>NC_028357.1:5110689-5160291 GCF_000741045.1 Vigna radiata var. radiata | reverse complement strand
ATAAAATTATATATTTTATTTAATGAATGAAAACTCAAAAAATATTAAATGTTATTATATATTTTATTTAATAATATAATAATAAGTATAATATAAAAATATTGATTTAAATATAATAAAATTATAACATTAAATTATCTAATAAAATATATAATTTTGTATGTATATATAAATGATGTTGTTTTTAGAATTTAATTAAGCCTTAACCCTAACCCACTTGAAAGGGGGTTTTGGGGGGTGAGACTTTGTTTTGGTCCCATTTGAGGGGGCTTCATAAAATGGGGCTTTTTCAAAAATGGGTCAGGGCTAATCCATGGATTATGGATCAACTTGACACCTCTACATACGTGTCACTTAAATGAATTTTTTTTAATAAAAATTTCACGTAACGGACTCATTTAAATTAAACAATAATTATCCGTTAGAGATCAGTGCCAACGGCTTAGTGGTTAGTTAACGGAGAGGGCTTTATTGCCTCAAATTTACCAATGTTAGGATGTAATTGGGACAAAAAAAAAACATGAGGACCCAATTGAGAATTGGGCACAAATATGAGGACTAAAACATATATTTAACCTAAATTAAAATAGTGGAAAGATGTAGAACTCACTTAAGGAGATAGAGAGAGCAACACCCATGGTTTAGTCATCACCCAATTTAATCAAGATTCCATGATCGTGAACTTAGTTGTTCCTCGAGTTAAAAGTTTAGTATGTTCACAGTGTCATACGTTCAGCCTCAATATTATTACAATAATACACTTCACAAAGGGTGATTTTTAGATTATTTAAGTTTTTTGAAATTTCAAAATATATTTTTTAGAATAAATAAAATTTCCAGAACATAATTTCTAGAGCAAGTTTTTGGACTATATATAAAATTCATTTTAAAATGAGTTTTTCTTAATATGATTTTCAGAACAAATTTTATGGACTATTTAAAATGCTTTCTAAATTGAATATTGGGGAATGAGCTTTCCATAATCTGGAGAACCAACTTCATAGACATATATAGGATTTCCAAAACAAAAATTTTGAAATAAATTTCTTAAAACATATATGCTATCCTCCTAAATGAGTTTTTCATATGACAATTTTTCCACTAAATTCACCATTTTACTTTTTTTTTTCTTCCTTTCAAAGATTACAGCCACGACCGGAAGAACGAAGTTGTAATTAGAGGTGCAGCTGTTATGAGACGTAAGGTAATGAATGAGGGTATTTTAGTCTTTTTGTTTGTGATATACGGATGCAGTTAATAACAAGGATGATAACGTTAATTTAACCTTTAAATATTATTTGAAGAATAAAAGACAAATTAGGAAGTGGTTAGAGAGAGTAACTTTCTTTTACACTTTTTAATATCTTTTAATAAAGTATAAAATAAAAATATTATAATTTATGGGGTGCAAGGAGGAAACAAGAGGAGGTGCAGGAAGTAGCACCCGTCAAAATGTTGTGTAAATTGACAAACTTTGCTTACAAAATTTGTTTTTGTATTTTCTTAAGATAATAAACTTTTGTCATGGTTTTTAGTTCAGACTGAAGGCATAACCAGGGGAACAAGTTTCGCATTCCTATATTCAAATTTAATTAATATAAAACTTTTGTTTCATCTTTATTTCATCGTCTAATGAGTATACTTTTTGACTAGTATATGTACTCATCCTTGATTTTTTTAACCTTTTAATATTAATTAATTAATTTTTATAAAATTATAAAATATTTTTACAAAGAAAACATGATATTATCAAATATTAAATATCAAAATTATCATTTCTTTAATATCAAATGTTTAAAAAAAATTATAATTATATATATGTAAAATTGGAATACTAAATAAAATTTCATAAAAATTAAAATATTTATTAAATTTGCAAAAATTAATAAAACAAAGCTGATAAAATTTAAATATATTTTTGAAAAATTACAAAAAGAAAAAAATATTCAAATTTAAAATTATTTTAAATGCCATTTTTTAAATTATAATAAAATATATTTTTTTATATGTTAACAAAAATTATAGTACACCACTTAAATGAAATAAAAAAAAAACAAAAATTAAATTAATAATAATTGAAATTTAATATAGATATTTCATCTTTTAAATATATGTTGGATGATGATAAAGAAGATTTATCACAATTACATTAAATTATTCTAACAGCATATAATTCTTTTATATGGAGTACATAATAAGTTCGAAAATAAAAAAAAATTATATAAAAAATATCAAAATAACATTATATGATAAAAATAATCAACAAAATAAAAATATCAGAAATGATTAAAAATAATAAAATGTGTGTGTTAAAAACAATTTGATGTTCCATTAAATAATGAAATTGCAAAAAAAAAAAACAAATATATAATTAAGAGTATGATAAGGTTAAAATTATTTAGAGATTTAAAAAAACTTTTTATATACAAAACTAATTAAATTGTTGAAAGATAATGAAAATTATTTTAACAAAACATAAGTTATTAAAATAAATCAAAAATTGAAAATAAGAGAATAAAAAGAGATGATTTTTTTATATTACTTGAGAAATGAAAAATTGATGTTATAAAATACTTAAATTGAGAGGTAAACATTCATAAAAAAACATTTAACTTACATACATAATTTTAATGTAATAACATAATAAGATAGAAAATAATTAATTACATAATAAGTTTAATATTAAAAAAATGTATTGCTAAAACAAAAGAAAAAAAGTTATAAAGATAAAGACTAAAAGTAATATATATATATATATATATATATATATATATATATATATATATATATATATATATATATATATATATTAATTACTAATTTAAGCAAAAACAAGAATGAGGATGGAATGAGTATGAAGACGGATACTAGATAGAGATATGATATATATGTACATAAATGTATATGTGTATAGTCATTTTTATCTTTATCTAATTGAAAATATGAGATATTACTCATACTCATCCATAGTCAATATTGAAATTTTTATCAAAACAAGTTGGGACAATTGACAAATTTATTTATCATTTCTAATTCAGACTTCCAACCCCATTTATCATAAAATAGAAAATAAAACAAAAAAGCCAAAAAATTATAATTGACGTTGTGCCATGATTCAAACTTTTTGTTTTAAAAAGAATATGGTTTAAGTAGAAAGATAGACGTACACAGAAAATAAAATATAAAGATGGAGATAACCTCACGCAATGCAATTTGTAACAACTCCAAATATAAGAGTATGCTTTTGAAATCATGCCATTGTCTATTATGCCACTCTCACTTCTTAAAATATCTATAAATCTAATAACATAAATAAAATAAAATGTGTCATCATCTTTAAGAACTGTGAAATTTCAGAACATACTTTAAACTTTCTTCACCAAATTTACCTTTAGAAGATAAGACAAAAGTAGAAGACATGATCTGTGGTGAAAAGGATAAACACAAAATCTGAAAACCATGATGACAAAAACGACCTATCATTTCTTAATTTTCTCTATATATGATATTCTTTCAGAGTATCTTACAATGCTATAGCAGTGTAGCTCAGACAAATTTCCAAATCTATTTTTTGTTTTCTATATAAATACCTTTTACCAAGTTCCTTTGAATATTTATTTTACCAGTATATCTATTTGATTTAAATTCTTTTAGAAAATTTATTTGCAGAAAGTTTTCTATAATCAGAAAGTACATAGGATCTTTTGTTTCAGTGAATTTATATTTATTTCTCTCTCTCTCTTTCTCAGATAATGTTCCAACTAAAATGTTGATTCTTAGTACATACACATATTGCTGAATAATGTTTTGTCTTACTAGAAAAGTGGTCCTCTGAATGATGTCCACGACTCTGCAAACTTGGTTTTGGTCTGATTTTTCTGTACTGCACATTATTAAAATACTAATCTCTCATGCTTCTATTGCAATGGATAAGAATCTTCACCAACCCAGTTTTGTTCATCTAATTATGATCTTGCTTATTTTAAAACACGTGGATTTGAAAAGCATAATAATCAACTTATTATATTATATCACATGTTGATCCAAATCAATGTCATCTATAATATACTTTGGCACACTAGAGTGAGCCATAGCCTATAGAATAAAGCTATTATCACTATTCTAGAACAACCTAATAATATTTTTCACAAGCCCTAGAATTATCATATCAAACACATCTTAAACTTGTACTAATATAGCTCTAACATCGACCCTATTAGGTGAACATTAATAATGGAAGGCCTTGGGGTCCCTAACCTTTTCTATTAATTTTTTAAGGTAGAGAAGTTTTAATGAAATTATTGTTATTTAGTGGAGTAGATTTTTGCAAATAATAGTATTATGGAGTGTTCTTTATTTTTCACATATTGCTGAAGATTTTAATCATTAGAAATAAAAACGAATTTAACTTCAATTTATAAGTTAATTTTACGAGTTGTTAGACTTAAAATTTTAAGACAATATTAAATTTATTTGAAGTTTATTCTAATGAAATATTATTTGTTAAACTTATTATACTATTTGTTATCAAATTGTTATTGATTTACTTATTAACGTCAAGTTTCAATTCAATTCAATATGTATATGTCTCAAATTACCTATAAGTTTGTGATTCTATATTTTTTCATATAAATTCATCTAAGTAGTATATAATGATACTTGTGTAATCTATATCGCAAGACTAGTCTAATCCGTATTGGTCAAACTCGTCTAATTTATTAATTGACTTATTTAATATGTATAGATAGACTTGTCTAATGTATACACCTAATCTTCTAGATTTGTTTAATCCATGTATAAACATACTCGTCTAGTGTCAGTTGTTATACTCGTTTAATTAGAGTATGAACATAGTCATTTAATCAATGTATGTGTAGACTCGCTTAATGTGTAAGACTCGTTTAATCAATGAATGGACAAATTCATCTAATGTGTATTAATAGAATCATATAATTTGCATATGGACAAACTTACACTATGTATATTGTCAAAGTTCTCTTAGAAGTGGATGAACAAATTTGTTTGTTAGACTTGTCTAATAACAAACCCATCTAATGGATATTCCTATACTTGTATACTCAATGTGTACAATTATTTGTCTAATTTGTTATACATGTACGATAATTGTATGAACAAACTTATATAACGTGTATCGTCAACTTATGTAATTAATGTATTGACAAAAGCAAAATATATTTTTTTCAAAATTAGTTATCAAACGATCAAATAATTAAAAATCATAAAACAATAAAATTAAAAGTGAAAAAAAAATTATAAAAGTATTAATACTTTAAATATAAATTTGTATTTAATAATTTATTAAATGATCAATTAATTAGAAATGATAAAACAAATAAACTTAAGAATGAAAAAAATAGTATAGAAATATATTTTATTTTTTAAGACAAATGATTTTAAAAATAAAATAAATGAATAAAAATATAAAATGACTTTTCTGGACAGTAAAAGAAATATAAATAAAAAAATTAACAATATTAAATAACTAAAAATATTAATTTTTTAAATATTTGTCAACAAAATAAAAAAATAAAAAAATAAATTCTCTAATATCTTATTTTTCTTATATTATAATAGATAATATATTGTAATAATTTGTTTTCTGAAAAAAACAGTATTATTTTCCTTTTAAAAATTGAAGTTTTCAAAGTTATAATGATGCTATCGAACTTTTTAAGAACTTCCAAGAGTTTGAATATTTATTTATGTGCATCTTGTTGTTATGGTTGTGATCAGTCAACTCTCATTTATATATTGAACTTCCCAATCATGAAAATACCTTACTATGGAAACATGAGAATCATGAGGCCATGTTATCAACTAACTAAAGTAAAAGCCACAGTGAGCTTTTTTATATATTGTGAAAGAATAATGATTTTTAGACAATATTTTTTTGAGAACATTTGAACATTGTGAAAATTAGTTTAACAAGTTCTGTTTCAAAAATTAAAAATTGTTTACTATGTTTTTTTTAAACTAAAATCGTCATAATAATAAGACTTTAATTTAAAATATTTTATTTATTCTGAATTGGTTTTTAATTTTATTTAAAGTATTTTTATTTTTATTCTATTATACTTATTTTTTTTATTATTTAATTAATATGATGTTTGAAGTTAATGTAATTAATTGAATTAACGATAAATATTACAGTAATAAAATTGAGATTATTTTATCATAAAAAATTAATAAAGTGAACAAATAAATAATACAAAATGAAACATCGTTGTTTATGTGAATAATTTTCTTGATTGTAATTTTCATTACGATAACAAAAATATCTTTTCGGTTTATTCTTAGTTGCTTGATCCATTTCATTATTCATTGCTTTTCCTGACAAATGAAAAAAACATATTCTTCTTACATTCCTTTTATGCTTTCCCCTGGTCGGTCTCTTCCTGGTTCCTTACTTGGTTTGTCACTGCATGCAACCATAGAAAAAAAAATGGACCATGGATAATTCAAATGTTAGTTTTTTTTTTTTTTTTTTTTTTTTTTTTTTTAATTTTGTTTTGTTTTAATGATATTACTAAATTATGGAATTGTAACCCAGTGAACTCTTGATTCCATATTTTGTAACTGTATATGTAAGAATTGAAAACAGAGATGTTTTTTAAGGAATCTAAATATAAATCTAAATCGAACATAGTATGTAGGATAACGGCGCATCTCATGCAACTCAACAGACACACACAAGTAAATAGCTCAAGTAACCACATGACATGTTCGTTGCTTCATTTTCTTTTTCAGCTCATCATGGTGATGATAAATGTTATTTGGCCATGCAGATTCTCTTTTTGCTTCTGCAATTCAAAGGGTATATCGGTAGTCCTTCAATCAGGTAGATAAATTATTATCACTTTTACAAGAAGTTAAAAATTAAATATTTCGAAAACCCACATTCTATTTTCTGTCTTTTTGTTGCATGTTATCGTGGAGATGACCCTTTCTCATTGGTTTCGATTTTCTCACCATATTATTGTCATCAAAAAAATGTTTTTTTTTTCATTATAAAATTGTCATGAAAAATAATATAACGAAAAATTGGGTGAGTGAATGTGACACTTAGTTGCCACCATTATCACAACACAAGCTTCACTCATAGGTTTCCCGCGAAGCATAGATAGATGGATATATAGCCAGAGATGAAATTCTGCTTGTGCTTGGCTTTGGATTTTTATCTCGGAAAAGAAAAAGGGTTTTGACATGGCACTGAGCTTTCTGGAAAAATCTAAGCCAATTTGAATTGGTCACGCTCGGAAAAGGAAATGCTTGTCTCTTTCGGAGTCCAAATGCTAGATCTAATAATTGAAGTCTCTGTTCAAAGTTTCTCCTCCTCCTTCTTCTTCTCCTCCAGATATCTTTTCACAGAGCTTCAAATCTGCAGATTTTTTGTTATTCCTTTTTCTTACTACTTCTCCGTGCCTCCCCAATAATTTCTGGTGTTTTAGGCTCACTGGGGTGTTTCCTTTTCTGTGTTTTCATTGTAGACTTCACATTGGTTGTCACAGATTGCAGGCCCAGTTCTGCTGTAGGTTGTGTCTATCGCTTGGTTTTGTCTCAACTTGAGCCACCATTTTCTTCATTACTCTCTAAGCTACTCTAGCTGTCCCTTTTTTTCCCATTAATTTCTCTCTCTCTCTCTCTCTCTCTCTCTCTCTCTCTCTCTCTCAATTATTAGTTTTATTTTATTATTTAGCTTAGTTTCTTTTTTGTTCATTGATTATTAAATTACTGGGATTTGGAGCTTCTTCTGGTGGGAACCTTTCTGGGGTTCAGTATCTGTTCCTTGCTTTATTTGTTATTTCATTTTTGCTGGGTACTTGTGCTGAAGAGTTATTACCTAGTTTTGGGTTGCGGGGTATTTGTGCAGTTGTTAGTGGTGTTAGTTTTTGAAGATGCTCTGCGTTTAGGATTATCATGTACTTCAACTTGAGCTCCCTAGCAAGTGTTTTTAGTGAGTTGATCCTGGTTTGGGGAAAGTTGCCATTTTGGTTCCTAGTTTTAGCAATGATACAAGAGTCTTGGTCCTAGGAAGAAAAGCTGTTTCTTCACGGAGGGCATTTCAGTCTCTTGATGTTGTGTTGAATTTTGTTAATCAGTGGGACAAAGGATAAAGAATGAGTGGTGGCAGGAAGAGGAAGCTGCGTTTAAGCAAGATCTACTCATTCGCGTGCTGCAAGGCATCTTTCAAGGGAGATGATTCACAGATTGGAGGAAAAAATTATTCCAGGGTGGTGTTCTGCAATGAGCCAGATATCTTTGAGGATGGTGTTAAGAATTTTGCAGATAACTCTGTCAGATCTACAAAATATACTCTTGCAACTTTCTTTCCCAAATCTTTGTTTGAACAGTTTAGGAGGGTGGCAAACTTCTATTTTTTGGTCACTGGCACCTTGGCCTTAACAAAACTTGCTCCATATACTGCTGCCAGTGCTATCTTTCCACTGATTGTTGTTATTGGAGCTACTATGGTGAAAGAAGGTATCGAAGACTGGCGCAGGAAAAAACAGGTGCTATATTCTACTTACCTATTTATCCTGTTGTCGAGTTTCTTCTTATAATGTCATTATTCATAACCTTTTGCCGTTCTGTTTAGTTTCTTCGTAATATTTGGAAGGGATGAGATGCAGTTACCAAAATTGTTTTTTTGTCCAAATGCAGTTTTTGCTAAAGGGTTTGATTCCTCTAAATTTTTAAATTAAAGTGCAAGTGCTATTTGGGGAAGTCAGTTCATAAAACCCATAGTGTGTTTTATTGTATTATATCAAACTCAACAGTATCTTGCATATGACAAAATAATATCTCCCAGTAAAAGTTGGCATTTTTGAATATTGATATTGATGCCCATATGGTTGAAAAGCAAGAAGGAAAGGGAAGATAAATGTTTTTGTGGAAAGCTGTGACGGCAGTGTAAATAATTTTTCTTGTGGAATACTTGTGCAGGATATAGAGGTGAACAATAGAAGAGTTAAAGTTCATAAAGTTGGTGGTATTTTTGAATATACTGCATGGAAGAATCTGAGGGTGGGGAATATAGTGAAGGTAGAGAAGGATGAGTTCTTCCCGGCTGACCTGCTGTTGCTTTCATCCAGTTATGAGGATGCTGTTTGCTATGTTGAGACCATGAACTTAGATGGGGAGACAAATTTGAAGTTAAAACAAGGGTTAGAGGTAACATCTTCCTTACAGGAGGATCTTAACTTCCAAAAATTTAAAGCTACAGTGAAATGTGAAGACCCCAATGCAAATTTGTATTCATTTGTTGGGAGCATAGAGTTTGAAGAGAAGAATTATGCCCTCTCTCCTCAGCAACTTCTTCTCCGTGACTCTAAACTTCGTAATACAGATTACATTTTTGGAGCTGTCATTTTCACTGGTCATGACACTAAGGTTATTCAAAATTCTACTGACCCACCTTCAAAAAGAAGTAGAATTGAGAAGAAGATGGACGAAGTCATCTATTTCTTGTTTTGTATTTTGTTTTTAATGGCATTTGTTGGATCTATTTTCTTTTGCATTGCAACTAAAGATGACTTCCAAAATGGGTTGATGAAAAGATGGTATTTAAGACCAGACGATTCTGCTGTTTTCTTTGACCCAAAAAGACCAGCTGCTGCTGCTTTCTTTCATTGTTTGACAGCCTTAATGTTGTATGGGTTCTTTATTCCTATCTCTTTGTATGTGTCAATAGAAATGGTCAAAGTTCTTCAGAGTATTTTCATCAATCAAGATATCCATATGTACTACAAGGAAGCAGACAAACCAGCCCGAGCTCGTACTTCTAATTTGAATGAGGAGCTTGGGCAGGTTGATACAATACTTTCTGACAAGACTGGAACTCTGACCTGCAACTCAATGGAGTTCATCAAATGTTCTATTGCTGGGGTAGCATATGGCTGTGGTGCTACAGAGGTTGAGAAGGCCATGGGTAGAAGAAAAGGTTCACCACCAATTCATGAGCATGATATTGAATCAGAAGCACATAACATTAGGGGTTCGCTTGATAAAAAAGCACTTATTAAAGGCTTTAACTTTGATGATGAAAGAATAAGAGATGGACATTGGGTAAATGAGCCTCATGCAGATGTTATCCAAAAGTTTTTCCGCGTGTTGGCTGTATGTCATACAGCCATAACAGAAGTGAATGAAGAAACCGGAAATGTTTCATATGAGGCTGAATCCCCAGATGAAGCCGCATTTCTGATTGCAGCAAGAGAACTTGGTTTTGAATTCTACAGAAGGGGTCAGACTTGTTTATCGACATTTGAGTTGGATCCAGTTTCTGGCAATAAAGTTGAAAGGTCAGTTGTTTCATTCAAGCTATCAATTGTTTTGTCTATGTGATAACTCTTCAATTTGACTGCTACAGCTACATTTTATCTTTGCATATCGATATGCAAAGCTTTAGTCTGGTTACTCTTTAAGAGTGCACATAATATTTGATAGTAACTTTTCATCTGATAACAGTAAGTACTGTTCAACAAAAAGAGCTTTAAATAGCACCTTTCACTATCTGAAGTTGGCATAGATATCTTCACATGGCCAGTTTACTGTAGCTGCTCATAGAGTAGGTGATTTTGTAGTTAACACTTGTATTGTTTTCAAATATCTAAAATAAAAAAAGAATATTTAATTTGTGTCTACATCATAGTTTTCTGCATAATCGTTCTATTTGATGTTGTTTTCACTTTATTCATCCTACCCAATATTAATATTTCTAAAATGCTCTGTAGCCAACTGATTTATTATTTCTATCTACTATGTTTCAGGATTTCTTTCCTCCTCACGTTTATGATACATATTTTCATTAATGGGTTTCTTTGTGCAGGAAATACAAGCTTCTCAATGTTTTGGAATTCAATAGCTCAAGGAAGCGAATGTCAGTGATAGTGGAAGATGAAGAAGGGAAGATTTTGCTTCTCTGCAAAGGTGCAGACAGGTTTGTGATAAACTTGCCTGTAATCTTAAATGGTTATGAATTCCAAAATTTATCCTCTGATTCACCCTATTGACCCACCTTGAGTATTGTTTTCATTCAGCATCATGTTTGAAAGACTTGCCAAGAATGGGAGGGAATTTGAAGAGAAAACCATGGCGCACGTGCATGAATATGCTGATGCAGGTCTGAGAACCCTTATTCTGGCCTATCGCGAGCTTGGTGCGGAAGAGTACAAGGAGTTTGATAATAAATTCTCCAAGGCCAAGAATTTAGTCAGTGCTGATCAGGAGAAACTGATTGAGGAAGTAGCAGATAAGATTGAGAAGAACCTGGTCCTTCTCGGTGCCACTGCCGTGGAGGACAAGCTCCAAGATGGGGTAAGCTAGAATAAAAGTGCTTGTTTTACCTTTTAATATTTACTCATTGGAGCAGCAACTGATGCCTCTCGTATTGTTGCTAGGTTCCTAATTGCATTGACAAGCTTGCCCAAGCTGGAATTAAAATTTGGGTTTTGACTGGGGATAAAATGGAGACTGCAATCAACATTGGGTATTATATTCTGATTATGCCCTTTTAACTATGGTATTTGTTGAAAGAGAGCAAAATAGATGAAAGAGTGGCTGAAAACTGCGTATACGGATTGTAGAACAGACTCCATTGTATATTAACTGATGACTATACATACATGATATGATATTCCTATAAATCATATTCTAATAAATCTGATTCTGATAAAATATTCCTATTCCTATAATTATGAAAATCCTAATTAAATAAGGAAACAAATAAAAAATATATAAGAAGAAAAAATCCTGAGATAATTTAAGATTCTCTAAAATAATCTTATATAATATTTATAAATGTTTCATATATTTATCTGACATAAATATTCCATTGTAGTTTTGCTTGCAGTTTGCTTAGAGAAGGGATGAAGCAGATTATAATTCATTTGGAAAGTCCAGAAATTCAAGCACTAGAGAAAGATGGGGACAAGATGGCCATTGCCAAGGTGAAGTAAATTTCATACCATAGTTTTGTTTTTATCTATCACTGTGTAGCTTACATTTCTAGTAAAATATTTAACAACATGCTAATAAGTTGGTTTCTTCAACGTTGCAATATTCCAATGACACCTCTTACATGTGTCAGCTTGACCTGCTTTTTATATTGCCGACAATTTGAACTTATGTTTCATTGTTTCATTGTGTTTTCTTTAACATAAAAGATTGAAAATGTTTTATAAAGAGTTTCAGTAACTGCATTAGCATACCATTTCTCTTTTCTATTTCAAAAGATATAAGAATTGCCATTCATGCTTGTGTACTTTGAGTTGTATGATATTAATTTCTGCACTTAAGCTCTATGCTGTTGTAAATTTGCTATCACTATGTTTCTTTCCATCTTAAAACTTGTACCATGGCGTAGATTTTAAAATTTGTTTGTTGATATTCTCTTTGCTGATTCTTCTTTTAGGCATCAAGGCAAAGTGTCCTCTTTCAGATATCTGAAGGTGCTGCCCAACTCACTGCGTACAGAGGGAGCTCTCAGAAGGCATTTGCTCTGATTATTGATGGAAAATCACTTGTTTATGCACTAGAAGACAATATAAAGAACATGTTTCTGGAGCTAGCGATGCATTGTGCATCTGTTATTTGTTGTCGCTCATCCCCAAAGCAGAAGGCACTGGTATTTTGCAATCTGTGCTTTGTTTATAATATGCTAATCGTGATGGTAATTTTTGGTTAGCTAAGCTTTCAGAATTGATTGGTCTTGTTCCTCTCTTTAAGGTTACTAGATTGGTTAAATCTGGAACTGGGAAAACAACCTTAGCTATTGGGGATGGAGCTAACGATGTGGGAATGCTTCAAGAAGCAGATATAGGGGTTGGTATAAGTGGTGTTGAAGGAATGCAGGTAATGCCAAGCTTCACAAATTATTCTTTCGTTTTCTTTATTGATTTCTTCATGTGATTTTCTGAACAATATTTTTTGTCTTTTTCCCCCAATTCCCCAGGCAGTTATGTCTAGTGATATTGCAATTGCACAATTCCGGTATTTGGAACGGTTACTCCTGGTTCACGGACACTGGTGTTACAGAAGGATCTCGTCTATGGTATTTACAATGCTTGTATTTCAGCTTTAAATCCTAAACATGGTAGATAGAGGTTCTGACAGTCTGGTAACTTTTTCATTGGCAGATATGCTACTTTTTCTACAAGAATATCACATTTGGTTTCACTCTGTTCTTGTATGAGGTGTATGCATCATTCTCTGGACAACCAGCTTACAATGACTGGTTTTTGTCTCTCTATAATGTCTTCTTTTCATCACTTCCTGTGGTTGCACTTGGGGTGTTTGACCAGGATGTCTCCGCTCGGTACTGCCTGAAGGTAAGTTTGTTTTAGCCTATGATACCACTCATCTTTGCTAATGAGCGTGAAATGAAAATTTACTGTTGCTTTGTCATCAAATAGATTGCACATAGAACAGAAAAATAAAAGTAAATGAAAATCTGTGTAGTACTTATGATGTAATATACCTACCTCAGAAATAGCATTGATTTTTGATTGATTTCGGGTTCCTTTGCTTGCTTCTCTGATGATGATTTGTTGTTAATATGGCAGTTTCCTTTGTTATATCAAGAAGGAGTACAAAATGTTCTGTTCAGCTGGCGTAGAATACTCAGCTGGATGCTTAATGGATTTATCAGTGCCTTAATAATTTTCTTCTTCTGCACAAAAGCGATGGAGCTCCAGGCCTTCGATGCAGAGGGTAGAACTGCCGGAAAGGATATATTGGGAGTAACAATGTATACCTGTGTAGTTTGGGTTGTAAACTTGCAAATGGCACTAGCTATAAGCTACTTCACCTTGATCCAACATTTTTTCATCTGGGGTTCCATTCTTTTCTGGTATATTTTTCTCATGGTATATGGAGCAATGCCCTCACACTTTAGTACAAATGCTTACAAAGTCTTCATTGAAGCTCTTGCTCCATCCCCTTCCTATTGGCTTGTGACATTCTTTGTGGTTATCTCAACCCTTATACCATACTTCTCCTACGCAGCAATTCAGATGCGATTCTTTCCCATGTACCATGAACTAGTACAATGGATAAGGTATGAAGGGAAGATTAAGGATCCTGAGTTTTGTGATATGGTGCGGCAGAGATCATTGCGGCCAACAACCGTGGGTTCAACAGCACGCTTGGCTGCTAAGGCTCACCACGTAAGAGACAGAAATGTTAAACAGTAGATAAGATATTTTGACAAATTAACCATGAAAGCATTTAGTTAGTTTGTGTACAGCTTCCTACAAATATGTAGTTTTTATTTTGGTCTTTGCCTGTGGTCATGGAATTGCTTGCTGGATCCTTTGAACCAGAGGAGTTTTGCTCCACGGTGATTGCATGGTGCAAGGACCAGTATTTGTGACTGAGGCTGGAAAGAAAAATAAAATTGTATATCTGTTTCGGCCATTTTGCTGCTGCAAACAATTCATTTATCCACTTGTATCATAGTAGTTACTGTATAGAGACAGACCAATTCTTTGTAAGATTGGATTATAGCTGCTTGCTGTTGTAGAAAACAAAGTTATCCTATTACTGAGAACATTTTTTTGCGTGAAGCAATCTTATAAATATGTTTATTTTACTAATTCTTTTATTCTAGTTCCTTGTCAACTGTTAGAAGTTACCAAGTTTACTCGATTGATCAAATTACCAACTAGAAAGTATGGATCCCCTGCAGAATAAATCGAAGAAAAAGATCAGCTTGAAAAACTTGAAAAAGATCAGCTTGAAAAACTTGGACAACAGATACCAACAAAAAAAGACAGGGGCACTAATTCATTACCATAATCTCATCTTCTACGTTTTCTCATCACATCACCAGATTCCACGATGCAGCATTTCGAAAGTGCAAGAAAATTCGTGCCAAATAAAAAGAAAAAAATTGCAGACTAATTTGTAATTTTTTCTTATTAAAAAGCAACAACAAGAATCTGCATTCACGTCCGGAGAAGTGTTTATATATATATAATATATATATACACACAGAGAGAAGTCAACACCCAAAGCGAACGTAGCCTAAAAAAGTTACAGGAAAAAAAAAAGATGAAGAAAAAGGGGAGGAGGTTCTAGACGACATGGAGGCCGAGAAAATCGGCGGCAGATTTGGCCATGAGGGTGGCGAACTCGTTGAAGCTAATGACACCGTCGCCATTGCTGTCGGCCTCGGCCATCATAGAGGTGAGCTCGTTGTAGGAGAGGGGATGGCCCATCTTGGCCATGGAGCCGGCGAGCTCCGACGCCGTGATATAGCCGTTGCCGTCACGGTCGAAGGAGCGGAAGACCTCGAGCAGCTGCTCCTGGTTGATGAGAACCTCCTCGTTGAGGTCGGGCATGATGGCGTGCAGGAGCTCGTCGAACTCGATGTATCCGTTGCCGTTTTCGTCCATGTTGGAGAGCAGAGCGTATATCTCATCGCCGGTGGGTTTGATTCCGAGGGAGCGGAGGAGGGCCGCCAGCTCGAGGTGCGTGAGGCTGCCGTCGGAGTCCATGTCGAAGCGTTTGAATATGTCGCTGAGTTGTTTGATTTGGTCGGTTTCCTGCATTGACATCGTACGTCTACGTCGTTTTGTTTTGACGGTGAAAGAGGATAACGATGATGTTTTGGTCGTGTTTCTTCAATTCTTCAGATGGAGAGAAGAAGAATGGTAGTTTCCGTCTTTCACAACGATGGATCACGTTTCGCATTTGGAACGGTTCAAAGGTAGATGGAAAGCGCGTGCGAAACGGTTGCAAAATAAATAACGGTGTGATGAGTGGATTTTTTTTTTTGTCTGCAAACCTTTGCAAATGGAAACAAAATGGTCCTATATTTAATGCATGTCTGGTTGGAACTGTCATCTAGAAAAGTTGAGGTTTTGGATATATACGATAAGAGTTAGATTTTTCTTAAATTTAGGAAAACATTCGCTGTATTAATTGCCACTTGCCCACCATGTTTTTTTAGAATGTACATATAAAATATTATCTTATTATAAACTTTACCATTTTCATGAAAAATTTAATAACTTGATATCTTAACCAACGAAATCAATAACTTGATATCTTACAAGATTAGGATGATTGTAATGTTTTCCACATGGTTCTTCCCTACCCCAGAAGCTCCCAAATCCAAACTCTCCCTTTTGATATAACTCCTCCATCATCTTTTCAACTTCATCCATGCAACCACCACAATCGAATCCTTCACCATCTCTCACTGCCATCTCTCCTTCATGATCAATTCTCACAAGAACATCTTCATAACAACCCGATTCTATCTTCATCTTATCATCGTTTCCCTTCCTTTGACGAAGCTTTTTCTTAGCATATTCCCTTGTTTTCCTGATCAGCTTCCAGGGAAGCTTCAGCATCAGAAAGACAAGAATTTGCAGCAGCAAGCACTGGCAGCAGCATGATATGACCACGCAATCAGCGCCAAGCATGTTCCATTCTTCCATGGCTGTGAAAGAGAAGGAGGAGGCATGCCTGTTTAAACAAGAGGTTCCTTCTCCCCTATGCAATACAATTTGATGAGGAAAAGCTAAGATATATTGGTGAGTAGTGATGGATACTCATTCCTTCAAATTATTTGGTTGAAGCCTAAACGCAAACCATAGCTTCTGAATAAAGATTATATAATCTTGTATGTGTAATATATAAACTTAAAATAAAATCTAGTTTCATATTCACATCAACCTATGACGTGCCCAACAATGATTCAGTGCTTATGTTGTCATCATTTATTGGCAAGGTATTCACATCACTTCACTTTCCATGAATGTTGCTTTCTTTCTACTCTTCTATATGTTTTGAAAATAAATTAACTTATTGCGAAACCTTTTTCCATTAAAAATGGATTTTAATCACAAAATAATTTTATCTTTAATTGATCTGTAAATTTTAGAAATGTCATATAACGTATAAATTGTACTGTGGAAAGAAATTCTTACATAAAATTTTATTCAAAATAAAATGCCATATTTTAATCCTAATATTTTAATAATTTTTTCATAATCTTTCATTTTTACTTCACTTATATATTTATAAATTGATTTTATCTATAAAACTTTCAACATACTTCTTCACGTGGAAGTAGAAACATCTCAAGTAATCATGACAATCTCAATGTTACTATTTTATATTTAATTCGTCATTCTTGATGACTTTATTTTTTATTTTTCCAACTTGGCCATATACATAATATTTGGGCAAATATGCCTACTCATGTAAAAAACACGATCATTCATTACATTTTGGAAATGAAAAGAAAATCAATGGATGCAATATTTCATAACGTTTTTCAGTTAAATATTGCATAAGAGATGGTAAAATTTTAAGGATTGGTAATCTCTTATGCTTCCGATTCTGTGAGAAATTATGAGTGCAGAAGCATCTTGGATTTGCATGAAGTTTAAGTGAAAATGAAATCAAATTTGTGGCACCAATAACTATAGCACTATGCATGGATGAATAATTTGTGATATTTGGCTTGATTAATAACAAATTTTAAGCTTGCATTTGTTTCCACATGTGGTACATGTAGACGGAATAGTGAGATTTTTTTTGTGTGTGTTTATTTTGGCAATTCTCAATTATTTGCTAATTCAGATTTAAGGGTGTATTCTTTTGAGAAAATGAATTTAAAAAGAATGAGTAAATGAAAAAGTGAATTTAGAAATAAAATTTGTATTATTTCTTTTAAAAGATTTGAAAGGAAAGTAATTGAATTTGAAAATGAACTCTATAAAAGTTTGTAAATTATTTAACTTATATAATAGATAAAAAATTTTTTATAAATTAAAAAAATAATTAATATTATAAAATTATCCTTAATATATAAAAGTAATATAAAATGTTTTTTAAGTTAGTTTAAATTTTTTATTAAGAAAGATGGTCATGAATAGTTTTTTTTAAAAAAATATTAAGAATTGCAATGTTAGTGTAATTTTGTTTCATTATCAATTAATTACAAATTACTATTGGTGTGATTTTTAATATAATTATTATAAAGTTAATAATTATCATAGATAATAAATTTACACTTAACAAATATATATAGTAACCATATTAAGAATTGTAAATTAAGAATTAATAAAACAATAAAAAGATAATACTAAGAATTGTAAATTAAGAATTAATAAAACAAAGTAGTGATTTGGTGTATGATTTGAGAGCGTATAATATAAAGTGAGAAAATAAAAATTAATTTATTTGGTGTGTGTTAGAGGTTGATGAAGGTTGAAACAGTTATTTTCATATGTCAAATTGGACCTAATTACGCCCTTTACTATTTGGAATGAGCTTAGAATCAAGCAAAACTCAATAAATGAGTCTGTAGAGAGTCAAAAACTGTTTTTAGCGATTTTATACTTGTTTTGCATTGTTTTGTAACTATTTTTGAGAAAGTGAAAAATGGAGTTAAAGATACAGGTCGTTGACTCAAGAAAAGAGCAGAAAAATGAAGATTTGAAGAGTCGACGCACCGCTCGGCGACACACTTAAACCGTCGGGCGGTCCAGGACGAGGAGTAGGCATGGCGATTGACGCTGGGCGGTCTTGAGGGAAACCGCCGGGCGGTGGCGATTGCCGCCGGGCGGTTTGGAGGATTATGGCAAATCGCCGGGCGACACACTTAAACCGCCAGGCGGTGGCTCGCTTGGGCCTGTTTTCTGTTGCGCTCCTCACCTTTAAATACCCCTATTTCGAGTTCAGAGTTATTCTTTTGACAGGGGAGAACAACCAGACCTAATTTTGCTCTCTGGAGAGGATCTCTTGGATGCTTAGGCTTCTTTTCATCTTTTCTAGGGTTTGCTTTTCCATTCTTCTTCCAGTTTTCATCTATTTTCACCATGTCTATGGTAACTAAACCCTATTGTTGTTAGGGGAAACAATGTAATCTTTTGATACTCTCTTTTATTGAAACTCTTAATTATTTATATGGTCTCCATATGTTTTGATTGATAATTGTTGGTTTATCATCTGTGCTTAAGGCCTTTATCGTTTAACTCATTCGGTAACTGATGTTTGTCTTTATTGATATGGAGACGTACAGTAATGACATGAACTGGTGAGTAATCTCTTGATTTTGCAATACCACCTAGGGATAAGGGTATGACGATCAATTGCGCTAACTTCTGTTTATAATGCGGTATTAATTACTAGGGGAGGCTAGGAATAGCAAGCCAGTAGTTAATATTAGGCCCTTTTCGCCGAGGGATCGAGTTAAGGGGAGGCTAAGAAAGTCGCATAACAATTAATTAATCAAAGTAATATTCAAGAGGAGTAGGTAAGAGAGAGCGAATTAGATGAAATTGTGAACCCCCAACAACATCCATTCATCCATTGTTTTCTTTTGTCAATTGAATCAACTTTATTTTGCATGTTAATATTTTTGTTCTCAAATCCAATTTATTAATTTTTATTTTCAAGTCTTATTATTTTAATTCACGCGAACGAGAAAGTCATTCGAGTCTCTTGGAAAAACGATACTTGGTCTTACCATTTATATTACTTGTACGATTTGGTACACTTGCCAATTTGTCAACAGAGGTATACTCAAATTCTTTTTTTTTATTCATTCATTTGTTCATCCAATATTCAATGCTATTAAAATAGACCATTTTGTTTAATGTGACTTAGTCTATCATGGGTTGATCACTTAATGAGTGAATCTAATCTGACTCACTTATTAGCAAGTAAAAATTTTTTGAATCCAGTTCGACCCATCACGGATTGATGGGTTAAATAGTTTGATTCCCCATCTCAGAGTAATCCTGTCTCATTTACGTGACCACTTGGAATTGGTCATTCAAGTAGGCATGGATCATGCAAAATCGGTTCCACACTTATCACAGAGTAATCCTGTCTCACTGAAACTGAAAACAAAAGCTTAAACCATGAAAACAATAGTGGCAAAAAATTGAAAGACCATGACTAGGGACAATGTTGTAAAAACACAATTGTCACCCCCCAAATAAACTCCTTTTAAGTAAGATGACCTCAAGTTGATCCCTCGAATTGACACTCTCATTCATGCTGAAATCCTTAGATAAGAACACATCGATCACTCGCATATCAGTCCTTCTTAATCTCTCCCAACAGTAAATCGCTGAAAGCAAACACAACCTAAGGGAAAGAGGGTTTTTTTTTTATGTAAATGACAAAAATGTATTCCCATATTACGTAAATGGACAATAATTTTAAAAAATTACATAAACGTCACACGATTTCAAATAAAGAAGTCATGTTGAGGGTGCACGACTTCTAATATGACAATGGTAAAAGGTGAAGTCGTGCACTCCCCACACAACTTTAACGATTTACAATTAATTACAACTGATTGCATATTGCTGAAATTGTTTGGGAATGTACAACTTCAATGTGTGATCGATTGCATTTTTATTGTAATTGATTATGCAAGACTGTAATTTGAGTTATAAATCATTGTAATAGTTATAATAATAATGTAATTAATTACCAAATACGTTTTTATGTAATTGTTGATGTTGTGATTTGTGGTTTATACTCTACTACAAGTTAATGTTAGTTTTAATTTTTTAACTATATAAATAAAGTTTTATAAATTAAGCAACTAGTTATAATTATTTCCACTAATTTCAATCATAATTTTTTTAAATTTGTATTTATTTCTTTTTGACTTAGGTTTTAGAAATTTTTTCTGACCAGCTGACGTTAATATAAAGTTGATAGTTATATTTGAGAAAGAAATTATATTATTAAAATATCTTTTAAAATTATTAAAAAATAATGTCAAACTAATGTCCACCAACTGATAATATTTATCAAAACTATATCCATGACACATCTATCTAGTCATTATGAAAAGAAAATATATGTGTGAGAATGGAAAAGGTATACAAAATATTAATTTTTACTTTTCAGGAATAATTAAGATTATTTTCATAATTTCTGTAATTTCAATTTTTTAATACTTACGTACCAAAGAACATATTTTACATTACACTTTACGAATTCTTCATCATACATAAATGGATTGAAATTCTAGAAAATTATTTGCAAGAATATTTAGAATTTTAGATTTATTTAAAAAAACTGGAAATTCGTTATACTTTCTCTTGTTTTCGTCTCACCTCTCTCTCTATATATTTTTTATTCTTTTTATATCTCCTAATATTTTAATATACACAAATCTTTTATATTCATTTAATATTATTTTTTATATAAAAATTTATTTCTATATAACCATCCTATATATCCTTATAATATATGTTAAAAAAATTAAAATATATGTTATCCTACCATTCCTCTTTAATAAGTTCGAAATTGTTTTTCAGTTGATCTTAACCTAACAGTCATAGGCGTGCATGTTGAGAATCTTTTCCATGTTAAAGTTTATTTATTTTTTTTAATTTATTGTTTCAATCAATCTTGACTCTTTTACATGTTAATTGGAAATTAATTTTTCCTTACATTAGTCAAAAAAGTTGATGTTTCGATAGTTATTTTTAGGGATCGAGACACTAATCTGGATGACGTGGCTTTCCGACTTTCTGATGCTTGGATTGACTGGATCGCTTGCTTTCCTAGGATCTTGACCGCTCGTTCTCTTTCACCCTTGACCGTTCGGTGATCTTCAAGCTTTGACCGCTTGTTCGACTTCCCGGTGGAAAGGGGAGGTACCTGCAAAAGGTACTCCGACGCCCAAGTTAGGCGTATATTGAAGAGTCTCGGCTCTTTAGAAAGTGATTTGGTATCACAGTAGAATATTTCTGAGTGTGATTGGAGAGTAATTTGAAAGTGATTTGAAGATGATAGGAAGATGATTAGAAGGTACCTGGCTTGTGGCCATGGCTCTCTGATATAAGCCCAACAGAATGTAAACAAAAAATAATATAAACAGACTTACTTGAAAATCTTGTTAGTTGCTAAATATCTTTAAATAGATATTCTTGATTATTTTATATCTTTAATAAAATATATCGTAACCGCTCGGCCCTGATATCATATTGTACATTATGCCCCCCAAGTCCGAGTTAAGCATTAGGCTTTAGCCATGGTTAACTGTAGGACTTATGAGTTCGGGGGAGGTTGTTCTCGTTGTATTGAGGAACTTGCTTTGCACGTGCTTCCGAGAGAGATTTACTTCTTCGGCCTTCAACATGAACCGAGAGGGATTTACCTCTCGGCCTTCAATATGAACCGAGAGGGATTTACCTCTTCGGCCTTTAATATGAACCGAGAGGGATTTACCTCTTCGGCCTTTAATATGAACTGAGAGGGATTTACTCTTCGGCCTTTAATATGAACCGAGAGGGATTTACTCTTCGGCCTTTAACATGAATCGAGAGGAATTTACCTCTCGGTTCATTAAATAGAGGGATTTACCTCTCGGGCGAGGGGGATTTATCGCTCGGTCTTTGTTTTCAACTTTCTAGTTGACGAGAGGGATTTACCTCTCGATTTTTTCTTCAACGAGAGGAATTTACCTCTCGGCCGAGAGGGATTTACCGCTCGGTCTTTGTTTTCAACTTTCTAGTTGACGAGAGGGATTTACCTCTCGATTTTTTCTTCAACGAGAGGGATTTACCTCTTGGCCGAGAAGGATTTACCACTCGGTCTTTGTTTTCAACTTTCTAGTTGACGAGAGGGGTTTACCTCTCGATTTTTTCTTCAACGAGAGGGATTTACCTCTCGGCTGAGAGGGATTTACCGCTCGGTCTTTGTTTTCAACTTTCTAGTTGACGAGAGAGATTTACCTCTCGGTTTTTTCTTCAACGAGAGGGATTTACCTCTCGGCTGAGAGAGATTTACTGCTCGGTCTTTAACATAAACCGAGAGGGATTTACCTCTTCGGCCTTCAACAAAAACTTTTGACGAGAGGGATTTACCTCTCGGTCTTCAGCATCAACGAGAGGGATTTACCTCTCGGTCGAGGGGGATTTACCGCTTGGTCTTTAACTTTAGATTCTTTATGGGGGACTGTCTTTTATTTATAGTCCATGGGGGACTGTCTTTGATTTATAATCCATGATGGACTGTGTTTGATTTATAGTCTTGTGACCTGTAATATATATAATATAAAAGATATAGGTGAGACCGTTCGGTCTTTGGTTGAATGTTTAAAGAATCCATATTAGGATGTTTCATGACCAGAATGTAACTGCTTTATAATTTTGTGACTTGTAAGATACATAATATGTCTTTGGTTGAATAATGTCACCTTGACAGATTATTTACTGCACTGACAATTTTTGGGTTGTACTTGATGAAGTGGACATGCTTTAAAGATAAAAAGTTAAAGTGAAGTTGCCAGTGGCATGGCATGTCAATCTTTTTAAGATCCAAAACTTGAAGCCGTTTAAATATATCTTCTTCATTCCCATCACGCTGGAAGCATGCCTTAAAGGCCTTTACATGCCTTGATATATATATATATATATATTTAAAGATATAAAATTCTCATGATGATATATATTATGGTATATCATTATAATAACTGATTCGGTTACCATATATTATGAATTACACCGAATATAATAAACAAGGCATAAAAAACATATTGAGATTTTACAACATTTCGGTTATAATAATATATCATATATCACATAATATATTATGGATTATATTATATATATTTTTAATATCTTGTATAAAATAGTTGTTGCAATTGTCAACTGGATTTTTAAATTTTTCTGTGGTTTGTTGTAGAACAAATATTTTAAAGAATACAAATTTTTTATTTTTTTATGAAATATTCATATTTCAAAAATACTTATCTTGTTGATGAAAACTTCTCGTAGCAATGATGATTCATGCGGTGTAGCTTTTATTTTAATGAAAGTTTATGGTGTTTTCTTGTTCCTCCATGCTCCTCGTGGTCGTCATTTGGGTTTGCTGCTCGGGCACCACGGTGGGCGCCAAAATGTTTCGGTAGTTATTTTTGGGGACCGAGACACTAACCTGGATGACGTGGCTTTCCGACTTTCTGATGCTTGGATTGACTGGATCGCTTGCTTTCCTAGGATCTTGACCGCTTGTTCTCTTTCACCCTTGACCGTTCGGTGATCTTCAAGCTTTGACCGCTTGTCCGACTTCCCGGTGGAGAGGGGGAGGTACCTGCAAAAGGTACTCCGACGCCCAAGTCAGGCGTGTATTGAAGAGCCTCGGCTCTTTAGAAAGTGATTTGGTATCACAGTAGAATATTTCTGAGTGTGATTGGAGAGTAATTTGAAGTGATTTGAAGATGATAGGAAGATGATTAGAAGGTACCGGGCTTGTGGCCATGACTCTCTTATATAAGCCCAACAGAATGTAAACAGAAAATAATATAAACAGATTTACTTGAAAATCTTGTTAGTTGCTAAATATCTTTAAATAGATATTCTTGATTATTTTATATCTTTAATAAAATATATCGTAACCGTTCGACCCTGATATCATATTGTACAGTTGATAAAAAATAACTAATGAAAAAAGAATTTCAAAAAATAACTTAAATAAGATAAAGACAAATGTAAACATGATTAATAACAATGAAAAATATAAACATGTTAATATATATATATATATATATATATATATATATATATATATATATATATATATAATTTTAATAAAAAATTAAAAAATATTATTTGTTAAATACATATCAACAAATATAATTATTAATAATGTAATATTCTATTTAATAATATAAAAATACTAAAATAAGATATATAATATTTTATTTAATAATATAAAAATACTAAAATAAGATATAATCATATTTAATAATCTAAAACAGATAATTTGCAAAAATATATATATATATATATATATATATATATATATATATATATATATATATATATATATATATATATATATATATATATATNATATATATATATATATATATATATATATATATATATATATATATATGACTACACTTTATTCCTTATATGAAAATGATATATAAAAGGAGATATTATTCTTATATATCAAATTCTGGGCTTTTCAACTCTAAGAGGTGATTATCTCTTTATATCATTACATGTTCTTACCAATAAGATAATTATTACAAAAAAGAAGAAGATAAGTACAAAAAGTCAACAAAAATAGATTGTAAACTAATTTGCAAAAGAAATCTCATATATCAAATAAATATGTTGTATCATCATACAATGTACTTTAAATAGCCACACAATACATAACCTACAACCATAGATTTTTCTAAACTTAATTATCTGAATACATACATTAATATAAGATCCTTGAAAGTTTTGCACTTCTCTTATGAATTCCTACATCAATGAATACCTTAAAGGAAACACATGCTTAATCCACCTTAGATCGTACCACACCGCACTTGCTTAATCTTACATTTCTAAACTTATATTAGAAAGCTTTAAAACATCATAATAATTGTCTTAAGACCATGTAAATTTCTTCATGTACATGCTAATTGAAAACTGACAAGCTCATTCAATAAGACCATATACTCGCCTAGCAAGTAGCTTCTTGAGGTATACTAATCTAACGACTATATGTTTTGCCTAGCGAATCCATCACTAGGACCAAATATCAATTAAATCACCTAACAAGATATGACTTGCCTAACTGCCAAAACTCTCTAAAAAACACATCATTTTTCCTCAAGCGAAGCATTTTACTCATCCAATGAAACAAGTATTGGGAAAAAAAAATTTAAATTCTTGCCCAATTCCACTTGCCTAATGGCCAAGGTTCTTGAGAAAATTGAATTCTACAAACTTGTCCATCAAGTATACCTCACCCAACAAGTTTGCATAATTCAAAGACCACAACTTGCATTTTTTAGACAATCTCAATCATACCAAACCAAAATCAATGTTTTACATATTATAAACACACCCAACTCAAACCAATCCAAAGTCTCAATTGCACTAATGAAATCCTCATTTCCATTTAATCACACATATAATAGAAATTTCACAGTTTAAAACCTTTCATTATCATACAACCAAGTTAAACATATAATTTCATCATCTAAAGACTATCAAACAAATCAATGGTATTCTAATAACACCAATTCACAATACACACCAAAATCAATTAAAAGCAATTACATAAGAGCAAAACCAACTTCCCTCACTTGTTAGAACAACTTTAACTGCTTTAAACATTAACTCCAAAAGATGCTCTAACTCCAAAAGATGCTCTAACTCCACAAGATGCTTTAATTACACATAGAAACATCATAAGAATGATCAGACCATACCATTATAATAATTGATCAACAGAGACTCATATTAATGACTCAAGAGATACATGCAAGGGAAGAAAAACCACATGCAAAAGGAAGAACAAATTGACCTAAGGAAAAAGATAGAAAAAATTACTTTCTCAAACGATGAAACCAATTGGTTGAATTAGAAGACCTCGTCACGAGGGTTATACCTACGACCCCAAATCTTCAAACAAATAAATAGAGAGTGAGAAAACATAAAGAAGTTAGAGAACTAAAGAAAAATGTTGTTTAAATAAATGATGTATTTTTAAATAGTCAAACTCATTTAGAAACTTTTCTATTTATACTAAAATGTTTTGATATTACAAAGAAATCGAGTGTCAATATTTTAAAACACCATCAAGCTTAAACACCATTTTCTAAATCCTTATAAATAATGTAAAAGAAAAATATAAATACCTTTGTTATTATGTGTTGTCTCTTTAATAATTATCTAAAAAGTTGATGTGAGCCAAACTTTAAATATAGATTTGACAATGAAAAGTTGGATAATCAAATTTGATATATTTATTTAAACACATATAAGGAAAAATTCAACTTAACTTGTGATGGCAACCTCCTTAGTTAGGTTGGACCAAAGTTTAGAAGGAAGCAAGGATATGGTCCTTATGGTTGTTATGGTGGCAGAAATGGGTGAGAAAGGAGTGATATGATGCGCAAATGATGGTGGGAGGATGATAGGCTCACGACTTTTAGTGATATGGTGGAGATGATGTGTAGTTTGAAGGTTCAAGGAGAGGTTAGGCCAACTCCATGAGGTAGATGATTATAAGGGTCTCTAGAGTTGTTCTAGTCTTGATTAAGGAAGATTATGACTACAGTTTGGCAGCATAACATTACTATATTCCAAGATCAAATACAAGGGTGGAGACACCTCTATTTATAAGCCAAGGGTGTCTTATTCTAACCCTAAAAGCATATTTTGAAAACTAAAAAGAAAACCTTAGCCACTAAGCTTTCTTTGGCCGAACTTTGCCCACCAATGGAATGGAGACAAGTAGTGCATTTCCTCTCCAATGGTGGAGGGACACGTGACCATTACCAAAAAGAAAACCTCTCCACTCCTAAGGTGTCATGTGGCTACTTTTTAACAAGAAAATTTTATCCAATGGAAGCATGACACATGACACACACTTTCCACTTGGTTTGGATATCTAACTTAGGGAAAATCTTATGCTACTTAGACTTAATACAAGTCTTAATCAAACCTACACTACATGGCCGAATACAAGGCCTAAATCCTACACTACTCCTTCTTCTTCCATGATAAACACACCTTTGTTTCTCCTTCTATGGATGGTTCTTCTTAGAGGAGCTTGACCATATACTTTTAGTGGTTGGATCCTTGACAATGAATTTTCCATCAACTTGTTAAGGAAACCAAACTTAATATTGAGTTGATGCACTTATTTATATTTAATTATGATGAAATTTTTCTCTGGTAATTTAATTGATCAATTTAGCATTTAATAATAATTTTAGTATTGTATAATTTCAAGTTAAATATATTTGTAATATTTGAATTTATATGTGAAATTAAAATTCTTTTTTGTTCAATTTTGATACATCTTTAAAAATAACTTAATATAATCATTTTTATCTAATAATTATATTTTTTTATGTGTTCACCAACATTGACGTTTGAGTTAATACATATTAAATAATGTAAACAACTCAAATATATCTTCAATCTGTCAAAAAATTATAATGTAGTTGTGTTAAGAAGACTGCATCCATACTCATTTTCTAAATCAAATTATATCAAAGTTTAAAATAGAAACAAATTTTAATTTTGAATTAAAGTTTATAAACTAAAATTATATTTAATCCAATAATTTTTTATAAATAGAAAATGTGTATAATATTTTAAATTTTTAAAAAGAAACATTATTTTAATTTTATAAATAAAAAGATGATGAGTTATTGACAATTAATTAATGTTGAGGTTTTGAAATTTGAACATAACTTGTTTAAATAATCAAAACCTTTATATCTCAATAGTCCAATTAAATAATGGACAATGATGTTTTAACAACACTTTTTGACAACTTTTTTGACAATGGGACACGTGTCACCATTTCATTCGTCTTTTTGAATTTATTTTAAAAAAATATTTGAAACGGACCAATCATAAGCTGCTACGTACGCGTTGTCAAAAAGTTATCAAAAAAAGGATTGTTAAAGAGACTTTTTCCTTAAATCATATTCTTAGTTCTAACTAATATGATCTAACGAGGGTCTTCTCTCTTTCATCCCACAAAACAACATGGTTCTGGTTTTTCTCAAAAATTCAAGAGATTTATTACGTTAAAGGGTATGAATTGATTACCTCCATCAACATGAGTTTAAAAAATGGTAACTACAGAAGATTAAGAAGAGGATGTTACAAAAATCAAGAGAACATGATGCAGTGAATTTCTGGATTATGTGCACCATAGTCACACTGAAACCAACCTAATTTCACGATACAATATAGCCTCTTACTCATTCAAACTTGTGTGGCTCAAAAATTCTGAATTGTAACCAAATGCCATTCTACGTAATAATCTTATTTCTGCGGATTGCTGCGTAGAATCCCCAACTCTCATTCCATTTGAAAGATCACACATAGCTAAACCATCAAAAGCTCTAACAACCTGACAAATGTGATGATGATTCAAGGAACAAAGTGTTTGGAAATTGGTATATATATATATATATATATATATATATATATATATATATATATATATATATATATATATATATATATNTTGCTCATCCAATAACACAACAGCAAACTTTCTTTCACTTTCATTATAATTACCTGTCCCATCCGAGGTCTTCTGGCAGATGAATGTCTCACGCAAGCAGCAGCAACTTCAACCATGCAAATCATTTCACTTTCAACGTACTTTTTTCCTAGCTTTGGATCTGTCAAAATCTCAAATTCCTCACTCTCAAGTGCATCATTTAGCAAGGGTCGAGCCTGAAAAATTAAGGTATACCGGCTTTAGTCAGAAAGGCTTGCCTACATGAAAATTCTTTGCATCTTCAACAATGGTTTGGGTGAAAAGGCTGACTTTTCCAATCTTATATACTATAATGGTTGAGTCCACAAAGTATGGAATTCTAGTGCTTTCTACTTTTCAAAATCTTAGAGATTTTTACCTACTTATATACTTACCATAACCCATTCAACTATGCTTACCCATTCAACTAGACTCTCTTCACCCATTGGTTGAGATACATCCACTGGCTTTCTTCCAGTAATGAGCTCCAGAAGCATGACTCCGAAGGAGTATACATCTGACTTCTCTGTCAATTTACCACTTGATACATATTCAGGTGCAACATATCTTTAAGAGGGGAAAGCAGAAAAGGAATCATTGTTAGTATCTTTAATTTCATGTAAAAAATCAGTGTTATACATTGTTTGAGAATTATTATGAAACGAGTCATGAATCCGTTATTTGTACCCAAAGAAAATAGTAGACATGTTACTAACCCAAAAGTTCCCACCACGTGTGTGGTTACATGTGAATTTGCATCAACTGCTAATCTGGCTAGCCCAAAATCTGAGACCTATGAAATGAAAAAACATGAGCAACTAGCTTAGAATATCAATTGTAGCAGATAATATCCAACTTAGAATGACAAGTGTAATAGCACAGACTCGAGCTTCAAAGTTGTAGTCTAAAAGTATGTTTGCTGACTTGATATCCCTGTGAATAATCCGAGGATTGCCTGTGTAAAATATAACATTCATTAGCAGAAATAACTATGTTTAATAAAGTAAGTCACCAGTTACCAAATCATAGAATCTAGCTACACTAAAATAAAAGATTTTTTTTTTCCCATTTTTTAAGTCCCTAACTTCAGTAACTGTTTCGAATAAACTAATTAAGAACAAAGAAAAATAACTATATTTCTCCAGCACTCCTCTCTCCCACACCATGTATGAAAATTTACAGTCACATTGTTTAGACAACTTCATACATAACTTCAAGTTCCCTAGAGCTTACAACAACAACAACACAAAAACCAAAGATATTAAGGATTGATAATTACAGTCTTCATGGAGATAAGCTATTCCTTTGGCTGCTCCAGCCGCAATTTTAACACGGTTTGTCCACTCCAGCACTGGCATACCTTCCCCTTAATTCAATCAAATTCGCTTTCAGTAAGCACAGATTAAACTTAGTCAAAATATCATGAAAAAAGAGTCACCGATCACTCTGAAGTAGCTGTACCATGAAGATGAAAATAAAGGGTACTGTTGGGGACATAGTCATATACAAGTAGTCTTTTGTTCTCTGAAATGCAGTATCCTACCAAGGAAACTAAATAACGATGATGTATGCGGCTAATAATTTCAACTTCAGCTTTGAATTCTCTCTTTCCTTGACTTCCTTCAATCTGTAGTTGCTTAACTGCTACCTCTCTCCCATCTGGAAGTGATCCTTTATACACAAAACCAAACCCTCCCTCACCCAAAAGATTTTGAGTAGAAAAATTGTTTGTGGCCTTCATTAGTTCTTCATATGCAAAGAATGACCTTGAGTTTCCCAGTCCTGATGCTGTATTACCGCCAGAAGCTCTTTGCAAACGATGAGCTGAAGAACGGATCTTAAGCAAGGACAAATCTGAACAATGTACAAAATTTAATTACTTTAATTGGGTTTAAGTTTGCAATATTTGTAAGCAGTAAAAAAGGAATCCTAGTATATTTCGAAGGCAACAGATAATAATGAAAACAAGGATAAATGTACCAAAGAAACAGGAGTTTGTTTGTTACACCCCAATTGGTTCTTTATGGGACAACTTTAAGCCTTCAATAATACACAAATTTCTCATTGATCCCTAACAACTATACATGTGGGTTATATTAACACTTAAATTCAAGGGTTTATGCTTTGCAGTATTTTTATCAATTGTTAAAAGAATATCCATTTAACGAGACTCTCGCTTTCTTGATGTATCCAAACTCAGTATGATCCACAAAATAATTGTACCAAAAGTTTTAAATTCCTTTTGCTACAATGGCAGGTCTCATTATATTGCTGCTTGCTTGACATTTGTGGTTCTTATCAGAAACTATAGGGTGGATTTTTGGCGTTGTTAACTAACAGTTGGGATCATGAGAAATTCCTAAACAAATTTGAGGATTTTCATGAAAAACAATAAAGCCAGTATTTACAGTTTTACCTGACTCAGATGTTGAGCCAAGAGGGGATGGGAAGTCATAGCCACCAGTCTTAGAAATCCTTTTCTTTTGCCTCCTCAGGCACCAGATAGCAATGCCAATGAACCCAAACAATACAATTGCTGTCACTACACCAACAAAAGCCACTGCACCAGTGCCACCACTGCTTCGTTGGTGAGAATCTTTTGCTGATGGAGGTGGTGGAGCCAATGCAAAAGTGTGTGATGGAGTAGAATGAGAATCTAAAGGACTTGTCCTAGAAGGTGGAGGAGGTGCACTACTACTTACAGGTGCAGCAGATGCTGCTGGAGAAGGAGAAGAACTCTGAGGAGGTGGCGGAGGGGAAGAAACTGACGCCGGTGGCAAACTCAACGATTGTGGTGATAGTGATAGGGACAGTGGTGGTGGTGCCGGTGGAGAGGAAGCCGGAGGTAAGGACTGAGATGGTAATGGTGGGAGTAATGGTGAGAATAATGGTGATAGTGAAGTTGAATTAGGTAGTGTCGGAGAAGATAACTGTGGTGGCGGGGCGGTGGTGAATGACACCGGTGACGGTGACGGTGATGGTGATAATGGTAATGGGGTTGACATTGTAGGAAAGTAAATAGAATTTGGGTGTTTGTTTGAGGTTGGGAAGTTTAGACAGCATGTGAATGTTGGGGTGAGATGATGAAGTTTAGAGCTTAAGCGATGCCAAAGGAGGAAACTTAAGATGAAGAAAGTGGTAAAAAACTGTCAGTGTCACCAACCGAAAGCAATGTTCCAAGACTCCCAACTCAACTGCCATGCCAAACTATGATGTTCCACACTCATCTTCTCATAAACTAGGTTTACGCATTGCACCTTTGTGCGTAAAACTGTTACAACAAAATGCAGATACAAGCAAAACATTATTTGAAGCTGATATAGAATTCGCACATTGATATTTTGAGAACACTTTTTTATAGAAGGGAACACGTGTCGGTCTATTTAAATTTATATTTAAAAAATATTTAAAATGGACTAATCACAAACTGCCACGTATGCATTGTTAAAAAATTATTAAAAAAGTATTCTTAAAAGAAGTTTTTCCATAGAATTCTAACTTTCAGGAAAAGTTTAAGTATATGTGACACTGCCACTCACAGAACCTAGAATCATGCAAAACTTCGTTTTACAAGTTGTTTAAGGTTTTAGTATTAGAAAAATTTTCTTTAACAACTTTTTTTTTTAAATAAATTTTTAAAAGATATACACGACGGGGTCTATTTTAAATATTTTTTTTGAATAAATATAAAGAAACTAATAAAATAATGATTCCTATCTATCCTTTTATAAAAAGTTATTAAAAATAAATTGTTAAAATATTATTGTCGTTTAGTATCATCTTAATAGATTCTACTTTAATATCAAGTATTTTTTTAAATTTAATTCAGAATTTTGTTATTCATTATTCCATTTAAAGAAAGAAATTACTAAGTATATATATAAAAAAAAGAATTGTAAACCTATTTGAATATTTTGTCCAACTGGTCTGAAAATTCCGCGAAACTATGACATTAATAAATCACATGGACGAAGTTTCCTCTTTTGTCATTCGTTGAAGAATTATTTTCTGTGCAATATTTTCTTTCATAATTAATTCTCAATTATAATTTTCCATTATTTAATCATAAAAATGTAACTTTTGTATTTTTTAAAAAAGAAGAAAATAAAAAATAAATAAAAATATTATGAAATAAATGTAAAAAATTTAGTGTGTAAATTTTTTTTTTTATTTCTTGAAATATGTGACTCTCAATTATGATCTTCATCATCGAGTGTTATGTAACTCTCACGATAAGTTCCCTCGTACATGCCACCACTGAGGCGAATAACATCCTCAAAACTCAAAAGTGAGCTTGAAGCAATTAATATACTATATAATTTAAATTTTAACTCACTGGATTTAAGTAGACACCCCTTACTTTAGGAAAATTTTAATTTAAAAAAAAAATAAAATGGAAACACTTTTATTAAAAAATAAATTTCAAATTCTTTATTCCACTAATTTAGCAATATATATCAGTTTTTGAATTATCTACAATAAAATGCAAATTTTAATTTGTATCCTTTTTTTACAAATCCATGAGTTAAATTGAATTTACTTTATACAATCCCAAGCATAAAACTATAATCAACAATATTATAACTTGATATATTTCCATAACGATTTTATTCATTGTTGTTTTCTTTATAGACAATTGATTTCTTTTTCTGAAAATAATCTTTTCCAGATGGTGTGGGACGGGTATAATAAGTAAACATTCATGGCATTTTTTTTTGTCGGCTATGACATTACTACGGTTCAATTATTTTCGGTTTATTTTATAACTAAAGTGACATAAATAATTAAATTGAAAAATATATTAACACAAGATAATTAGGAGTTCACACTCTGCGAAGGATTATCAATGTCATTTATCATTTTTAGTACTGCATCTGCTCTAGAGTAAATGATTTCATAAAACTATTTTTGTTGTCTTGTTGAGTGTTCTGTGTTTGGGTAGAGTAAGAGTCATCCTTGCAGGCATTGGAATAACTTTATTCATTTTGTCTTTTCCTGTCTTGACTATTGTGATTGTCATTTTTCTTGTACCATGATGGGTAGTCATGCTTGGAATGCAAACATTGTTTTTCATAATTGGGATTTCTCCCTCTTCCTCTTCCTTGTCCACGTGAGCCATACCACGCCCTTGAGGTTTCCAGTTTTGTTTGTCAGTGGTGTTGGCTAAAATCTTGGAAGTATAATTCTAATTGGTGACTCCAATAAGTTTTCTTTCTTGTCTTTCTTGCTACATAAGGATGGAGAAGACCTGGTTGATGTTGGGAAGGGGCTCCATCAAGAGAATCTTTGTTCTCACAATATTGTAAGTGTCATTTAAACCTTTAAAAAAGTAAAGAACATGTATCACTTCTCTGTATTTGACAGAGACTTTAGACAGATCACAATTACAAGGGACTTAACAAGTGCAACATGGTATAGGTCTAAGAAACTCTAATTCTTCCCAATGAATTTTCAAGTTAGTGAAGTATTGACTCACATTCCTCTTTCCCTATTTAATGGAATGAATATCTTGAAGCAAATTTGAAATCTTGAAGTAATCTCCTTTAGAGAATCTTTCTTTGAGTTCATCCCACAAATCTTTGGCACTTTCAAAGTATATTACACTTTCTGCAATTTGTGGAGAAAGAGTCTTGATGATCAATGAGAAAACCATCATGTCACATCTCTCCCAAGCATCAAACAAAAGATCAGTTCTTTGGAGTTTCTTGATATTTTCATCTATGAATTTGATCTTGTTCTTGGAGAGAAGAGTTTTTTTCATGTTTCTACTCCAAGAGGAATAATGGTGTCATTTAGAACCTAAGAGATGAGTGAAAAGCTTGAATTTTCTCCAGGATGTAGGTAAAAGGAGCTAGAGGGATTAGGTGATTGATCTATTTGTTCCATCACGTCAAGAACAAGTCAAGAAATGTGTCAGTTTCTGTTTAAACAAGAGAAAGCAGCAGAAGCAGGGTTAGAGCAAGTACTGAACCTTCTCTGATACCATATTAAGTTTGGTATATAAGAGAGAGAAAGAGCTCGAGACTCGTTGGAAGGGGAGAAGGCTCTCCCATAGCTAATGTTGAATATAGTGAAAAAGTATGTATGAGATTAATCTCCCTTATGTTAAATATACATATAGGGTCCTCTATCTATAATAGAAGAAATATGGACTAAGCCCAAATTACAAATAAGAAATAATAACAAACTAACTAAAGATAAAAGATAAATATAAGATAAAGATAATATATCTAACACTCCTCCTCAAGCTGGTGCATGTAAATCGTATGTACCAAGCTTGTTACTAATATAATCCATAAAGACTTAGTGAATATCTACTTCTGCACTCGAGTGACACCAAATTGCTAATGATTTGCAAGACAACATAGAAGACAAAATGCCAACCCAGAAGACTCCCCTGAGCAACAAATCTAGGAGGTTGCTCCATGTAAATATCTTCTTGCAAATCGTCGTTGAGGAATGCATTGTTGACATCCATTGGATAAAGATGTCATTGTTGAAGAGTCACCGCAACTATAAATAAATTAACAAAAGTCATCTTTTTCATGGGAGAAAAAGCATATATGAACGGGTCAAAAGCAATGGTGACAAAAAAAAGGAGGTCAGAAGAGACACCAACAAAAATAGCCAGGGATGAACAAGAGAGAGAAACCATAAAAATCCAAGATTCTCCAATCAAGGCACCTGAAAAAGAAAAAAGAGCAACCTCGATTCTCTAAATAGTTGTCTGAGAGGAGACGAGACATGCGACAACGCACGATGAACCTAAAAGAGTATAACGAGCAACCTCGACGCTCTGAATTGTTACTAGACATGCCACCATCTACGACGAAAAAGGGAGCAAATCCACGATTTCAAAAGGCGCTGAGAGCGCATAGGAGCTCTGATGAAGTCGTCATTGATGGCATGATGGCATGGTGGCACCTGGCCAAGACTATCAAAACCATGTGATCGCCGGTTGAAACTAGAACTCTGGTATTGGTAGTGGTAGGCAATGGCGTCATCAGCAGTTGTAGATGGCGTCGCTGTTGGCAGCGACAAGTGTAGTGGTAGAGGCAATAAAAAATTTTTTCTCAAAAAAACCTTAGGTTCTAGATACCATGTTGAATGTTGTGAAAAAAGTAAGTATAAGATTAATCTCTTTTGAGTTGAATATATACATAGTGTCCTCAAGAAATATGAGTTAAATTAAAAATAAGAAATAATAACAAACTAAATAAAGATAAAAGATAAATATAAAATAAAGATAATATATCTAATAGTTGTAAAAAAAAAAACTTAAAAGATCAAAAGGATATCATATATAAGAAACGTTAATTAACTCCTGTGTTATTGTGTATATTATTATCTGATTCTTCTTCATTACATTGGGAAAAAGAACCCTACAGGCAAACAGAAAGAGGAAAACTTGAAAAAACCCTAACTTTCTACTTTTAAGTAGTAATCCTAACAGATTTAGTAGTTTTAACAACCTTAACTAACTCATTAGGGAGGAAACGGGTCGTTGAAGAACATGTGACATTTTCATTATTTACCTTGTTTTTTTTCCTAGTATCAGTATATTAGAGATGCACTTTTTAATCCCTCCGTTGGGACTGAAATTATATTAACATCCTAAGATAGTTGAATTAAGAAGAGAAAATGTTGATTCCGCATTCCATTTCTTGACACATCCTAAAATACTTGAAAAATGAAGATGCCACCTCCTTAATATTAATTATTTTTTTTTTATAAAATTTTCTGGAAGCTTTCATAACTACATGTGCGGAAAGCCAATTTGGGTATGTGATGAAATCGTAACTAAGGTGCATGAGAGAAATAAAACATAAAAATTATTTAATTGATATTAAAATCTCGTATATGCAAGTACATGTGTAACCTCTCGATAAAAAAAATTATATTATTGGATTTAAATTTTAAAATGTAAATAAATGATTTCTTATGCTTTTTCATATCATCTTTATGTAACCCGTGACATCCTAAACTGAAGTAGATTTTTTAGTTTTATTTTAACTATTTAGAGTTTTATGTTTTATATTTTCCATCGCTCTTTAAAACATTGTATACAGAGATACTTCCTAACCTAATTCCATCTTTCGTGAAATGATTTATTCTAGTTTGGAGAAATCTTTTATCAGCTTTCCTAATTAAATAGAAAAAAAAACAAGTTTTACTTACACTAATTAACTGTCTAGAAATTTAAATAATGAATTTTAAACGTGATTTTTTAAAAACATAATATCTTATTTTATTACTTAAAATTAAAATTAAATAGTTGAAAACTTTAGAAGTTAAGAGTTATAAATATAAACCGTTTAAATTAGGTAGAATAATATCCATGTTTATCAATTAAATAATATGATATATAAAGATTGTTAAATTAAAATCAATTCGAATTTAAAATGAAATTAATTAAGCTTAAGTAATAATACTTTATAAAAAGGTATTCCAAGTTTAAAAAAAGTCATAATTATGTTTTATGTTCATAAAATTTAGGATTTATCAAATTTTGCTCCATCAAATTTGAAAAGAATACGATTTTAATATTTCAAATTAAAAAGATATTGCAATTCCTAAATATTTAAATTCGAGGGAAAACATTATTTTTAATTTATCAAATTTAACATTTCTAGTTCTTTTTTTTTTTCAAATTTAAAAAATTAAAATAAATTTTTAATTCAATTATGGATTCATTCCAAAAATTTGAATGTAAACATATTAACACCTATTTTAAATATCACCTTGCATAAAACAATAAATTTTTAACATTTTTTCTTCTTTTGTAGGAAAAGAAAAAAAACACAGTACATATTTGATCTACAAAATACTTCTATTATTTCTTTTAATATAAAAATATAACATGATTCAAACCAATACAGTTCTAATTCCAATTATATGAATATATATAACTATTGTTTGAAGAGGGTCAAATATATACTAAACATAGAGTGCAAAACAGAACAGTTAAACAAAAAAGCAACTTGTTATCAGTTAAAGAAACCTAACACTTCCTGGATGATGCCAATGATCATGAAGAAACTGCTGCCAAACTCGTGTCCATGACCTGAATGAGCTTGTTGGCTATGGCACTTGCATAAACACAAGAACCGTCACACATCTGCACCACAGCAAAAACAATCATATATACTATGTTTAACACAAAAGCATACACATGCATGTATAGTTAATGTTCATTTGACACAAAACCTTGGTATTGAACAGATAGCTGCAGAAATCGCCAATGTGGCCACCAGCAACATGTTGGAGATCGAGGTTGAGCTGATCAAGAACCTGTGAGACATGCACCAAGCAATCTATCTTCTTCCTCTGAACAAGCTTTATTGTTACCTCGTTGTCAACAATGCGCACATCAACCTCTGTGTCTTTGGATTTCCTTTGTATCCAAGAACTTCTTAAGCTTTCATTGTAGGAACCAGCATCTGGGTCGGGATTGGAACCATCTTGCCCTTCAGTATCAACCTTGTGCCTCATCATCACTACTACCCTTTGTTTCTCTTGCCTTTTCTTCTCCACCAATAGTTTTAACTCATCCACTGTCCTCTTAAGCTCTCTGATATAGTTAATAGCGTCTCCCACCACAGATGCTCTGTCACTCTTTGGTTCGGTTTCCGAAAACAAAACAGAACAAAATCAATCAATCATTTGTACTTTCTTTAGATTCAAAGACATTAGCTTTAATTAACGTTGGGTTTAAAAATTAGATGTTTTTCTCAAAGTTTACATTTTTTTAACATTTAAAGCAACCTTTTCTAGAAAAAAGACACGTTTTTAAACCATTGAAGAGTTACTTTGAAATAGAAAAAGCAGGAAAAAAAAAATGTCTATAATTTGACAGAATCTCAACAGTATAATTTACTCAAAAATGTTACCTTGGAGGGGTTTGGGATGAGTTCTTTCAAAGCATCAAATTTACTACTCAAATCCACTCTCCTTTGTCTCTCGGTAGTAGTACTGGTAAACTGCTTGGTCCTTTTTCCCCCTCTCTTTTTCCCCACATCTTGAGTGAACTCCACCACCCCATTTCCAAAATCTTGGTAAGCAATTCCACTGCCTTCTATGACACCCCCTCCCCCAAAGGCAAAATCACTTCTCAGAGCTGGGGGAGGTGCTTGCAGGTTGAGATGCAAGAAAGGGTCATAGGAAACAGATGATACGTTTGTGCTGTCTGCTGTTCCCATAGGGCCAGAGGGTTTTGGAAGATTGGTGCTTTGGTTTTCAAAGGTCATTGGCAAGTGGAGAAGGTTGAGGAGATCCGGTGTTGGTGTGGAGTAAGGAAATTGGTGATCATGGTGACCCCTCTCAAGTATGGAGGATTGAGGAGGGAAAGAATACAGCTCTTCACATGAACCATGGTTGTTCACCACTTGCACAAACTGGGGGTTCAAGTTATTGACTTGATTGTATGAGTTTTGTTGAGGGTGTGCAATGATTTCCATAGCAACAGCAGAAGCATCTTCTCCACTGGAATATGTGTAGGCTAAGTTTTCCATCCCAAAGGTGTTTTGGGGCTGTATGCTAGTCACAGACATATCTGCCTCTGATTTTGAAACCATCTGGGAAAAACAGTCTTCTGCCACCATCCCATTCGGATCAAAGCAACCACTTTCTTCGTACATGTTTGGACCACCCATTGATTTTGATCTTTGCCTCTACAAAGAAAAGGTATAATTAGCTTATAGAAAACAAAAGGGTCAATAAATTACTGATTTTTAATGTTCGAAAGTTCAACAAAACTTCATAAAAGTGATTGGAATTTTTTCTGTAAGAGTGGTTGTGTGGGGGACGTGTAATTCTCTTGGTGGTTTTGAGGTTACACAGACTGTGAAGGCTTTTTCAAGTGTACTGAGCAGATACCATACATGGAATGGTGTGAGTGCGCTAAATGACCAAAAGGGGTCTCATTCTGTTACTTGTTCTGCAGATTCCCGTCATGTGGACCCCACCGAGTGATCTCCTCCTTATTGTTTCAGATGCAGACAGCACCATTGCAAAGATGCTTCAGCTTTTTTATTTTGCTAATATCAAATTTATTATTTGATGGAATGTATGATATTAATATTGCAATATTAAAAACAACAATCACTTTCCTAGCCAATGCCTTATGCATGAGGTACCTACAAGAAAGCAAGAATGTGACACTGTTTTGCCAATCTGCATAATTTGACCATGGGATTATGTTCACCAGTACATGGATCATTTAACATTTAAATTGCATGATTGAGAACAACGGTGAACGTAGATCCACCAGGATGAACTTAATGTGGCAGAGTGTTTTAGTTGCACAATTCTAGGAGAAATTTGGAATTGTTCTTGAGTTTAGATTTATTTGAGTCCTCTTTAACTCATCTTTGTGTCATTTAATAACCTGGTTAGATTGATTTAATCAGATAGATTTAAGTTTGATTCAATTAAGTTACTAGATCAAATATAACTTCATTAAACTAGTCTTAAACTTGGTTTCTCTGCAACAATCACTGCATAATTTGAATATTTGCATGTGTTGGTCTTGATAATCTTGTTGTAGTAGACTTCGGTTCACCAGTATTGTACACTACTATACTATGCATAGCTTGTTTTGTGTGTTGCTTTCACATCTTATATACACTTTGACCTTTGTTCACATTTGATCGTGGCACCAAGTATGACAATTGCATGAATCAAGAATCAAACACAGAGAGATGTAGATTTCAACGACATTTGGAATGATTCTATGTTAAGATGGATGAAACTAATGTAATGAAAGGCACGGTTAATATATACAATGTTTTTAATTTATTGAAAACTCAAAGTTAGAAATATAACCTTTCCATAACATGTTTGCGAATATAGTTTTTGTTAACATATGGAGAATCAATATTATGTATCTATATAGGATGATTTGTATAATGATATGTGTAACCTTTTTGAGATTTTGAACATGCCATGTAACGAGAAAATTGTCCGAGTTATAAAAAGGAAAAAAAGGGGTTAAATTAGATTTTAAATGTGCGTCATTTACAATTTTCTTTTTAAAGCATGTAAAATTTAAAATTAGTCTAAAAAATACGAAAATTATGAACAAATCCATTATTAGGTTAGTTTGACAACACGTTTGTTTATATTTGAAATATAACATGACACATAATAAATTGTGACATTTTTATGTTTGGTTGAAGTTGTTCACCTCATTGTACTCATTCTATAAATATAAATGTTTGTTTTCTTTTTTAACTTCCATATTATATATATCTTTGAGAAAACTATCATTTATTCCATTCTGAAGGTTATGTGACATTGATCATATTCTACAAACTAATGTAATCTTTGGATGATTTGATTTTTATTAACTCAAAAGGAGTTAGACAAGTCAAGAATATGTGAATAAGTTCGGAAAGCTGGTGGAAGCGTGAGATAATAGATTTATCACACATAGATTTAAAGAAGAAACACAAAACAAGTTAAAAAATGGACAAGAAGAACACGTCAATGAAGATACAAAGGATTGCAAAGAAGAAATTTTCATTTGAAGAAATTCTCCACGATAAAAATCAAAGACAAAAGTAAAATATTCTTGAAGACACTTAGTGTTTTGACAAGAAATAATAATTTTAAAAAATTGAAATATATAGTATTTAAATTATTTGTGATTGATTTTTTTTATTTCTTAAATAGTTTATTTGGATGAAGAGTAATTAAAATATCTTATATTTGTTTTTTTATAAATTAACTTTAATTTTTATTTTAGTCAAATTCAACTATATTTTTAAGTTCGAGTTGAGTTTTTTCTTTTTTCAATTTGGGACGACATTCGACATAACTTTTGTTTAGGCTGACTTGATTCGACCTTCGATCTAGACAAGTTTGGTTTGACTTCTCTTTATGCCGACTCAGCTCAACTCTATCTGGGTTGACTCGGTTTGGTATTCGACCGAAGCTAACATATTCGTCTTGGGCTGACTCAACTCGATCTTCATCGGTGCAGGCTCTACTCGACCTTTTGCCAGGACTGGTGCAAGCTCAACCTTCGGTCGGGTTGGCTCGACTCGACCTTCGATAAAGGTTGGCTCGAATCGATCTTCGACCAGGGTAGACTCAGCTCAACCTTTGATCTAAGTAGGCTTGGCTCAACCTTCGGTCTACGTCAACTTGGCTCAACCTTTGGCCTTGACCAACTCACTCAACATTTGTCCTGTGGCGAATTGGCTCAACCTTTGTCTTAGGTCGACTCGGCTTGACCATCAGCCTGGACCAACCCGACTCGACCTTCGGCTTGGACCGACTCAACTTGACCTTCGACTTGGGCTGACTCAGCTTGACCTCTAGATCGGACCAATTTGACTTGACCTTCAACCTCGACCTGCTCTGCTAAACCTTCAACTAGGATGACTAGGTTTGACCTCCATCTCAGACCAACGCGACTTAACCTTCGGGTTGGGCCGTCATGGACCGACTCAGCTTGACATTCGGCCCGAATCTACTTGACTCAACATTTGCCTGATACTAACTCAACTTGACCTTCTATCCCGGTCGACTCGGCTTAACCTTCAATTTCAGTTGATTCGGCTCGACCTTCAACCTAGGTTGACTTGGCTCAACCTTTGATCCAAGTCCACTCGGCGGGCTAGATGTCGAGATGATTTAGCTCAACTTGAAAGTCAATATGAGTCGACTTTTTAGACTTATAGACTGTTTTTTATTTGACCAATGAGAAATTCCACAACTTGTGAGATTTCAATTTTTTTTTTAGTAAATTTTAAATTATATTATTTTAATTATTTGAAATACCTTCTTAAAATTTCTCAATTTCAATTTCATTTTAATGTTTTCACCATATAAGTTATTTTACTTCAAAGAATTTCAAATTTTCTAAATAAATGAATTACTGTCTTAAATTGCCTCATCCAAACACAACATTAAAGTTGTATCACAAAATAAATTTGCATTCAATCATTCAAGTGTAATTTTTACAATAGATGATGGTTTTATGTATAGAAATATGATTTTGTCCACAAATTTAAGAAAAAAGTTTCAAGTAATGTGAAAATATAAAAAAAGAATCCTAAATGTGAATATAAAAGTAATGATAACACCTAGTGTAAATATAAGTCTAATTAAGCAAGTGATTACACTTATGTCTCACCAATATTATGATTAACACAAAGTTATTTTCCTAATCTGATAACCCTTAAAAGGTGGAGAGACACATAGGACATTCCTTGAAAGTCATATATATGCAAATAGTCACACAGGTACACAACCTTGAAAGTGACATGTGAAGACAAAAACTCTTCGTATATCATTTGGATTTCCTCGTCGATATCTAAACACCATATAAAGTTATTACAACCATTACATACACTTAAAAACAACATATAAAAAATATCTTTATACTTAAACTGACATACTTAAGAAAGTTACTCGTTTTTTTTCCTCTTAAAATATCATTTATCTCTAAAACTAACAGGCTATTTGGTTTCTTTATTTATTCTCTAATCTCCTTCTAGTATCCCATAAATCTTTCTTGAAACATCTATTTTTTTTATTATTCTTTTGTGGTGCTTCTTGTATTAACTTTTATTCTTGAAACATCAAATAAATTATTAATATAAGTAGAAAACAAGATTCATTAATATTTTTAGAAATATTGAGTTCAAATAGACATTGATCACAATATCCATTTCCTGCAAAAAAACATTATTGTTTGTCATTACAGGTTTGTTAGATTCAAATGGAACTTAAACTCCAATTTTTTCCAACAAAACTACAGAGATTAGATTAACTTTGATTGATGACAATGTAGCATATAACTCAATGCCAGAGTCTTTCCAAATGTGAGCTTTATAAGAACTTTTTTTTTTTAAAAATAGGAGTTGTCTTGGAATCATCAAGATACACATGTTCTTCTATACCCCCACAATAATGTAGGAGGTAAAAACACTTATGTTTACACATATGTGTTTGGTAGCACCAAACTCATTTGCTTACATTGGTCACAAGATTTATTTAAAAATGGTCGTAATAATTATATCTTCTCCTTTAATTGGTTATATTTATCTCGAGATGATTGTTGTTCCTAACTCTATTTTCTTTAAAAGTGGGGCTAGAAGCATTGGAACGAGAATTTTTAAAAATATTTTTACTCTTATGATCAAGTTTTTTTCTTGTATCTTTTTGAAGTTTTAACCGATAATGTTTGTTCTAGCTAGCTCTTGTAATAGGAGCACACTTCTTCTGATATCTTTGACTTTCGAAATATTTAGAAAAGGTTCCACAAATATTGATTGTGTTCAGAAACATTGTTTGACTTCTCCTATGTAGAGTTGGTGTCCATACCGATAGTTATAATTCCTAAAGATTGTTGTATTAACTCACAAATTTACAAACAAACTTGATTTCTCTAAACGTATAAATTCTTATCCTTAAAGACTTATTTGTTGTATGATGCGTAAGCCTCTTAAGTTTTCCAACATATAACAAAATCTTTTTATTTTTTGAACATTTCAAAACTAGCAAGAAATACTCTTTTAAAGAGTACCAAAATTAACCTAAGATATATAAGAAGATAAAAGAGAGAAAAGAGAGAAGAGTGAGTTTCATTTTTTGATGACGAATGGGGCACCAATTTATAGGTGGAGGAGTGATTTATGATGGGCCAAAAATCCCAAGATCTGTGGAAGAAAATATCCAACAACAACACAGAGTTCGCAATCAACACAACTTGGGAAAGAAGGAAAAAAAAAATCCAACAACGGTTGGACCAAGGTCTTCGGTGTGGCTTCAGTGAATCACGACATCAAGAACAGGGGTTTTAAATTTTGTAACTAACTCTTTGTTATAGCTTTTGCAATATACCATATATCATCGCTTATTTTATAACAGTTTCTTCTACGTAGTAGAGGTGGGATGTTATCCCAACCTTGCCACATCACAGTTCAAAAATTTCTTGTTGAAGAACATACCTACTTCAAGTTGTATACATCTCATCTGCAAATCTTGTCAAGTGCAAAGTTAAGGATGTTTTCATAGTAGGAAACATACAAAAAAATATATAATTAAAATATTAATATGGTAGTTGTGAAATGATTGTTTTGTCCTTTTATAGGTGGACTAAGATTACGTAAGATCTTGTGGCTTGGTACGTCAATGGCAGCGGAATAGTACGTAGTAGTTTGTGTTAGAAAGTAGTTAACACATTAGTGAGAATTTCATTACATATTGCAATAAAATCAATCTTATTTGATCCAAACAAATGGAGTTTTAATACAAAAAGAAAGAAAGAAAAGACAATAAAGAAGCAGACAGAAAAACTAGGGTTTGATGACAGCAATGTAAGGTTGCACTGCAGAACCTATCCACAAACTTCCATCATGTTCTTCCACTTCACTAACAGAGTTAAGCTGTTGTCCATATCTTCCATCCAACACCTCAACAACATTCCCCTCTGCATCAAATTTAATCGCCACGGGATCTGTTGTCCATGGAACCGTCGCTTCAACTTCTGTTCCCTTTTCCAAACCATTGATCCTTCCCCTCCCACTGTTAAGTGCCACCCAAAATTCCCCTTTTGCGTTCCTCTTTATGTTATCTGGGGAACGCGGAACCTCTGCAAAAGTTTCTATGTTGTTGCCGCCGCTCAGCGCAATTTTCAAAATCTTCAAAGTGGTTGATTCCGCCACCAGAATGAAGGAGCTGTCCCTGCTCAGCGCCACACCGTTGGGGAATGCCAAACCTTTCACCAACACATACACTCTTCCGCTACTGGGCACGTATTTCAGCAACCTTCCAGTTCTGTCCCCGCTCAGAATTATCGACAAGTAGACCCTTTTTGGTCGACAGAAAGCACAACAGTAATCACTGAGAAAGCATTCGAATTTAAGAATTTAACATGGGTTGAGAATTTACCTTCTCTGGAATAGGATGCTGCTATCTGTGAAATAAACTTCACCAGTTTTGGGGTGAATGTCCAAGGCATTTGTGAACCTAAACGGAACCCCTTCTGCAGAAGTGGCTAACTGCTTAGCCACCCCACCAGCTGGTCCTACCTTGAGAAGCCCAAAGTATGCATCTGCAATGTACAGATCACAAGTCACACTGTTGAATTTCAGACCCAATGGTCTTCCACAGATTGATTCCATGCTTTCGTCTGTTAACCCATCACACACTTTCTTCTCCCTGCATAATCGCATCACAAGTAAGAGTAATAACTAATTTTAATTATATATATGATGACTGATCTTAGTGGATAGAAGATCCTTCGTAACTCTTAATTAGTGGAGTAAAGAAATTGACAGAGTGATTCATTTATGAGTGGGGTTAAGAGAGGGTGAGGCAGAAGGCAGAGCAATAATTAAATGGAGGAATGAGGGTGAAATTGGTATGTCCAATCCTAATAAATGAGCATTTGTATAATTGTCTATAACTGAAAACGATGGATAACTATCAACAACATAAAGAAAACCCTAAAGCTAACCTACACAGCCTGGCTTCCACATCAACTTGCCCCTTTCATACAAAAACAACAATATCAACACCAACATAAAACCTTTATTTTCGGAGGAATTCTTGTTTCATCATATATATATATACACCTTCCATACTGTTTTTTTCAACTTCAATTACTTCTACTTAGCACCAATAATTTACTTTTTTATTCATTTCAAAACTGCCCTAATTTTCACTATAATGTTATTCTACTTGTTATAGATATCAACTTTTATGGTTTATAGTGTAAAGGTAAAAAAAATGAAAAATAGTAAAACAAATTCTTTTGTCACTATAACTTACTCTATTAATTATATAATATATCAAGCAAGAATGTAATATAAAATTATGAAATAGTTATATTGTAGGTTGATGATAGTACGACATTATATTATATTGAATAATATATCACATAAACTAGAATTGAAGTTTAGTTCACAAACTTGTGTTCTGAGAAAGGATTGTGCTTCATAGTTTACAAGATAAAATTTCAAAATAAATAGTTAAATAATAACAACAATTTGTATGCAGATATATAACATGAGGGCTTTCGTTAATCGAACTAACGGTTGTCGTCTCTCTTTATAATAGAGTATCTCTGATACTGTATTCTTTATTTAAAAGAAATAATAAATAAAATATAACAATTTTAAGTAAAAAAATTCAAACTCATTTTCCACACCCATGTTATCTGTTTTTGACTAATACTATACTCTATCAATTTTCTTAATATCTGGACCAGCTAGTGACCACTAAGATTTTCTGATGAACAGTGCTCTTGTTTTTTTCAGGACATGTTCAAATCAAAATGATCAAATTGGTTTATGAAATTCTCTTGAGAAAAGGTTTAGTTGTGGTCCAAATCAAGAAAAAGAAAGAGGGTGTGCGAGTGCCACAAAAAATGAAAACAAACGAATGATCAAGAGTATATATTATGAGAACTAAGATAAATGTGTCTGAAACTGAACCCTGGTCTTTGGTTTGAACATTGGTCTCAGATTGGAGACAAGACAGTTCCTTCGCTCTTCCAACACAACATTCTTAAGGCGGGGACCGATCCTAAGAATAATATTGTTGACAACACACGGCATAACACAGTGTTTTTTTTTTTTTTTTCCTTGATTAATATTATTGTTAGCAGCATGCAGATTACAACACTCATTATAGTTTATATATGTATATATATACCTGTGTGGAGAGGTAACTGCAAAGTCAATCCAGTGTTTGTTTGTGTCATGCCACTTGAGGATTCTACCATCAGAAACTCCGACATATGGTCCTTTACCATGGCAATCGAAGGCTGCACTTTCAGAACCAAAAACCGAGTGAGGAAGATCAAGCTGGGAATAGGATTTGAGGCCATCTAGAACGGAAGCAGCTTCATAAGAAACAAAATGAGCCACTTGGAAGAGCAATAGAAGTAAGGGAAGAGTAGATAGGATCATTGTAAATGTGAGAAAAAATTTGCAGAGGGTGTACTTCACATGAATGATTAATTAGAGGGTTGTGTGTATATTACAATGCAGGGACACATACATATATATATAGTATCGTACCTGGACATCCTGGAACATTATGTTCGGTCAAAATCAACATTAACTATAGGCAGTTGGTTGCCTCCATATTTCACTGTCATTTGACTTTGTCCTCTCTCTTTCAGTCTCCAAAATTCAAATCTATTTGGATAGATTCACTCTTTCTTTTTTTACTTCTGAGAGAGAAAGAAGATTAATTAAGAGGATGAGGTTACAACTTCCTTTTTCTTTTTTTAGGTCATAACCTCAGTTTGTTTTAGTTGTGTTTGGTGTATTTTATTTTCTTCTTTTCACCATTGTTTCAAACTGAACTTCAGTTTGTTGTAGGACAACCTCAACCAAAACTGTTCAAGTCTAATAAAGCATGCACTTTACAACACTTTATACATTAGTTTATGTGTTCTATAATGGAAATTTTACATGTTCTCTTTATATCTGGTACTATCAAATTATTCATTCTCTTATTAAAATATGATCACATAAAAATCGTAAAATACACTAATGAACTAATTATTCAATTAATTATTTAATAATCAATATTATACATATAGTTAAATATAAAACCTACCAAACGTCTTATCAACATTAAATACATTATTATTAATTACAAATACTAGTACAAGATTAGACTTACTACCTATCATTTCTTATTAGGTCTTGTTTAACAATTTTTTGTGATAAACTAACTCCAGAAGATTATTGGACTTACTACTTATCATTCCGTTAACAATACTACTAACAATTTAGGAAAAAATTTATTTAACAATTTTTTTGACAATACATACATGGCGGTCTGTGATTGATTTGTTTCAAATGTTTTTTTTAAAATAAATTCAAACTGATCAATAAAATGGTGACATGTATCCTGTTGTCAAAAAATTATTAAAAAAAGTTGTTAAAATATCAACATCCAACAATTTATTAGATCTTTTTAACATGTTAGTCAATGATTCTTCACTATAAAATATAATTTGTTTCAAATAACATAATTACATCAATCATCGTATCTAAAATATTATTTACAAAAAATATTATTAGATCAATCACCACATTTAATATATAATCTGTTTTGAAAAGTTGAATATTCATCACGATTTTATTATTAAAAGACGTATCAGATAGTGAAAAGAGATATATAATTAAACTATTATTAACATAAACTTTTAAGCTATATAAGATTATTAAACTCACCAAAACATAATTACATAATCTTAGTTCAACCCTTCCTACTTTATATTTCCCAAATACCAACAATTTCAAGTCTAAAAGTCATAATATATATTTTAAGATTTTTGAGTTAAAAGAAATATGTTAATATCTTATATTAGTTGTAAGGGCCTCAGAAAAATTAATTAAGCCATTGGGCCTAATTGGGTAGTCTGACCCATTTCACTTAGAGCATGGCCTTGAGAGGGGTCCCTTTCCCCAATTCAGATTTTCATTCCCTCATTTCCCTTCTCTCTCTAGACCTATTTCTTCTGGGTCCAGGGGTTCTTCCTCTCAGTTATCGGGGCAGTCCAGCTTTGCTAGCCCTGTGAGATGCTTCAGGTGTGGA
>NC_028357.1:5106790-5108559 GCF_000741045.1 Vigna radiata var. radiata | reverse complement strand
GGAGTTCCTTAAAGACTATGATTTTGAGCTCTTATACCACCCTGGGAAAGCAAATGTGGTGGCGGATGCCCTTAGCAGGAAGGTGGTGCATATGTCCTCATTGATGGTCAGAGAGTATGAATTAGTGGAGAGCTTTAGTGATCTGAAGCTAGATGTGAAGTTCGAACCTGATGGCATTAGGTGCTGCAAATTGGTCATATCCAGTGACATNTTTGAAAGGATTTATGAAGGACAGCTAGTAGACCCAGAACTTCTGAAGTCCAGGTCTTTGATTGGCACTGAACAAGGGAAATACTTTAACACAGGTACAGATGNTCTTCTACGGTTCAAGGGTAGAACCTGTGTTCCAAATGATGAAGTGTTGAAGAGAGTAATCTTGGAAGAAGGTCACCGAAGTCGTTTTAGCATACATCCANGTATGACTAAAATGTATCAAGACCTTAAGTTATCCTTCTGGTGGTCGGGTATGAAGAAGGATGTGGCCCANTTTGTTGCTTCTTGCCTTACTTGTCAAAAGGCCAAAGTAGAGCATCAGAGACCTGGAGGTTTGTTGCAGCCTTTAGAGATTCCAGAGTGGAAATGGGATAGCATAGCCATGGACTTTGTTACCCATTTACCGCGTACTTTCAAGAAACATGATGCCATATGGGTGATAGTAGACCGATTGACCAAGAGTGCTCACTTCTTGGCAATTGATTTGAGGATGTTAATGGCAAAGTTGGCGCAGTTGTACATTAAGGAGATTGTGAGACTACATGGGGTGCCTTCCAGCATCATATCTGATAGAGATCCGAGATTCACCTCCAGATTTTGGCAAACATTACAGGATGAGATGGGTAGCAGGTTGCAGATGAGCTCGGCTTATCATCCTCAGACCGATGGCCAATCTGAGAGAACGATCCAATCCTTGGAAGACTTGTTGAGGACATGTATACTGGATCATCTAGGAGCTTGGGACGAGGTATTGCCACTAGTAGAGTTTACTTATAATAACAGCTACCAGGCTAGTATCGGTATGGCACCATTTGAGGCCTTGTATGGGAGACGCTGTAGAACCCCTCTTTGTTGGTTCCAGGACGGAGAGGCGGTGTTGATAGGACCTGAGTTAGTGCAGCAGACCACCGANAAGGTGAAGTTGATTCAAGAGAGATTGAAAGCATCACAAAGCCGGCAAAAGTCATATGCTGATAAGAGACGAAAGCCCTTAGAGTTCGTAGTAGGAGATCATGTGTTCCTCAGAGTGACTCCTACCACTGGTGTAGGAAGGGCCATTAGAGCTAAGAAGTTGTCTCCCAGGTATCTTGGTCCTTACCAGATTCTACGACGTATCGGACCAGTAGCTTATGAGGTTGCCATGCCACCTCAGTTGGCTAATCTTCACCCAGTATTCCATGTTTCCCAGCTGAGGAAATATGTACCTGACCCATCCCATGTGTTAGAGGTTGAAGACATCCAGCTGAGGGAGGACCTGTCCATAGAAGTACAACCTGTACGAGTCATTGAGAATCAGACGAAAGGGAAGAATTGGAGGGGTGTCAGACTCGTGAAGGTTGTATGGGATGAAAGGACCGGCGACTCTACTTGGGAAGTCGAAGATGAGATGCGAAGCTCTTACCCTCACCTATTCTCTGGTAAGCTCTATTTTCGCGGACGAAAATTTTATTTGTTGGGGGGAACGTAAGGGCCTCAGAAAAATTAATTAAGCCATTGGGCCTAATTGGGTAGTCTGACCCATTTCACTTAGAGCATGGCCTTGAGAGGGGTCCCTT
>NC_028357.1:5097795-5102332 GCF_000741045.1 Vigna radiata var. radiata | reverse complement strand
GTCATGTATTGTCTGGTTTGCATACTTTTGACTTGAGATTAATTTTGATATGTATATGTGAATATAATTGCATGTCTTTATATAGTTAGCTCACCCTTGCATTTGGTTGTGTTGTGCTATGTCTGCGTGTTTTCTCTTGCGATGATCATCCATTTTGGATGGGAGCAGATGGCGATGATGTTACTCTGGAGACAGTCTTGGAGGAGAACAGCGATGCAGCTGCTTAGTTCTGCTAGGAGATTTCATGACCCCCCTTATGTTATCTACAAACAATTCCTTCTTATGTTATTCTGAAATACTTTAGTGCTTCAAGTTTTAAATTCCTACTCAATTTGGATAACTGTAATCCCTATACTCAAGACTCTTAACTGCCTGTCTGCACTCCAACTGCTTTCTTTATTATAATGGATGACGTCTTATTATTATATGCTTGACGTATATTCTTGGGATGTCACATTAGTTTGTTTCAATGATTTTTAATCTCTTTAATGTCCTTTTTTCAAATAATATAAAAATTTATTACAGTATAGAAAGGAATCACAGTTAGAACAAAAATAGTTGTTGAGATTATAATTGTCGTAAAACTTCAATTACATGTTAGTTTCACATTTATTCAATATTTATTAGACATTCTATTTTAAATTCTATCCAGTTGTATTATTTTAATATTTTAAGAAAAGCAAACATGTGTTTTTTAAAAAGTTTTGATAATATTATATATATTTTATTTTGTAATTTTGATTATTATAAGAGATTTAATATTTAAAAGAATGTGAAAACATAAAAACGAGTATGAGAATGCATAGTAGTACGAAGCTCGGAGAGATTGTGATAGTTATCAAAAGGGATAATGATACTTAGACAATATTTTTTACCAATATTTGAATATTATTACGTGTCATTCTGTAATTGATTCAAAATTACTCCACAATCAATAATAATAATGATAAACATTACCATAAATTAATAACAAAATGATACATGTTCAAATGTTATAAAAAAATGTTCTTTAACTATCATTATCTATATCAAACGTCATTATCATTCACCGAATTGGATTTAGTGTTGTCGAACCTGTAAATGGGAATGCATAATGTATTAATCAACCGATTGGGTTGTTGTCAAACTAAGCTTAACTTTTGTTGTTGGACAACATCTTGAAAAAAATCTTTAGATATTCAAGTCTAATAGAACATACACTTTAAACATTAGTTTTTGGGTTGTATAATTCTTTATATTATAGAAATAAAATAAATATCCTATTTGTTACTGTATATTATAATATCCTATTTTGTGTTCGAAAATATGTTTGGAGCGTTGTAATTAGTAGGAAAAAAAATTAGGTGGGAGGAAGTGCTTTGATATTTAAGGATGATTTTTGTGACAGTTAGAAGCTTCGTGGAAAATGATGAAAGCTTCTGTATTTAGAGCTATTTATAGTTTTTTATATAAATGGATATAAGGTTTAGCTATTATTTTAAAAACAGTACACCAATTTTGTCTATTTGATTGCGACACATCTTATACTCAATATTTAACTATTTTTTTATTAATCATTTTTTTCATTAAAATAATCGTATATTTGCGTATTTAAATCTTACACGTGGTGGATATATGTCAAGTCAATTTTCTAAGTACCATGGATTTAAACATTATTTTATTTCAATTTTGGATTAGTTTACATTCATACCATATGTAAAAGTAATTTACTGTTGGTTAAAATTCGCTCTAATTCTCATAAAAAAAATTAATTAGATTTTTATTTTTTATTTGGTTTAATTTAATTTTTTTATTTTAAAAGTATCTTATTATATTTTTTTTTGTTAGATTGATGTTAAATTTTAGTTGAAATGTCAAATCATTTTACTTAAAAAATATACATATTCAAATCATTGTTATTTGTTAGGTAAAATGATTTAATGTATAAAAAATATACATATTCAAATTATTATTCCACTTATTCATAAAAAAAAAAATCGAAGACTTTATCTACATTAATTTAAAAATTAAAATTTAGTTTATAGAAATTAGTACACGTACTTGACTAAATTTATAGTTGTGAATTTATTGTTTAGAATATAATTATAAATTCTATAAAAGAAAAAAGAAGAATATAGCTGTGAATTAATCAAGATACCCATAAACAAGTTGTGGCTATGTAGGACCATTTTAGAATACGTTATATATTATTATGGTTTATAACTAAGAAAGAAAGTGGTTTTAAGATTCTATTAATTGGACAATCGAAATCTCTGAAAGATAAATTGAAAAAAAAAATAGTATATTAAGCTTGAAAGGATTTAAAGTTCTGTTAGGTATTGTAATATTGAAACCTTAAAAAGTGTAACGCCCCGACAACTTACAGGGACTGTTGACTGCCTCCACACATCACCACAAGACTTTTCAGTGTGCTTTATCCTCACTCGCACATTTTCCGGGAAAACTTCCCAGAAGGTCACCCATCCCAGAATTTCTCCGGCTAAGCACGCTTAACCATGGAGTTCTTATGGGTTAGGCTTCCGAAAAGTAAATGCATATGCAAAGGTTCTACCTTGCAAGTAGAGTTATTTTTAATTTTCCTTATCCTATCAAGTCCTAAAGACTATGCTCTACACCAATTTGGTGGCTTGTAGGTACTATCGGAATTACCTCTGTGCGGAGGTACTGTTAGGGCGCTTTTAGGAACTGTGCTGTGAGAACCAAAAGGTAAGGGGAGTTAATTTGATGGTTGTATGTCGTGGGCGTGATAATTTCCAGTAAGAGTTGACTGTGTGCATCTTTTATTAGTTTCTTTGAATGTGGGCATCATGCGTATGCTTGTAAGGGACGTACAATGTGAGAAAATTTTGTATTCTTGTGGATTTTAGTATGTACTAAAATGTTTATATTGCTGTGAGAGTTGTTGTTTGACAATTGTCTTGCTACCTAAATGCATGAGTAAGTCTCAGTTTCTCTCCATACATTAGCATTAGTGGATTTATGGTTCCTCTCTACAAATTGAAGTGGATGTGGGAAACTGTGTATAATGGTGGTTATGGAGAGATGAGTAAAATGGGAGAGGAAAGAGAATGAGTGTGGCCCGTTTTCGTGGGATTCATGTCTCGTAGACTAGGTTTGGTGGTTTGTGAAATATTGTTGAAGAAAAAGGAAACAAGGAGGTTTCCAGGTTAGAAAAAAAAAAAGACAAAGGAAATAGGTGGAACTTGGAGTTGGAGTCTAGGTTGAGTGATGATAAGAGAATGAGGTTGTATGAAATATAAAAGTGTGTTGGAAGAAAGGAGGGTGGTGGTTTCGCGCTTGGGTTAAGGGGTTTCTTCTTGTAGTTATTGGAAGTGAATATTGGGGTTTTCCTGGGAGGAGTCCGCCGACTGCAAGGAGAATGAGAGGTTTATGTTTTAAAACAAAAAGTACTAGTAGGTTATGTAGTATAAATTGGGTAGTGATGTTCCAGAAAGAAAAAGAAAAGATAGAAGAAGAAAATAAAGAAGGAAGGAGTAAGAAGAGAGAGATAAAGGTTCAGTGATGAAATGGTGAAAGGAATGTGCAGAGGTGATTAATATTTATGTGGGTTTAGAAACTTGAAAGGTAGTAAAGAAGTAGGATAAGAAAGGATATGAGTTTTAAACTTACAAGTGGGTCCCATATGTATTTGATTGGAAAGAAAAAGTAAAAAGAGAGAAAATAGTAGTTTAATGTAGATAATTGTTTAAGTGCAAATGTGTTACGTGAAAGGACATGGTATTCTTTTTATAAATTCCTTAGTAATTTATGTAGAAACATGAAAAGATTAATGTATGGATTGGCATTTTGTGGAAAGGGTGGGACCCGTAAGCTTTTGGAGAAAGGGAAAAAATGATATTAAAGATGAAGGATTGTAGTAAAATGTTAATGGAAAGGGGCATTTGAAAATGGTGAGGAAATTTGCAGGAGGAGTACGTATGGATGTATATATTATTAATATAATTTTAGTCATTTATATTGGTGGAAGTTACGTGTGTGTATATATTTATATATAGTATTATATTAGGTTTTGATTTTAATTTAAGGAAGATTAATATTAAATAAAGATAAGGTGGCTTTATTAAGAAGTTCATGTGAAGGGATTTATGTACCTATTTTATTATATTATATTAATAAAGTATGAATTTATTTATAGGTTTAGTTGTCTTTAATATTTTTTTTTATTATATTTTAGTTGTAATTTAAATGTTTTTTTTTTTGAGAAAATACTAAATGAAATATGTGTGTTGTGTTATAAAATAAAAGTTGCAAAGTGATTACTCAGATATGTCGGTGAGTATTAATGAGTTACTTGGGTTGAGAAGTATGACTGAAGTGTATGTTTCTATGAAGAGGTTGATTAATTGTGGCAGTACAAGTATGTGATTAACGAAAACATGTTTCAAAGTACTAAATCTCTCGGTGAGATTCTTAGTGTTTTAGAATGAAAGTAGGAGCTCAGTCTTGGGGGTCTTCTTGACGCTCCAATGGTCAATCAAACTCACTTAGAGAGGTTGAACCATGTGGTGAGGAGTAG
>NC_028357.1:5047802-5097465 GCF_000741045.1 Vigna radiata var. radiata | reverse complement strand
TATGTCATGTATTGTCTGGTTTGCATACTTTTGACTTGAGATTAATTTTGATATGTATATGTGAATATAATTGCATGTCTTTATATAGTTAGCTCACCCTTGCATTTGGTTGTGTTGTGCTATGTCTGCGTGTTTTCTCTTGCGATGATCATCCATTTTGGATGGGAGCAGATGGCGATGATGTTACTCTGGAGACAGTCTTGGAGGAGAACAGCGATGCAGCTGCTTAGTTCTGCTAGGAGATTTCATGACCCCCCTTATGTTATCTACAAACAATTCCTTCTTATGTTATTCTGAAATACTTTAGTGCTTCAAGTTTTAAATTCCTACTCAATTTGGATAACTGTAATCCCTATACTCAAGACTCTTAACTGCCTGTCTGCACTCCAACTGCTTTCTTTATTATAATGGATGACGTCTTATTATTATATGCTTGACGTATATTCTTGGGATGTCACATTAGTTTGTTTCAATGATTTTTAATCTCTTTAATGTCCTTTTTTCAAATAATATAAAAATTTATTACAGTATAGAAAGGAATCACAGTTAGAACAAAAATAGTTGTTGAGATTATAATTGTCGTAAAACTTCAATTACATGTTAGTTTCACATTTATTCAATATTTATTAGACATTCTATTTTAAATTCTATCCAGTTGTATTATTTTAATATTTTAAGAAAAGCAAACATGTGTTTTTTAAAAAGTTTTGATAATATTATATATATTTTATTTTGTAATTTTGATTATTATAAGAGATTTAATATTTAAAAGAATGTGAAAACATAAAAACGAGTATGAGAATGCATAGTAGTACGAAGCTCGGAGAGATTGTGATAGTTATCAAAAGGGATAATGATACTTAGACAATATTTTTTACCAATATTTGAATATTATTACGTGTCATTCTGTAATTGATTCAAAATTACTCCACAATCAATAATAATAATGATAAACATTACCATAAATTAATAACAAAATGATACATGTTCAAATGTTATAAAAAAATGTTCTTTAACTATCATTATCTATATCAAACGTCATTATCATTCACCGAATTGGATTTAGTGTTGTCGAACCTGTAAATGGGAATGCATAATGTATTAATCAACCGATTGGGTTGTTGTCAAACTAAGCTTAACTTTTGTTGTTGGACAACATCTTGAAAAAAATCTTTAGATATTCAAGTCTAATAGAACATACACTTTAAACATTAGTTTTTGGGTTGTATAATTCTTTATATTATAGAAATAAAATAAATATCCTATTTGTTACTGTATATTATAATATCCTATTTTGTGTTCGAAAATATGTTTGGAGCGTTGTAATTAGTAGGAAAAAAAATTAGGTGGGAGGAAGTGCTTTGATATTTAAGGATGATTTTTGTGACAGTTAGAAGCTTCGTGGAAAATGATGAAAGCTTCTGTATTTAGAGCTATTTATAGTTTTTTATATAAATGGATATAAGGTTTAGCTATTATTTTAAAAACAGTACACCAATTTTGTCTATTTGATTGCGACACATCTTATACTCAATATTTAACTATTTTTTTATTAATCATTTTTTTCATTAAAATAATCGTATATTTGCGTATTTAAATCTTACACGTGGTGGATATATGTCAAGTCAATTTTCTAAGTACCATGGATTTAAACATTATTTTATTTCAATTTTGGATTAGTTTACATTCATACCATATGTAAAAGTAATTTACTGTTGGTTAAAATTCGCTCTAATTCTCATAAAAAAAATTAATTAGATTTTTATTTTTTATTTGGTTTAATTTAATTTTTTTATTTTAAAAGTATCTTATTATATTTTTTTTTGTTAGATTGATGTTAAATTTTAGTTGAAATGTCAAATCATTTTACTTAAAAAATATACATATTCAAATCATTGTTATTTGTTAGGTAAAATGATTTAATGTATAAAAAATATACATATTCAAATTATTATTCCACTTATTCATAAAAAAAAAAATCGAAGACTTTATCTACATTAATTTAAAAATTAAAATTTAGTTTATAGAAATTAGTACACGTACTTGACTAAATTTATAGTTGTGAATTTATTGTTTAGAATATAATTATAAATTCTATAAAAGAAAAAAGAAGAATATAGCTGTGAATTAATCAAGATACCCATAAACAAGTTGTGGCTATGTAGGACCATTTTAGAATACGTTATATATTATTATGGTTTATAACTAAGAAAGAAAGTGGTTTTAAGATTCTATTAATTGGACAATCGAAATCTCTGAAAGATAAATTGAAAAAAAAAATAGTATATTAAGCTTGAAAGGATTTAAAGTTCTGTTAGGTATTGTAATATTGAAACCTTAAAAAGTGTAACGCCCCGACAACTTACAGGGACTGTTGACTGCCTCCACACATCACCACAAGACTTTTCAGTGTGCTTTATCCTCACTCGCACATTTTCCGGGAAAACTTCCCAGAAGGTCACCCATCCCAGAATTTCTCCGGCTAAGCACGCTTAACCATGGAGTTCTTATGGGTTAGGCTTCCGAAAAGTAAATGCATTTTAGTGATATGGGTAGCCAAATCAATTCCTTTAAGCTATCCTTCAACTGTATAGTCTCATACCTATACAGTCTCCAGATCTCTCTCATTCCGGTGTATGTTCGATTCGTCCATGTGCCCCTTCCACTCGAAGCCTGCCAGGAGCCGCTCCTTGTCTGTGCCCCCTGCACCATGCTTCTTGCACCGGCGATCACTCCCCGCCTTCGTCAGTGCCTGGATGTCACAAAAAGAATCATGAGCACTTCTAAAAAAAAAAAAGAAAAAGGGAAATAAAACTCAGTTAAAAAAAATTTGCTCATAAATTAAAAATTAAATTTTAAAAAAGTCATTATAAATATTTTTTACAAAGGATCTATACAAATTATTAAAAAGGTAAAATGATTTAATTTAAATTATGTACTCATTGTCTATTCAGTGTTTCCGGAATAGGAATTCATATCACATGCTTTTGTCATCTCATGTCTTGTACTTAATACCAAACTATTAATTATAGGATCGCATATCAATATTTATGCTCAATCACCAAATAAAAACTACATCTAATTTTAGAAATAACTTATTTTAAAAATTAAAAATAAAAAAAAATCATAAAAAATAGTTTGTCCAAAATTATTGTAATTATTTATGTAATTATTTTTTCTCAAAAGTAAAAGTTAATAACATTTTAAAACTGTTATTACAATTAAATATTTAATTTTATTATTTAAAATAACAATATACCATTTAACATCAAAATTTACACACACATATATGTTTTTATCGAAAAAATATATTTTAAAATATTGTTTTCGACGAAAAATATGTTTTTAGAATTATTTTTAAGAGTCGACTTCAGACATTCATTTTCAAAGACTTATTCTTTTCGAAATCTCCTTTTCACATAACGGTTTTTTTTTATTCTAGAAAATATTTTCAGACAACTTAATAATCAAAATATCAAATTTCCTTGAAGATAAACTACTAATTCTAAAATTTAAAAACGAAATTTCATAACAATCAGAAGTTAAAAGATATAACACAACTCTTCAATCAAAAATCAACATCAACATCATCAATTATTTTGTTATTAAAGTGGAAAACAAATGAACAAATATAGTAAGAGTAACAAATTATGGTGTCACGAGTTACTATGTGTGAATGAGAGAGAGGATGGAGATGAGAGAAAAACAAATTGGGTAAATGAGAAAGGTAGATTAGGGTTAGGTGAGTGTTTATTATTTTTTCAGTTGAGACTACTATAGGGATGACAGAGAGAATGTTAGAGTGAGAGAGATGAAGGAGAAAGGATTGAGAGGAATAAGTGATGATTATGGGATGAGTATGAGTTTGGGGGTTTCTTTTTTTTTTTTAGTTTTGAGGATGAAAATTATTAAAATATTTTAACCTTAAAACTTATAATCCATAATATATTAGAGTATTTTTGTCTACTAAAACTCGATATATTTTACTAAAACATACCAATTAAAAAAAAGCTTACGTATTTTCACAAATCCCATATATCTATCTATATATATAAAATCAAGTTTATGAGGTATGATCTTTTAAGAGGTAGTTGCAAGCATTGAATTGTATGATCTTTAAAGAGGATTTAACAATTAATGCACTCCGATCTCTAATGACAATAGGTACGTTCTAGCAATTAAGAAAGTCTTTATTAACTTTGCGTTAAAATTCTGACTTACGTAAGTAACACCAAAGTGGGTTTACATTTCAATTAGAATCCATGCGTTTTTTTTTACCCACTGAAGATGTTTTGAAGCTTCTTTGTAGTCACAGATCATTCATGACATAACAATTAATGTGTTTATAGGAATTAGACAAATTGGCAGAAGAAACATAGTTGTGTATGAGAGTAGCTATAGCCTCAAAAGTTTCTTTCTGACATAATTTTAAATAGAAGAATTGGTAAAAGCACATAGCAACATCAGAATCAAAGCACTAATTGAACCAATCCTCTCTTTGGTTTGACTGTTCTATATAATGCAATCATCAGAAGAGAGACAGTGAGATTAAAAGAAAATTCTTCTTTTCTTTCTCATTATCTTCATCATCTTCACTGGTGCTGTCATCAACCTGAGCCTATTTCCCATTATAGAACTTATGGCCTGGTATATATATATATATATATATATATATATATATATATATATATATATATATATATATATATATATATATATATATTTAAAAGAATCAACCTTTTAACATATATCCAAATTATGTTAAAGATGAAGAAACAAAAAATTTTCACAAAAAAAAATTCCTTCTAAGAAGGGGTGGTAATGTGAGTCGGCCAAGTCGGTACTTAGTTCACAAAAAATGTAAATTCAATAGTCTGGTCCATCCTGCACACAAGCCCTAGCCTATGAGTTCACGGTATAGTCTTTTTTTTTTTTTTTTATTTCATGTGGTAAAACCTTCAATGTGCTAGAAATTGGAAAACTTCACATTCACAAAATTAAGCAAAGATTTTCACTACAAAAATTCATTAAATTACTAAAAAAATTTTATTGATGAAAATAAAATTGCTTATAAATTTGAATTACTGTTAGATTTTATCAACATATTTTAAAATTTTAATTAGCGACAAATTCTTTTATCGATAAATTTCTTGGTAATAAATATTTCATTTATCGATAAATTTTTCTATTACTAAATCTATTGATAAAATAAACAACAAATTTTTAACTCAAATATCATGTTCAGTTGAACATATATCCATTTTTTTGTTAAAGATTAAGAAACAAAAATTTTCTTCATCTTCTCCCTCGCAACCCACAACCACTGCAACTTAACTCATCACTGTTATCATCAACCGAGCTCATAACGTTGGAGATTAGGCAGGCCACCAACGTCACCAATGAGATTTTCTTCTTTCCTTTCTACGATGTTCAAGTTTCAGGATTTCCAGCGAACCCCGGCTAGCATCGCTTCTCCGGGAACTGGGAACATCACTAGTGTCTTTCTTACCTCCCTTTTTCTCTCTCAAATATGAGAACGTGAAAACAGGTTGGAAAGATGATTCCTTATTCTTTTCATTCTCCTTCGCATAACAGTTCTAAACGATTTTCATTCATCCAACTAAATTGGTTGGATTTGTTAAACTAGTGGTTGTTTAGTGACTCTATTGATGACAAAACTCATGAAAATAAAATAACGAATGAAGAAGAGGAAGGAGGGAAGAACAAAAAGATGAATCAGATCACGATATTTATCGATAGATTTTATTGATAGATTTTTTTGTCAGTAATTACTTATGTAAAAGAAATTTTTTGATTCGACAAATTTTTGGTCATCAATAAACCGTAGATAATTTGGATTTATCGATGAATTTTAAAAATTACCAATGAATTTTGATCGCCAGTAATAATAACTTTTCTTGTAGTATTTGGGAAACTAAACAATAAATTGATAATCCAATAATTTTATCATATTCATATTTGTAATTTGACATGCATGGTGAATTATAAAGATTTTAACACACTCATACATACATATATATATATATATATATATATATATATATATATATATATATATATATATATATATATATATATGAAAGAACAAACAACCCATATTAAGTTTCTTGAAAGAACTTGTACAAACCTTTTTATTCTTATGTATGCGTCACTTTTAAGCACGTTATAAGATGGAGAACCAAGAAAATCACTCTCATCATTGAACAAACACAAAATAAAGCGCTCACGATGGCACCCACTAAAGATAGAGATTCAAACTGGTTTTCACGACTAAGCGGAAAGGCAACTTCAAATGACATGTACCACCTTAATATCGTCATAGGATTATTAGTGCAAAGTGCTTCCATCTCTTCTCTCAAAAATTTGTTCTTCATTGTCATATATCCTCTCACTTCTTCTACACAACAAGACCAAAGTTTTCTTCTAAACTGATGATTTTATCTCATTACCTTCTTCATTGTTCACTAATATTCATTCATTAATCATTGACCATGAAAGAGTTGGATTTTAAGAAATGAAATTTAAGTCTAACTTAATGTTGTTCATTGATATTCATTCATTAATCATTGACTATGGAAAAGTTGAATTTTAAAAGATAAAATTTAAGTCTAATTCAATTTTACAAAATCAACTTTTGAGATAAGATTTACATCAATTTATATATTAAAAAAAATTATTTCTAGTCAATATGAAACTTCAACCATCTACTCACACAGAAACATAAATCTCGAGATGCAACTAAACGTTAATAAGTCATTCAATAAGAGTAAAACAATAAACCCACAGAGAATAAACTTTACTAAAATGAACTTTAAATTGTGATCTATTTAAATCTATTTAATCTTATAAAATCTATTTATAATGTAAAGTTTCCATTTGTATATTAGAAATTAAGCTTAATTTTAGTTGATGAGAAACTTGAAAATTAGAAAATGCCTCAAGAATGGAGAAGAAAGAGAAAGAGAGAGATAAAAAGGTGTGGGGAACGGGGGAATTCAATAAAAACAAAAAAGGTAAACCAAATCGGATTGTGAGATCTACAGTCCAAAATGAAAGAAAACATAGACCATTTGAACCACCTGTGATGTTTACCCATATTAGGCTTCGTGAATGAGTTTGCAGATAGATTTGGCACTGTAGATTTTTAAGACCCTGACGCAAGATTTTATTCATAACTTAAATTCAATCTTTTGGCTCATTTCCCCGTTCCCTGGCAGTCATAAATGAGAAAATAAAGCATCTAAATGAAAACCCAGAACCAGTATTATCAGAATCAAGTGGCAAAATAATTTACAACAAGCTTTTCCTTTTTATTTAATTGTGAATTAAAGCTGAATTCCACGAATCAACATAACCCAGAACAAGTTCAGAACCGCAGCGACTAAGACCAATAATTTTCTTCTCCAATAAATGAAAACCAAGAGGATAACATCTGTGCAGAAAACATTAATGGACACAATACTTATAATTTGAACGAGGGACAAATAATCAGGAAAGTCAAAGTCTTAACCAAATGTCAGGCACTACGACCTAAACTTCAGGATGTGCAGTATAGACCATGAGTTTAGAAGAATAAAAATTCTCTCCATCTGTTGCCCTTTTTATACCAGGTCCGAAGTCTGTACTCCAATCCGTATAGATACAATCCTCTCAAATTTGAATAAGATTTGAAAATATTAGCATTGTGGCCAAAAGCACAGAAAAGGGTTGAAGCTAATCATACATCTGCAAGAAATAAAACCAAACAGCATCTCACTTAATTGAAGGAAAGTCGTAGCCTACCCTTGAAAGATACAGCACTAGTGTTACATTTTTTATTGCTGTCTCACCTAACAAAGACAAAATTTAAATTCTCTCTTTTTCCACATGCCAGTGTAATGTCAGAAAAATATATAATTAAAGAGTTCATAATTAATATGCAATCAGGGCGGCAAAGGCTTTAATCATATTTTCTGTGCAGTTTCCTTCTAAGCTTTTGTTACATTGAACTAGAAGAAGAAAAAACTTATAAGTTGATCCTAGTTTATAATATAATTACTGACAAACGTAACGAACTCTTTCTAATAAAATAAAGTATGGACAATTTAACACAATCAACATATTTACCACAAAAAATGCATTCATATGTAATGGTGTAAAACACCATCGTCATTTCAAAAATTCACCTTTGTCTAAAGATTACATCATGTTTTTGCTTCCCTACTCAATCTTCATGTTCGTCTTCATCTGAATCTGCATAAAGAAAATGTGCAGCGGTTTGCAGATAAGCAGTTAATGAAATTTCCTGTTAACCAATACACATAATAAAAACTGACAGACTAAAGCCACTATCAAAAAGTAAATCAATTTGTAATTGATTGAACAAAACTACATTCCATGTTTTATTCTATGATAAGTACATCAAAATGATCAGATCACAAAGATGTGAAGTCATATTCTTTTTGACAACTTTAGTTTTGGTAAGCCTCTTTTTTCAGTTAATAATAACTTCAGTGTCCACGTGGAATTAGAAGAAAAAACTATAAACTTATCAAAAGTCAACTCAATGACATTTCTAATCTAGATTCCAGATTCTGTTCATAATAACTCAAAGCTAGAATTTACGTCTACGATCATAATATATTCCTATAGTTATTCTTCTCTTCTAGTTAAATGCAAACACTAGGCATGGAGAACAAATTTTTCACAAGGTTGCTCAGTTTACGTTTTGCACACAACACATTTTCAACTTACCAGATCGAACATCTTCACTAACTTTCCCTCTTGCTTCGATTTGTTTAACAAGCATCCGAAATATCAGCACCCACCAATAAATATGCATAACAAGCAAGCAGTACAGAAGACTGTTGAACAGATAATAATATATTGGACCATCCACTCGGTGCTTTTCCTTATCCAACGTTAGCAGAACTTCATAACTGACACAAAGGGAAAAAAGCAACTGATCAGAGAATCGCAATGACATAAATAAAAGACAATTGCGTATTACTCCTCAAACTGAATTGTTAAAATTTTTATGAAGACACAAATTTCTTTTATAGTGCTTACAATAGAGATTTACTTTCAAACTTGCCTCAGCAGACAGATTTTCTTAACAAGACGGCTAAAAACTTACCAATGAAACAGCTAAAAGTTTTTAGATAAATTTTATGTAAAACCCATTAGAACACTGAGAACTAATGACCTGAATATCAAACAAGTAAAAAGGAAATGGACGGTATAAAACAGAAGCATGAAATACATTTTCAGAATAAGGATCGTTAAAAATCTATATATCCCTAACACAATATCTTTTGGCCAATAAAAATACCTACATTATATAGAAACTGAAGTCACTTATATTGAAATTTGAAAATGTTAAAGGGACTCTTGAGTGGGGAGTTAAAAACAACAGTGTAGTGATACAGAGGTAAATCTAATGCAGCAAGATGATACATTTTGTTTCTCTAATTTACTATCATAGCACTGACATTATCCAATCAGATTTTGCCACATTCTTAAACAGTCCAAATGACAATAATACTTTTCCAAAATGTTATAGAACAGGACCAGGGTAAGATTAAAAAGAAAGAGAGAATGTAACAGAGGAAGAATGTGTGTTTTCACTGGTAATTGCAAGAAAATACACCCAGGTAATGACAGAAAATCATGCAAATGAACTCTCTTAAATGAACAGTTTTGCAATATCCTTAGCTGAAAAAGGTGTGCAAGTGCAAATAAATCAACAAATTTACCCAGCCTATCCACCACAATAAAACAGTATCCTTGACCTTGGGTAACACCCCCACAAAATCCTTAAGAGGTGTCAACCCAAACTTTGTTGAAATAGGTAGTGGTTGCAACAGTCTTGCCCGATTTATTTTATTGGCAAGCTACACAAGATGCTACAAAAATTCGTATATCTGACCTTTTGCCTTCCCTAAACATAGCCCCTGCTACTCTTTATAAGTTCTAAAAATTCTGAAATGCAACCCCCTCCCCATCCACTGCAGCTCATCTTCCCAATGAAGTCATTCCACGCTCTGTGCTAATGAAAGGGAAGCAAAAGATGCACAATAAGGAGTATCTGCAACTGAATTATACTTACCCAGTCTATACTGTATATCAAAATCGAAACCAACCAATCAACTTAGTGGCCTTTATAATTTTAGCCTTGTCCATTACTCTATATTCAGTAAGAAAAGGATAGTGTCTTCTCTGATCTATTCTGATATAAAATGCCCACCCAAAGGATAGTAGTGTCTTTACTTCACAGCCAACACAACAACCATCAATTCCCCCTCAAATTGATTTATGTTGCTTTTTTCAGATAAGATTTGGTTCCATAATGCTATAGTCTCATGTAACAAAATTGCACACAATCTAGCCCCTGCAGAGTTAGTTCCCACAACAAATTGTTACAACAAATCCAGAACTGCCAATAAAGAAAAAGTAGTAATAACAGCCTTAAATTTCCCAAAGGCTAGTTATGCCTCTCAATCCCAATGGAGATGTCGTTCTACAGTAAGAAGTAAAAGTTAGTACCCGCTTACCATACTCATTGATGTATAAGATCAAGAAATCCCCTTAAATCCTTAATATCCTTTGGAAAAGGTGACAATCATGCTGCCTCTAATTCATTAGGAACAGTTGTCACACCTTATGTGTGATAATGTGACCAAGGAACTACAAGCTAGCTTGTCCGGAGATGCACTTCTTTTGGTTAACCTTTAAATCAAGTTGCATTAGTATAGGCAAGAGAAACTTTAAGTGCTTCACATGCTCATCCATTGTATCACTATATGTAGGGATATCATCAAAGAATACAAGGGCATATTTTCTCAAAAGAGACTTCAACACTTCCTTGAGCAAGAGGAAACCTACGGTGTCAATTATGGGTGCAAAATGAAGTTTTTCTTTATGTCAACCTCACATTAATATTTGATAGTCACTCGATTTCATGACCAAATTGGAGAAAATTGTGGCTCCTCCAGTTGAACCCAACAATTCTTCAATCACTGGAATTGGAAGATTATTCAGCTGTGTACTCTTGTTTGAAGCTCGATAGTCAACACATAACTCAACCGAAGTAATAGATCTAGCAAAGAGACAATGGTGTATGCCATCAACATCCCACTGACCAGTTTTTCAATCATTGACTTTAGGTAATAGGGCTATTCATATAGCCTTATATTTGGATTTGAGCCTCAAGGGTCAGGACTATCACAAGATCATGTCACCTATGTGGAAGTAGACTTTGAGGGGCCTGAAAGATGTACTTATCTAAATCACCTAGTATGGGTGTTATGAACTGAATCTCTCTTGAAGGTTAATCAGCAATATGATTACTATCCAAAATCAATCCTTTTCCTTGATGCTGTGAGGCTCCTTTCTTGAGCTTTATGAATGTTGAGGTTTTGATTAATTCATGTTCTGTCATAAACACCTTGGTCTAACCATCCATCTTCAACTTCAATGTCAAATCATTGAAATAAACTTTGTTCTCTCACAATTCAGCCGATTATTTTAAAACCATCACCCTACACCTCAGAATAAGAAAGGGTACATCGCCAATACATTTAGCAGTAACACCAATAAAACTGAGAAAGTTAAGTTGCCCACAACTAACTAATACCACACCACCTTGCATCCCTTTAAACTGCCCCATAACTTTAGAAACTTCCATGTAGTGAACCCAACAGTACTATGTGAAAGCTAAGTTTTCAATTGATTTTCTATGTCTGTATCTTTCATCTAGGTTTTTGTCCCCTTCTTCACTCTCCTTTGATATTAAAATTGAGGTTCTAAATTGCATACCACAACACATGCTGCAGCAGCAATATTGCTGTTGGAAAGCTATCCACAACTGCAACAGCTTGCATTGCTATGTGGATTTAAATTACATTGTCACAGTGCATCCACAATAGAGCTGCAACAGGGCTACGACACAACTTCAGCACCATTCTATACCAATTTTTTTGTCAAACAATGAAGATTCCAAACTGCAATCCCAAGTGTTGATGATCGAATAGGTGTCATTGTGTGGAATGTTACAAGAGCAAGGGAGGCCTTTAATGGTGGAATATAATGAAAATTTTAAAATGAATAAAAAATCTATACGATCTTATTCATAAAAGATATATTGATAATTAGAATGATTATAAGATAAAATTTTGCATTTGGTGCAATCATATAATAATATCATGCTGCAACGGCCACAATCTGCATTGCAACAGCCACAATGCCCACAACTGCAATGACCTTCACTGTAATCCAGAACAATCATTAGGTTATTTTACGAATATGGTTACCTCCATCTTTGTTTAGCAATGAAAACTCCTCCCCTTGCTGACCTTGCATTTCAGCACAGGTCAATCTCTGAAAATTGCTTCAGTTTCTTGTAGTGCTGCCCCCTTTGAAGACTAATAACTATGAGCTTTCGGAAGCAAAATTCCTGTTTTCAGTCCTTTAAATTGGGGATTCCATTCTCTGGACGTTCTCGTGCATGCAAAGCTACAAGCAGAATTATTTGCCCTTCCCCAAGATTGCTTCAAAATGTTATTACATCTGACCATCCTATCGTACTCCCTCATGGTGTGTGCTTATTTGTCAACTACAAAAGACCATTCCTCTTACAAAATTTTAATTCTTCTTGATCTTCTCCCTTTCCATTTGAAATTCACATCAAATGCTACTTATCTAGCCCTTTCACCTCTCTTGCTAGCCTATGAAATTGGGTGATGGCCGTTGCCTGTTCATGTTTCAAGGTTAGAAGAGATTCAAAAGGATCAGCCATCAAGACTGGTGGGAACTTCTCTAAGAAGACAGTCTTAAACTCTTCCCAAGATTGATTTGTTTTAAAGTTTGCTACTGTTGAAACCATGACAGCACATCTCCTTCAAGAAAAACCATCACTGCCCCTTTAAAAAAATACTTTCGCAGTCCATCCCAAAGCATCCCTTCGAAGATATCCTAGACTTTCCCCCTTCCCAAATTCGATTTGCTCATTCCATTTGGACTCCACTCCATCTCCTATCCCCATCTTAGCCCTAGGGTCACATGTACTTAAACCTTTTTCAGACATCACAGACGCCAACTTATCCAGTGTCTAATGCACATAATTCATGCATGAATCTTGATTCAGATATTGCAACCAGCAGCTACAGGAACTGACTCCAGCTCATTGCCACGCACAACTCCTTGATTAAAAGTACTGATACCAATTTGAAATTACAGAGAAAAGAACACCCATATAATTCAAGGAAACTGGTGCCTCCACTCAACGTCTAAAACTTTCCTTGGCCATCTCTTACACCTTTGGCCTTTACATATCCTGAGTACAGCCGACCAAGTCAGCAACTAACTCCTGCTAACCTAACACTTGTCCAGTTAGAGTTACCTAACTGCTCTTTTTTATTTTTTTTTTTATTTTGTCTCTTATAAACCTGACCAGAAGAACATGTTCTACAAGATATTGAGATCAGAGACTCTAGGCAATCTAAACATTAACTAAGAAAATGGCTTCATCCCTAAAATAGTACTTAAAATTGTTTTCTTTACACTGCTGGTTGATGCTGCAACTGAATACAGGTTTAGCCTAAGAAATTTTGTATTACAAGATAACATGAATTCTGACATGGGTACTGCAACTGCTTCACAAATGTATCAGTCACTGAATCATTGTCGTTCCCCAACACATAATCCAAACGAATCAAGCATATATAAGCACTAAATTTTTTAATAAAGAAACCAGTCAGGAGGAATACTTAACAGTTAATCTTTAATCAAGAAAAATCAAAGTAACAAACGAAGGGATGAAAGTTAAAAAACACAAAACAAGTACTTTTTGTTTTGTTAAGAAAGCATGGAGAAAAATGTATATTTTTATATAAGATGAAAACTTTTTGAATTTGAAGAGCAACAGGGGGGCATCAACCTTTAGAGTGTATCTCATTAATTCTTTTTTACTCATAATAAATATAGGTAGGGACATCAGTTCTTTATTCACCAAGATTTTAGGAACACATAATAGGCAAGTGAGGACCACAATATATAACAGAGAGAAGGTAAACAGTGTAAATTCGAAACAAAGTAATATGAACCTTGTACTCCAGAGAATCCAGAAGGGGTAGTAAATGAGGCGCAATATGATCCAAGATAAAACAAATAGAATAAAAGCAAAGCTCGCCACTGTTTCAGCACCACTGTATTTGGACATTTTCCCTATCTCCAGAAAGACATCGCTAGCATCATGAATTGCTAACACAACCGATCCAACACGAGCAAACCTGAATATGTTCAGTAAACATAGAACAGAATCACAATCAAATTTTCAAGGGAAATACAGTAAAATTAAATAGAACAAGTGTGATGTGAGTAAAAAAAAAAGGTAGTTTAAAATTTTGAAATATTATTTTACCGTTCGTTTTACCTTAAGACCCAGTAAGTCAACAAAATTGATTAGTCAAAGTAAATGTATGAAACAGATGAAAAAATTACACCTTCTGATAAGGTGCTTGAATTGAAGTCAATTCAGAGAACTCAAACAAAGATTATGAAATTGGAGGTGGGAAAAAAAGCTTGTGATGAAAATATACCTAAAAATGTAAGACAGCACAATGAGAATTACAGTAGCAACATGGTGACTCATGGACACCCCAAAGTCGGAGCGCCTGGTTTCCCAAAATATTAAAGCAAAAATGGAGTATGAGTAAAACCCAGCTGCATACATATACACCGCCTTCAATTTCAACCTGAAAGGGTAAGAGTTACAAACAAATAAAGGGAAGAAAAAAACCATTCAACATTGGAGGAAGTAGAGATGATATGCAGAAATAAACAAACAAGCAAACAATCTTACTTGGTCTTTTGATCTGGCCAAACCTGAGACCCTGGCCCCACCCAAAAATTTCTGGTATTGGTAAACCAGGGTTCATCATACGTTACATAGAGAGCCAGAATCTCAGCAGAAAGATAATAAAGACATTTCCAAGCTGATTCCTTGAATTTCCTAATCTTTTTTCTTCTCTCATCCGTGTGCAAGTCGAGATTCTCATTCCCCTTTCCGAAAATCAATCGTCTGGCCAGTTTCTGCGCGCGTGTGCGATGAATAATGAAGCAGAATGCAGAGAAGGTCAAAGGTGAAATTGATTACAAGGGAAAAGCGTTGAATAATTGGAAGTCAATGCGGAGAGAAAAAGGTTCGAACCTGGAAGAAGAATCGGTCGAGAAAGAAGCGTATGGATGGAAAGAAGAGAGCGAAAAGGGGGAGAAAGTAGAAATCGCGATATGCAGGGTAAGATTCATGGTGCCAGTCCACGTTATGGAAGAAAGAACTCATCGTCGTCGATGACCCTCAATGCTTCGTTGATCCAATCGGAAACTAAACACCTCCTAATTCTTTTCTTTATTATAGAATCATCAAATAATTCAACACCATCATATAATATATATTACTATTCCCAGTTTCCAAAATAAGTCAATTTTTTCTTTTTCAACTTCAAATTTTGTTTTGCTTTTCACTATTATATTATCATACTCATTAACAAAACAATAATATCAGTGATTTTTTTTACTTTTTTTTTTCACCAAATCCCAACAACAATCTGTTGCTATTTCAAGAAAATAAAATGATTGATACATACATTAATTAATTTTTATTATAATAATAAAACTTGTAGATAATATAAGGATGACGATGCTTAAACAACATTTTTTTGACAATATTTAAATATTATCTAAGTCTGCGATTCATTCATGGTGGTATTTATGATTATTATTATTGATTTTCTAAAATAATTTTAAATCAATCATAAAATAACACATAAATGATGTTCAAGTATTATAAAAAAAATACTATCTAAATATCATTATTCATAATATAATGTCATATTTTCTTCCCCTTGTTTTCCATTAGAGTCTGAGTGCTGACTCCTCCTCTCTATAAGAACAAATAAATATTAACTATCAAATAATTAGTTTATATTTAAATCTTTTGTATAATATTAGATATTATATTGATACATATAAAAAGATATTAAATCAGTCTCTTAAATGTTAAAACATATGTATATTGACAGTTTATGTTTTATTATATAAGATTACATCATAAAATATTATAGAAAAGATTGTTTCCAAAATTTGTGTAATGGCAATCATTTTCATTTTAAAGTATTTAGTTGTGATTTTATATATTTAATGTATACATCACTGTATAACAATAATAGTAGAATATTATTATTTGTGAAAGTAAACATAATATAAAAGTACACAGAGATACCAAAGATTGTTAAAAAATTATTATTACAAAAGTATGCATATCGGTTAAGGTTTTAAAAAATTACCAGAAAATCAAATCCTACTCACTAATCACGATTTCATTACGATGAAGAACCATAAAAGAATGAAATTGTATGATTAACTAACGAGTTTAGTGTAAGTTGAATAAGTAATTATGCTTAATCAAATTAACTAAAGTTGTGAGTGGAACGTGATTTTTTAACATTAAAATTGTGTCTGTGTGATGACTTATGTTAAATGTACGTTAAGAAGAAAATTGTCATAACATATGACAACTTTTGTATAAAATAAGTTTGAATTAAAATCGGTATATACAATGATAATTTTGGTTTATTTAAATTTGTTATGAATTGATAAGTAAGGTAATAATGTGGAAGTTACATTTGACTCTATAACTTCATTATTTCCGAAGAAATGGTGTGCTTTTTTCCTTCAAAAGGCACAACTCATCTTTCCTCTTTTCTAAAAAAAACCAAAAATGTAATATCAAAAATAAATTAACCCACTTTGGTAAAGAAAAACTCAAAGTCATAGTGATTAAAAAGTCTATATGCAAAATTAATTAATCTAAACACTTATCACCTTGTCATGAAAAACCTTGTCCTCTAGAGACCGAATTGAATTGAAAAAAAAAAATTGAAATTTTGATATAGACTAATTTAAGTCTGACTTCTTAAAAACCCAATTCATCTTGGTTGAATCTGTGGTAGATTAGATTGATTCACCAACTCAATTATTATTTTATGTTTCGATATTATTATTTAACATTCTTTTTTAATATATTATAGATGGGATAAATAAGAAAATGTTTCAAGAGAAAAAAATGTTATAAACTTTTTTCATTTAAGACTCTATTATTATAGATGAATAAGTCACACAAAAATTATATACTTAATTTATTTATTTTTTTATACTTGATTTTAGATTGTATTTGGAGTTTAAGAGGATTTTGGATTATATTGTATTTTTCTTTTATTTTGAATTGTCTCTAAAGTTTAACATCATTTTAGACTTCAATTTATTTATATTTGAATTAGAAAAAATATGTTATTTCTTTTTAATTGGAAAAAAAAAGGTTTAATACCTATTTTGGTCCCTCTTTTGGGAGAGTTTGTTCAAAGTGGCCTTTCCTTTTTTAAAAAGTTCACTTAAGTCCCAGTCTTTGCAAAAACTGAGTAAATAGGTCCTTTTTTGTAACGGCGTTAAGTTTGTTAACAACTGATGATGTGTCATTATTACGTGTTTTAAAAAAATAAAAATTGTGACGTGTAAATTAAAATAGTTAGGGTTAAATAAAAAAATGAACGAAACCGGTTTTCTGTTGAGGTTCCTTCGTTTATAGGAAATCTGATAGCGCTGAAGGTTCTATCTCTTGGTGTGAACCATTTCTCTGGTTCTGTTCTGGTGAGTTTTGGTGGGCTTGTTTCTCTTGAAACTATGAGTTTAAGATGTAATAGATTGAACGGTTCAATGCTAGAGGAAATGATGGGGTTGAAGAATTTGACAGTGTTGGACCTCAGTGGCAACCAGTTGTCTGGTCATGTTTCTGAGGAAATTGGGAATCTGAATAAATTAATGGTTCTGAATCTGAGTGGTAATGACTTCTATGGAGAAATTCCTTCTACTTTGGGGAATCTTTTCAGGCTCACAACACTTGATTTGAGCAAACAAAATCTCTCCGGTAAATTGCCATATGAAATTTCAGGGCTTCCTAGTTTGCAAGTCATTACTCTTCAAGAGAACAACCACCACCGAGAACTCGAAATCTCCATTGACGCCACCACCACCGAGAACCCGAAATCGCGATAAACAGAACCCAAAATGCGAATCAAAAACCCAAATAAAAATTTTTCCTTTCTTCTTCATTGTGGCTGGGTTTCGCGGGAGGGAGGAGACGGGATTGATTTTCTGGCGACAAGAGTTTTGATTTAGGTTTCTTGAATCCTCTCTACAGATTTTTTATTCCATAATTTGGGATTTTTATTCCATGATTTGGGGTAGGGTTTTAATTTGGGTTTCTATTCTTGTAATTTTTAAATTAAAAAATTAAATAGTTACGTTACCCAATTTCACTTTTTAATTTAACTCTAACTATTTTAATTTACACGTCACAATTTTTTATTTTTTTAAAACACATAACAATGTCACATCATGAGATATTAGCCACCAGACAGTTTTGCTGTTAACAAAATTAACGTCGTTACCAAAAAGGACCTATTTGCTCAATTTTTGCAAAAACTGGGACTTAAGTAAACTTTTTAAAGAAAGGGAGAACCACTTTGAACAAACCCTCCCAAAAGAGGGACCAAAATAGGTATTAAATAAAAAAAAAAAAAACTTATGATCAAGTGAGTTAGTAATAACTCATTTGACCTACCAACCCGTGATAGATTGGATCAGGTTCAAATTTTTTAGACTCTCTAATAAGTGAGTCGGATTGGGTTGCCTCACTAAATAGGCAACCTGTGATGGGTCGGGCCAAGTGGCCTCTTTTGACAGAATGTTTCATCCTACACCTCTAACACAACCTTTAACTTTTTTAGAAAATTTCTTTTAAACTTAATAAATATTTTGTTTAACCTTTTCTCTTTCTTATTAAAGTAACACTGCACCCCTTTAACCCTGTATGCCTTTAACAAAAATTTTTAAAACTTTTATTTTTATTTATAATTTAATAGTTATTTAATTTATTTTAAAAATTTAATATTTTTTCATATTTTAATAATTATTAAAATATAATTTTTATCATTATAATAATTATATTCAAAATATTAAAATTAAAATAATTAAAATAAAAGTAATAAAAATAAAAATAAAAATAAAAACAAAATTAATAATATAAAATCTGATTTAGTATAATATATTAAATTATATTAAAATATTAAGTTAATTTAAAATATTATTAAATTTTAAGTAAAAAATAAAATTAAAAAAAAAGTCAATCATGGGATATTAACTATTCAATTTAATATTATTTAATATATTTTATATTTAAATAACTATTAAAATATAATTTATATTATCATAATAGTGATATTAAAAAAAGTAAAATAAGTAAGAAATCTAAAAATTCCGAGATTCTATTTCATTAATTTAATATTTTAATGTAATTTAGGTTTAAATCTCTTTTTGTCCCTAAGTTATGAGCGGATGTTCAGTTTAGTCTCCGTTTTTAAAAATGTAAACCTTTGATTGCTAAGTTATAAAAAATGTATCAAATGAGTCCTTTTTTGATGTTCATGGTCAAAGTACAAAGAGCAATCTAAAGTGTTGTTATTATTAAGAAACAAATCAGAGCAATCTAAAAATGTAGCAGTTGTTAAGAAACAACCAAAAACAATATTTCAAGTTAAAAAAGGACTTATTTGATACATTTTTTTATAACTTAGGGACCAAAGATTTACATTCTTAAAAACGAGGACTAAACTGAACATCCGCTTATAACTTAGGGACCAAAAAGAGGTTTAAACCTATAATTTAACATATATATATATATATATATATATATATATATATATATATATATTAAATCAGATTTTCTATTATTATTTTTATTATTTTTGTTTTTTATTTTTATTATTATTATTATTGCTTTTATTTTAATTATTTTAATTTTAATTTTTGATGTAACTATTATAATAATACAAATTATATTTTAATAATTATTAAAATATGAAAATATATTAAATAATAATATATTTTTAAATTAAATTGAATAGTTATTAAATTATAAATAAGAAATAAAGTTTTAAAAGTTTTTATTAAGAGTGTAAAGTTAAATTGATGCAAGATTACTTTAATAAGAAAGAAAAAAAGTAAAAAAAAAAAATACTATTTACTAAGGTTAATAAAAGAAATTTTGAAAAAGTTCAAAGTGAGGGTGAAACTCCTCATAATACTAGTCAAAATGGGTCAACTCGATTCGCTTATGTTTGTCCGCTTTTGGTTTGTCAAAGTCGGGAGGGCCAAGCTAGCTCGACATCATATAATAGAGTTATTCCCTCTACCAGTCCAACTGCTCTTTCCACCTACCTAGATTTTTTCGTATTCTTAAAATATCCTAGGTTAAAGTTTTTTAACTTTTACAATTTAACTTTACTTACCTTTTTTAAAATCCTAATTTTACAGTCCCTACCCCCTCTTTCTTTAATTACACACAAATCTTCACCACCTCACTTTCTTTCTTCCTCTCTTCTTCGCACACAGAGAGCCCCTACCCCCTCAGTTTTCTCTTTCTCTAATTGCACACAAACCCCACCTCTTCACTCTCTTTCTTCCTCTCTTCTTCGCACACATAGAGCCCCCACCCCTCCTTCTTTCTCTATGTTTCTTCTTCCCTAGCACATTTTTGTGGTTAAAGCTTCCTTCCTTTTGTTGTTCTTTTTCTGTGTATGTGCTCTGTAAATGGATGTATGTGGTGTGTTGTGTAAGAGGAAGAAGAAGAGAAACGTGAAGGCTTGAATGAATGTGGGAAATATGTTCAACCTTCAACGAATCTTGAGATCCGTGACAGATGTCGAGATCCATAGAAGGTTGAACGGATTTCCCACATTCGTTCAAGCCTTCGCGTTTTAACTATTTTAATTTTTTTTTTTGTTTTTAGTTTATTAATTTATTTACTTTTTTTTTGTAGATTTTAATTTTTGAACATTGTAAATGTTTATTTGTGTAGATTTTATATAATTTAATAACTTTTGTAATATTTTTGATGTATAAAAAAATTGTTAAAAAATAAAACAAATCGTTGAAAGGCTTGAACGGATGCGAGAGATGTGTTGTTCAACGGATCTTGATATTCAACGGATCTTGATTTATATCAACGAATGTCAAGATCCGTTGAAGGCCAAAGAGATGTTGATAAATAGAAAATACTTTTAATTATAGGGCAAAATGGAAATGGGGAGGTGCATGAAGCAACTTGAGGTGGTGGAGGGAGTAACCCTCCATAAAATAGGTTGAAAAATTGAACTAGCTCCGCCATTGGGTGGATGAGCGAGTTAACCTATCATTTATTTGTCCCCAATCACGCGACATTATTTTTTTCTTCTTCATCATTATCGACCTTCCTTTTGTCCATAAATAAATGCACGTGATGCATCATCTTCATCTTTGTTCATATTTTCAATAACAATGTAGCTCATGTAACAAAAATCCCAATTTACAAAAACCTCAATCTCTAAAACCCCAATTCACAAAACCCCTAACCTATAAATTCATCACAACTAAAAATCAACCATGATTTGTATGTTGTGGAAGCCGAAGCTAGTTTGCAATCACTATGAAGAGAATGAGAAATGAAAGTAAAGTCTTCACCACTGTAGGTCACCTTCGACATTATGGAGATTTGCTTTAACTATGGAAGAAGAGAAACAAAAACAAAGATGAGAAACGTTATGGTCAGTTTCATTGTCGTCAATGATGTATGTCGTCGTCGGTGAGGTGGTTGTTGAAGAATGTCATCGGGAAGAAGAGTTATCGAAGTGGGAAGGGAAGAAGTGTAAGGGAAGGGAAGTCTCTCAATGGTCTCTCACAAGAAATAGGAGGGTAGAGAAGTGTGAGGTTTGTGGTATCTCTCTATGTTAGTGAAGTGAATAAAGAAAGGAATAAAAGAAAAACATAGCAAACAAACGAGCTGATGGATTGGTGCGGACTGACATGTTACTAATAAGAAGGATTGGAGCATTCATATATTTTTATGATGATGCACTCAAAGACTTGAAGAACAATTTACATGTCTAGAACATCTATGTTAAAGCATTTTGTTGTATATTTCATTATAGTAGGCTTATATTTTCATTTGTAAACCAAGAAGTCTTGTATTTACTTCTTAGTGTAGAAAGTTTATGACCATAATCAACTATAACTAAGGATAATCAATTATTACGAGAAAACTAAGAAAATACTTTAATTCGACAATAATTGATTATCTCCCATGATGATCGATTATCACCGAAAAGCATGAAAAACCAAGGTTCACAGATAATTGATTACCACTTAGGGTAATCAATTATTCCCGAAATGAAACTCTTTTTTAACAACCTAAAATAATCAATTATTACTGACAGTTGAGAGTTGTTTGTCTAGCTTTTGACCTAGCTCAAACCTTAGGTTATATAATGTATTTTGCAGTTCATAAAAGGTTACTTAAGCAATTGCAGAGCAAAGAAAATTGTCTGAAATACTCTGAGTGTTTAAGTAAGCTAGTGTTTCGATGCTTGAAGGAAAAGCTTTCACTTTGTGTGTCTAAGTTGGTGGTATTTTTCTACCAAGCAAACTCAGGCTGTTCGTTTCTTTGTGGATCAAAGGAAGTTGTTGGTCATCTCTTATCTGTCAAAAGAGGTGTTTTCTAATCTCACTCTCATTATTATCCTCTAAATATAACATTTGTAACTGCATAACTATCAATTAATGACATTCAAAATTTCCAATTTTTCTGTTATTTATTATTGAAATTTGGAACTTGAGTTTAAATAAAAATTTCTCTTCCCCAAGGTTCTTTCACAAGATTATTTTGTCTGTGTCATGACTCATTATTCGTTAATGTTCTCAAGTTCCATTGTTGGCATAACATGGATACATATCATTTGTATGTCCGCTAACATGCCAATATTTTAGAAAGTGGAAGTTTTCCTTAGATCTTTTTGCACAATTATTTCCGAGCTTCTTTCTTTCAGAAAATTTTGTGTAGGTTACTGTTCTTTTTCTTTCGATTTGCAAAAGTACTTAAAATTTCTCACAACCTTATTCTTTTTTATCTGGGTTCACTTTTCCTTTCTTCACAAAGCATTTTTTCTATCTTTTCAAACTCTTCGAACTTGTACAACCCCATTTCCTATGCTCACTTCTCTTTAGATCACATGGATATGAATTTTTTAAAAAGTTAGTAACACTTTCTAGATTCCTCTTTCTCACTCTCTTCATTATTGGGTGAAATTTAGGTAGGTCATACCTAATTATAATAAAAACTCATTATAAAGTTTTGGAAATTGAAAGTTTACCCAAATAATTGAATGATGAACGTGCATTTGGTGATTCTTCCACTCTTCCCCCTCCTTTTCTGATTTAAATAACATAATATACTAAAGATATTGGATGATTATAAAATGTGCAACCCTTACGAGAGTCCTAGAAATTTAAATCATTGTTTTTCTAATTTTTTCATTATCATTAAGTTCATTGGGGAGACACAAACACCAATGAGATCTAAGCCCAATCATATAAGGAGTTGACACCACTCTCTACCCAAAACCTTAAGACAATGAGTTGATAAGTCTTTCATCTTTATATAGTGTTATACTCTTTCATTTCTATCTAATGTGGGACTAAACTCACACTTGGATTTCTAATACCTACTTCATTCCTTCAATTTATTTCATTCTCGTGTCACCAGATGATACATTACTACATAAATAAACAATTCAAACCTCATATCTATCTATGTGATCCTCCACCAATGAAATTTATAGTAAAGTTTTCTACCTATTCAGCATAACTAAAAGTTTTATGTTTTGAAGTGAGCATATAACCATGTTGTTAAGAGATTTTATGTTTTGAAGTGAGCATATAACCATGTTGTTAAGAGATTTTATTGACGATAATGTTGGTGTTGTATGTATGGGATGTGGGATGTGATGTTTATGACGCATGATTTATTGGTTTGAAGGAGAAATAAATTTCTGGTGATCAATAGTGAATGGACAAATGTGCAAAACTAATTTTTTTCATTGCCATTATGAGAGTCCTAGAAATTTAAATAATTGTTTTTCTAATTTTTTTTCATTATCATTAAGTTCACTGGGGAGACACAAACACCAATGAGATCTGAGTCCAATCATATAAGGAATTGACATCACTCTCTACCCAAAACCTTAAGACAATGAGTTAATGAGTCTTTCATCTTTATATAGTGCTATACTCTTTCATTTCTATCTAATGTGGGACTAGACTCACACTTGGATTTCTAACACCTAATCCATTCCTTCAATTTATTTCATTCTCGTGTCACCAGATGATACATTACTGCATAAATAAACAATTCAAACCTCATATCTATCTATGTGATCCTCCACCAATGAAATTTATAGTAAAGTTTTCTAACTATTCAGCATAACTAAAAATTTTATGTTTTAAAGTGAGCATAACCATGTTGTTAAGAGATTTTATTGACGATAGTGTTGGTGTTGTATGTATGGGATGTGATTTTTTTTCAGTACTTGTACAAAGAATAACAATTGTCGTGTTACTATAAATGTCACTGCTCCAATCAACATGGTACTTCTTTTAACTGTTTTAAAAGTCACACTTTGTTCGAGTCTTAGTCGCCTTATTTTTTTATGTGGGATCTTTTTTTGTTTATGATGCATGATTTATTGGTTTGAAGGAGAAACAAATTTCTAGTGATCAATGGTGTCTGAATGGAAGCAACACAATTATGAAAAACAAGGTGACAAGAACAATAGTGAGTGCATCCGAAAGAAAGTGAGAAAGGTCGTGCATAAGGCAACTTATGATGTTCATGCATGGTCTTATAATTGTGCAAAACTAATTTGTTTCATGAGTTTATAAAATAGGAATGATAAATTTGAGAAAATATAAATAAATCAAACTACATGTCCAAGTATTCTTCTACCAATCAAATTTATATTAAAGTTTCCTTGTTATTTCTTCTCAGCATGGCTAAGCGATTTTCTCTTGGGAAGTGAACATAACCATGTTATTGTCTTTTGACTTTATATTCTTTATATAGCTTATAACACTTTAAGTGTCTTTATATTTATATATAGTTTTAAGAAGTAGATTTTAAGCTTAACTTAATTTTTCAAAATCGATTTTGTAAAGTGAGGTTTGAATTTATATATATATATATATATATATATATATATATATATATATATATATATATATATATATATATTTATTGATTTATAAAAATAGTACATATCTTTATTGATTATCTTAGTGAAACTATAATTATTGACTAAATCATTTGTTCCATGAATATATTTTTAATTAGTGTTTCAAATGTGTTTTGGACATGGATTGAGGTCAACAGTCCAGAAGCTGTTTAGAAATTCATGCGTTGGTATGAAGCATTTGTCCGAACTGTTTGAAAGATATCTGCAAAAAACATTTTGATGTCAAAGTCAAATCAACGTTGATAATTATCAATCAATATTGCAGTAAATGCAAGTAACATACTTATTTACTTCAAACCTTTATTTATAGGTTTTAAAGTGAACTTTTTATTAACATTGACCTAATTACAATTGAATTGTAGATAATAATACATTTTTCTTAAGTTGATCAACATTAAAATTAAGATTAATATGTTCTACTCATAATTGATTGATTTGCTTGATATGTTCAATCCGATTTATTGATAACTCGTTAGATAATATGAGTTATAGTTAAATGAACTAACCAAATAATCATATATGATACACAACATATTTACACTATTTTTTTTTTCACAATGTAACTAGTTTTGGCCTTTGTACACAAATATTTTTGACAATGTACACTTAGGATTTATGTGCTAGAAGAGGAATGCAAAATATATAGCTCACTCACTCAACTACCTTTTGAATATGCAAATGATTGTTTGAGAGTAGATGAGCTTTTCCTATAACGTTAATGTCCTTTTCTTCTCCTTTTATGTTGAGAAACATGTTTTTGTTCCTTTACTAAATTGCTAAATTGGTTAACTATTGATATCTTTATTTTAGAAAAAAATAAGTAACTCAAATTTTGTAAGAATTCAAAGAGTTTCTAGCATTTTTTCATACTGTACTATTTCTAACTAAAGTTGACATTTTGGTAATTTCAAATTTAAAGGTTGACTATGAAAAGTCTTGTGAACTCTGCATAAGTTAAACTGATAAGTTAAAACATTTATCACATACAATATACTTTTAGATTGTAACTAAGGATTATTCATGTATGAGAAAAAAATTCCATAGACAATACATTTACATTTAGAGGAAAACTAATAAAAATATAAATCAAGATCTTTTCATCTTGTTCTAACCAAGAACATCTATAGCTAGAGTTGCTTATATGAATATCTTACCAATAAAATTAATATTTTAATGTTGGTCATGTAATTGCATATGCTTAATGAAAGAAATTTCCTTATATAAACAAACACTCTTCAATTTTAAAATGATGTTTTTACTAACTTTTTAATAAAAAAAAATTCAAATTAAAAGAGTTCTTAGAATTATCCAACCGTCATATATAAATTTATGTAAAAAATAATAATGGTATGTTTTTCTTCTTTACTAAGATTCTAATCTCTTCCAACTGAAACAAAGTAACTCAATCCTACATGACATCTGAGGATAGTATAACTAAGTATGTTGACTATCTGAAATCACTTATATGTCCCCACTTGATCACCCATTCATGTTTTTATTGATAAAAAAAACTCATTGAAACAACTTTCATTGGAAGTGCTCTAACAATCAATTTTTAATTGAAAATTAAATATTGAAAATAAACCATGCAAACATAAATTTATAATTAAACTTAACAACATTTATGGTTATGAAGATTCATAATAGTTAAAAAATTACATCAGATGACAAGTAATGATTAATAAATGGTAATAAAGAATTGGTTGTTCATAACAGATGATAAAATTAAACCACTTCATACACCAAATAACAAGAAAATAAAATAATTAATGAATATAAACAAAAATAAAAAAATAAGTTATTGAGATTAAAAAAAAAATGAAAGCTAAATGGTCAACTGTATGTAAAAAATTGCACTAAAGGAAGTAAAATAACCAGCTCATTTTATCTTTGACCATAAATTAATTTTTTTTATAAAAGATGGTAGCTAATTAATTAATTAGAACATATTTAGGTTGTACTAGTGATTTTGGACTAAACTAATTTTACCAAACTATTTTATATATTTTTACTAGTTTTTATAAAAAGTTTTATAACTTTTATATTTTTAATATTTGAACAAAAAAAATGATATAATTAATCAATTGAAAAATAAAGTCAAATAATTATATGTCTGGTATTTTTATATACTTACATAAGATGTTTTAAACTAATATAAGTCAATTACAATTTAAAAATATTTGGTCTTTAAAACTAAGTGTTTGATCATGTTTCCTGTTCAATGAATACACAAAATTGTTTTCAATTAACTTAAAAAATGTCATGCTGACTCAAATGAAAATGTTAAAAATCTAGATGAGATCTTACCAAATCTAAATTATTACATTTTGATATAAATTTATTAACTAAGTAAACATAAATATAGTGACTGAAAGATACCTGGAGTAAGACTAAGTTAGTTAACACATTAATGAAGCCTTAATAAGTTCCATATTAGATAGTGACTATTAGAGATAATGAATTGAGAATTTATGTAGGTTGAAGGAAGAGAGACAAAGTGTAGAAAGAAGAAATAGAATGAACTTATTAAATTTTATTTTAATTATTATTATAGAAATTTATAAAATTATTTAGATTATTTTATATAAAATAACTCAGAAAAATAGTTATCCAAAAAATCTAACATGAAAATTTTCAGTTAAATTATATAATTCAGTGTTCAAATAAAATAATTTATTATTATTATTATTATTATTATTATTATGTTATAAAATTTATAATTAATCAAATTTTTAATTTGTACAATAGCATGAAAAATGAATTCTTGCATTGTTTATACATCAATTTAATTAATGACATCCCTATTGATAATATAAAATATAGGATAGAAATATAAGATATAAAATATAAAAATGAAAATACTATATTATTACTGAATTTTTTTTATTAGTATGGACAGTGAATTCTTACATTATTTACACATCAAATTATTATTCACATCCTTATTAATAATAAAATATGAGATATTTAATATATATATATATATATATATATATATATTTATTTATTTATAAACTAAAAAACATAATATAAAATATAATATATAAAGTATAAATAGAATATATAATACAAATCATTTTTTTTTGTCTTTCTTAATATTCTTTTATAGTATTTTGTCCTACTTCTATGTACATCTTTCCAAAAGATTGAAATTAGAGAAACTTGAAAAGTTTTCTATTAATGTTGATGAACACTTTTTTAGTAAAATTCATAAAGTTGGTGAATGTTATGTATCCTATAATATTTTTTTGAGACGATATAGACCTGAAGTGAGCAGAGAAACTCTACTATAGCTTCCAACCTATACAGACAGATACTGTGTACATAGTTAATTAACTAATATTCTATTATATACTTAAAACTAATTAAAAAAGCATATTAATTATTTAAAATTAAAATAAAATTTATTTTAAACCAATAATTAATAGAAAAGATATTGAAATTAATATGAAATAAAAGTGTCAAGATTCAAAAAGAAGTATTCTAAGAAGAAACATGAAGATGAGAAAAACATACATATAAAAAAAAATAAAAATAAAGACTTCATGAATATATGTAATAAATTAACATAAAAGTTGAGAGTATAGTTTAATAAAAGTAAAAATATATTCATTATTAATTAAGAGTAGTGTTTTGTTACATAGATTCTGAAACAGTGAGATAGTAATAAGTCCTCAAACTGCCCGTTAAACTTCTTTTGTATTATTTTCTTTATTTTTATTTATTTATTTTTCTTTTTAGCATTTATTATCAAACTTCAAGGTGTCAAAATTCTTGAGTTTCAAGCATTGGAAACATCGCAAACAAACGAAGGGAGAAAGAAAAGAAAAACTGTGTTATCTCTTCACCACCTTATCTCTACTGACAATGGAAAATGCTAATGGTCCTAACAGCATCAAGCTTAAAGGAAATTCTGATGAGGAAGTATTTCAAGTGAATGAAGAGGTGGAGGTAATATCAAAATTTTGAAAAAGATGTAAAATTTTTTAATTGAATTTTTTTGAACTTCTTACCGATTTTATACTTTGTGCATGTGATTCTTAAGTTGTTAATCTGTACTTTTGATAGCTGTTACTGTGTTTGAATGCTTTTAGCTTCATTAAGCATGCGCCGCTGTTGCTTTTTTAATTAAGTTTTGGTCTTTTCTGGTTGATGAGTTTTGGGCGAATCTCAATGTGCTTCATGCAAAAGGTATTTGAATTTGTGGTTTTGTTTTTGTGCTCACCGATGCATTCTTCTTCTCTTTGTCCTTCATGCAAAGGGTATTTCAATGAAGATGGTGATGTTTTTCTCTTGTGATCACTTTCTCTGAGAGAGTTGAGTTGTTTTGATCTGAGATTTGCATGCGTAGGGATTGAGAATGTTTTGATGTTTTTTTCAGGTGCGGCGTGTAGAGGAGGGGTTCCTAGGATCATGGCACCCTGGGATAGTTATCAAGTGTGGAAAGGTGAAGTGCTTTGTCAGATACAAGAATGTTCTAAAAAGTGACGGTTCGGGTTATCTTGTAACTGCAGTGAGGGTTTCAAAAGCATCGGAATCTTCCAAGTATAGCATGCGGGGGTTCATTCGGCCACCGCCACCTTGGGTTGAGTTTGGGAGATTTAACCTTAACTATGGTTTGTGCGTGGATGTAAACTGTCAGGGAGCTTGGTGGGAAGGAGTTATACTTGATCAGTGCGATGGAATGCTGAAAAGGAGCGTGTTTTTTCCAGATTTGGGTGATGAAATGCAGATTGAAATTCGTCAACTGCGGATTACTCAGGACTGGAATGAAGTTACACGACAATGGGAACTAAGAGGAAACTGGGTGTTTCTTGAATTGCTGGAGGAGTATCAGAATGGATCATTTGTTGGAGTTTCAGCTAAACAAATGTGGTATGATGTACTGGTAAAAAAGAGATTTGGCATGAGGGGAGAGTGGGCATATAATCAGAAAGAATTGTACAGGGAAGCAGTGTTAGGTGTAGTTGATGACTACTTAACTCTTAGAGTGAACAAAGTTTTCTCAGTTTTAGACTTCCCACCAGAGCAAGAATCAGTTGAACCAATGGCCAGTATTGATTTGAACATGGCCTTGTCTGATAGAGATAATTTTGTCCAGAAAGAAGCTGCTCCTCTTGTTGAAGAGGTTTTACCTGAGTTTGAAATAGAAATTGACCTTGAAGGTGATCCTGAAGTAGATTCTGGTGAGAGATGTGAAAACTCAAGGGGTTCAAAGGCCAAAATATCTAAGAGTCAAAGCAATAGATTGGCTCCACAAGGATCAGGGAAGAGGGTGACAAAGGCGTCTGCTGCCTCTAGTCTTTTACCTCCGGATAAACCTCTAACTATTCTGTCTTGGTTGATGGACAACAAGATGGTGTTTCCAAGATCTACCGTATATTATTACAATGAAAAAGCATGGTACCATGCAGTTTCAAGTTGGACTAGAGGGAAAGTAACTCGCAGTGGAATCAAGTGTTACTGTTGTAACATAGTTTACAGTTTTGTTGGGTTTGAAAATCATGCTAGTGGAGTGAATACCTGCACACCATCTGCTTGTATTTTTTTGAAAGATGGTAAATCACTCTTAGAATGCCAAATGGAAATAATGCAAAATCTGGTGAGAAGAGAAAGTAGCGAAAAACCAAGCATTAATTTCCCTTTGGAAGAGAATGACTTGATTTGTTCGCTTTGCCTCTATGGTGGTGAACTTATTTTATGTGATCAATGTCCATCTTCATTTCATATGACGTGTCTTGGGTTGGAGGTAGATTAACCATATTCTCCTTCTCAATCATTATTTTGTTTTTACTGCTATACATTACTTCCATTTGGTACTTTCATATCAATGATTGGTCCTGCTGGATCTGAGTTGTTTCCTTCAACTTCTTCTATGAATAGCATATCCCTGATGGTCAATGGCTTTGCCCACAATGTCGTTGTGGTATTTGTCGCCAAAGCAAACTAGACGAAGATGAGGATGGCCATGCTGCCCTTACTTGCGTACAGTGTGAACATAAATGTAAGCACAGCTACCATGAACTTTTACTTTAATATTTCATCCATTTCTGGATATCTTTTGAGTGTGTATTTGTAAATCCGGAGTTATCTTTGTCAAACTTGTGCAGACCATGTTAGGTGCCTGGAAAATGGAGGCATAGATTTATCAAGATGTTCAGAAAACTGGTTCTGTGGAAAAAGCTGCGAAAAGGTACAACAACTCCGTCTTCATTTCTTTCTTCTCCTTTTCGAAAACTGTAGCCATCATTTGCATGAAATATTTGTTTACCTTCAACCGATAAGGTACAACAACTCCAAATCCTTTTTCTTTCTTTATATTTTATTCATCTCTTACTTTCATTAGTAGCATTCTTTTACTTTTGACTCATGAAAAAGTTTTATCTTGGTGACTTTGCATTATGTTATCGAGGGTTACTGTGTGTATGTTTTTGCAGATACACAATGGCCTTCATGAGCTATTAGGAAAGCCAGTTTTAGTGGGTGTGGACAATCTAACATGGACATTGGTGAAGTTTATTGAGCCTGGATGTGATGATGTTGGTAGAATAAGACATGACAACTCAGTAGCAGAAAATTACAGCAAACTCAATCTTGCTCTTGCGGTGATGCATGAATGTTTTGAGTCCCTAAAACAAAGTTTATCTAGCAGAGATATCATTGAAGATGTTATATTCGGCAGAAGGTCAAATATTGCTATATATCCTTTAAGATATCATCATAATATTTTCTCTTGCTCTTTGTACTTCTGTTATCTACTTGATTTACTGCTGTTTTTTGTTTCTAAATTTTGCTACATTGTTGTTCTTTCTCTTGCACTATACTTGATATATCTGTACTTTGGAACTTTGTAGGTCAGAGCTAAGGCGATTAAATTTCCAGGGTTTCTATACTGTACTACTTGAGAGAAATGAAGAAGTGGTTTCTGTGGCAACTGTTAGGTGAGGATAAGATCTTTCACCATCAAATAATAGGCATTTTTTTTATCATTTCATGTATTACTCATTTTATTCAATTTATCTATTGAAAATAATAAAAATAGTGTATTAGATGAAACTCATTTATTACAAAAAAAAAATTACATTACATTGAATTAAACAATTTAATTTTATGGATGATTGATGATGATCCATTCCCTATTTTCTAAGTTCCAACAAATTTGATGATCAATACTTAATGTTTAAATCAATTTCATCTATTTGTTTCATGCTTAAATCTTTATTGAAAAATAATTAGTTTTTAAAGTGTTTTACCTGTGCAACATACAAAAAAATACAATTATTTTGTCCTAAACATGAGAAACATATATTTAATATTCAAATTTATGCATGAAGTTTACATGCAATGTTTTTCTTGAATTTATATTAAACATTGGTATTTATATTTATAGTATTTTAACAAACATCCTATTAATTCTAAGCAATGTTATTTCTTGATAAACTTTTATAACAATAACAGCCAGGGAACATTAAGAAAATGTTTCCAAATGGTTCAACAGTATGAGAAGAATTATTGTCATCTTAGAAGGAGAAGTCTAAAATGTGCAACTTAATATTTGTTTTATTTTTCAATGTTTTGCATAATATATTTGTCTAAATTGTACACTCAAACTTAAAAACACAAGAATCTCGTAGATACAAGGATAATTAAAATAAACATAAAATTGTAAGAAAAAGAAGAGCATATTTTTAGTTTGTTTGAATAAAAAGATTATATTATCTTCACAACAAATACTATGAAAAGATAATAAAATATATTATCCTAGAATGAATATAAATTGATATAAATGTTGACGACTAGAAAATTATTTTTAGATTGAAATAACTGAAATTAAGATTTATTTGAATTTATGAGGCTAATGATATGTTTTGGCAATATGTAAGGGTCCACGGGGAGAAGGTAGCAGAAGTACCTTTTGTTGGTACAAGATTACACTACCGTCGACATGGATTTTGTCGCATTCTGATGAGTGGTCTTGAACAGGTTTTTTTATTGTCTGTTTACCTTTATTTGAACCCTTTTATTTAATATACTGTATAGTAACTGCATGCGTCATTTTCCTATTTTGATTAAATTTATTGTCATACCATGTGCTTTTATAAACTTTCTCACGATTCTAATTTAATATTAGGGCAATAATTTATTAGTGTGTGATACGCACACGCATGCTTTCTATTATTATAATGAAGCACGTTAATGGTATAAAGAATAATGATATCCCTAACTTCCAAAGATGGAGGATTTCCATATATAGTACAGAATAATAAATAATCTGCTCCTTCAAAATGAACCCATGGTTGACCCAAATATCTACTATTAGATATTGCCCTTTCTATATATGACCCATGGTTTTCTCAGTTTCAACACTTAGTTTCATTACCTTTACCTACAAATTTGGTTGTTCTACATAGTATTATTGTTTTCAATCATTTTAATTTCTTCCTCCATTACCTTAATCCACACATTATATATATCAAAGATCTTACACTATAATCTTGTTGTGTAGGTGAAGGAAGATCTCCGAGATCTTTTGTGACTTTTTAAGTATTTTTTTAGATTTTTGTACTAGAACAAAGATGTCATCAACTTCAACATCTTTATTAATGTTGATCTTCTTTGTCTATTGGTCGTAAAGTATGTAACTTTCTGGATATGTTGTTATATCCCAAGAAGCCTCCCCATATAGCCATGTCTTCTAATTTTGCCTTGTTTTTTTCAAGAAAATGTATGTGAAGGAAAAGGTCATTGAGAATCGATTTTTTCATTACTATGAAATCAGCTGTTACATAACGCAGAGCATATTCAGTTTTGGTTTCATGAGTTGTAGTAATTTTTGAAGTTATGAATTTGTGATGTGTAGTTTTGTTTGTTCAGTTGCTGATGCAATTAGGTGTGGGGAGGCTTGTTTTGCCGGCTGTTCCTAGTACGCTGAAGACATGGACTGACTCTTTTGGTTTTGCAAAGATGACCGTTTCTGAGAGGTCTAAATTTCTGGACAACACCTTCTTAAATTTTGAGGGTAGCATCATGTGCCATAAGCTGTTGATCACGATTCCACCTCCATATTCTGGCTTCTTAATACCTAATTTTGAGAGTACATCATCTTCTCAATTCAATTTATTATTCCTCTTTTTTTCAAACTGTACAAAGAGGATTAACTTTGATATTTCCTTCTGCAGAGTCACATTCCAGATGTCATGTTTTACCTCAATATACCGTTGACCTCAATCAGTCTATTTCAGTATCAGAAGGAGGGATGATATATCAGCAAACGGGGAAGTAAGTCTCCCTTCTTTTTCTTTAATAACATCATCAAATCTGTACCTGTACATAACTAGAGATTTTATGTTGCGAAGTGAGCATAATGATGTTCTTGAGAAATTTTATATTGGAAACTGATGACAGTGTTGGTGTTGCATCTAATGAAAGTGGTATTTTTCAGTACTTGTTCAGGCAACAACAATGGCGACAACAATGATTTTGTTACTAGTGTTACTGTTCCAGTCAACAACATGGTACTTTGTTCTAACTGTTTTCAAGAGTCACACTCTCTTGTTACCTTATTTCTTTATGTGGGTTCTTGGTTATGACCCATGATTTATTGGTTCTTAGGAGAAAGAAGTTCCTGGTGATCAACAGTATCTTAATGGAAGCAGCTCACAGTTGGTTCATGAAAAACAAGGTGACGAGTACAACAGTCAAAAGAAAGTAAGGTATCTGCATAAGGGGAGCTTCTGATGTTCATGCATGGTTTTACACGTGCAAAAAACCAACTTGCCTTCATGCAAACTTTCTGCCTGTGAATCTGGTTGATTCTGGAATGTTTTCTTTTTCTTTCGGTTTTGGAGTATGTTGAAGTTGACATAGGTTTTGTTGTTGCGTTCATATGTTATTCAACTCTTTTTTTATTGCTAAAAACCTAAATTGCTACTCCTTTTGTTTGTTAGCATAACATGACAAAGATTTGTGTCCGTTACGTCTTTTCAAACTGTAACGATTAATAATATCAAGACACATTTTTACATTCATTTGACACAGAATATAAGGGTAAAATAGTTTAAAAGGTGTAAAATTTTGTAGTTTTTCAAAAAGAAGAAAGGAAAAAGTAAGTAAGAATAGTGTCAAATGAATGTAAAAAATTAAGGTTTGTCAAAGAATATTTTTCAACTGTAATATCCACTTTTATTTTCACCAATATCGGATCCTTATTTCATTTCTATAAAAAAAAATTGTTACTTTTGTTTTTTTCTAGAAGAGATAATGATATATTATAAATTGGATGTCTTCTCTAATTTTTGTTTGATGAAAGGTAGCTGTTTATAGGCTAAACATTAATACCTAATACACCAAGATGAATAAATGTACAAGGGGTGGAGTATTTCATATACTCCATTTAATATTTCCTTTTTCTGATAAAAACAAAATAATTAAATTAGTTTACTTTTAATAAAGTTATAAATGTAATTTCATCTAAGAATGAATTAGCAATAATTGGTTTAAACGGTGTTACTTGCAATTCAAGAAATAAAATTTTCAACTAATGAAAATGGCATGGTTTCTTAATTAATAGCCAACTTCCATGCAATATAAGTGGATACCTCATTAATAAAAAAAACTACGTTAAATTAAAGATAAAAAATTAAAATTAATACATTTGAAAATGGTACAATTTTTTGCAATTATAACTCAAATGGTCTCATTTGTTTTCTCATTAAAGAAAAATATAACCAATATCTTAAATCAAATGCAAGAGTCTCTTTATAAAAAATGGGCCTATAAAGTATCATATGAAGAAATTTTGTGGTAACTTTTTTATGGGTTGAGACAGAAATTTGATAGGGTGTAAGAAACAATACCTAAGAAGAAGACTAGCACTGCATATGTTTCATTTGGGTCCAAACAATAAGATTTATAATTTTCCTATTAGCAGACAACATATAATGCCATTAAAACATATAACTTTTATCACGTGATATGAACAATAAATTACAAAGAATCATTGTGAAGAATTTAGGGTTATTGATGTTGTGCTGGTTTTCTTATGGAAAATTGTGCACAGAAAGTCTAACAAGAGAAAAAATTATGTAAATTATTATATTGGATTATCACTAAAAAAAGTAAGATGAAAACCCAAGAAAGAACTTATTCACCACAATATAATTTATATAGGATTAAGATTTTATAACATTTTTCAGTTACACACAATAAATAATCAATTTATAGGATTAAGATTTTATAACATTTTTCAGTTACACACAATAAATAATCAATTATTAGATTGACCACAATATAATATGACTTACTTATCAGTTAGTTAAAAAAAATTAAGTCCAATTTAACCTATCACATGATAGGTTAAATTGGTTAACCCACTTAATAAAAAAAAAATTATAATTTTTTTTTCATCAATATAATATTATTTTTTAATATGTAACAAGAATATAAAAAGTCTACACTTATTTTAAAAATTTGTGTTTTTCCTTTTCAGTAAATAAATAACTCATTTATTCAAAAATCTAAATAATCTCAAAAGTTTATTCAAATATATTCATCTTAAAGCTTAAACTTAAATACAATTCAAAATAATGTTAAATTTCAAACATAATTCAAAATCACAAAAATACAAATTACTATCTAACATCAAATCATTATGTTTTAGGTGGGATGATTAAGTTAAAAATATGATGTTTTTTTTTTTAAATTTTTAAACTTTTTTAATATATATTTTGGTTGGTTCACAAACCCAGTTCATCCAAACTCACCGCGGATGAACCAAGTTCTTATTGAGCTAAATCTACTTTTGGTCTATACTAAAATTTATAATTTCTTTTTAAATCAATCCAACTCGATCATGTAGTAGATCGTGTTGGTTCAAAATTTTTATAGACAAATTTACACACGAATGTTTTTCCTATTTATATTTTTTACTCATAAAATATTTTATAGACAAATTTTTTATTGTAAATTGGTCTTGAAAATATTATTTTATCAATACAATTTTGTTATTATTGACTAATTTTATCAATCTTATTAGTCAATGATTTTGTTTTTTTCTCATAATGTTGTAAGTCATTTTAATTTTATTTGAGAAGATATCCTGAATGATAATACATCTCTTGAATCCTGACTTAATAGATCATAATGTGTATGACTTTAATCTTTTAGTACTACATCCTATAACATACATTTAACAAGACATGTTTTGAAACTTCCTTGCCTTATGTGAGCACAGAAAATACAACTAAAGATAATCATATTACCAAAGTTTAGAGAATTCTCTTAATAGATTTTCTCAAGAATCTTTATTTGAAGTTATTCCACAAAATCCACTTAAAAAGTGATCATTGCAGGGACAAATTCACTGACTTCTGTTCAAGAAAAGTCATCATAACTTTTAGTTAATTTTCATAACCAAATTCAATTTTCCAATATATATATATATATAAAGTCAGTTAAAAATTGAACAAAGTTAACTAAAGTTACTTCATTATTATTATTTTTTTAAAATTCACTGAATCCTTCTTATTTATTTCACTTATATATATTTGATTCTATTCTTAATTAATGTCAAACCTTTAATAGTTGACCAAATTTAAACCCAGTTTTGAAGTTTATTTAAAAGTTTACTGAAAAACAAAAAAAAAAAGTACAAACTATTTTAACCTATACAAATGTTTACAAAGTTAAAATGAAAAATAAAAAAACATGAACAAGTAAAATCTTTTTCTTAGTTTCCTTTTTCTAATTCTCTTATCTATAAAGATTATTATTGATCTAATATAAGTTTTCGTTAACAGGATATACTAAGAGGAAGAAAAACTAATACAAGAATAACACAACGAAGGAAAGGAAATTTATAAATCTATAAATAATATAATTAAAACCATCAAGAAAAGCAACCTTCTAAAGGTCAACTATAAAAACTAACCAACACTAGTACAGTTAAAGAAATAGACCTCGATTATTTTCTGTCATAGACATCGGTTTGAAAACCAAAGTATATACGAACGAGGTAAAAGGTAAGTAAGATTTAACTTAGTTATCTTTAACTCAAACAGTATCTACGATTCTACTCGGTTCTAAAGAACCGAGGCAGTATCAGTTTCCACCTACCCTAATTGCCTCCACCACCACGGACCTCCCTCTCTAATCCCTTCATCGCCGACAAACAGCCCCAAGAAAAAAAAAAAGAACCTTCTTTTCACAATCCAGCTCCAAACCTTGGTACCTTAGAGAGGTGAATCCCTACTTCAATTCTACAGCAAAAAAACAAAACTTCAAAATCAAACAAAGATCGAAAGCTACACCAAACATACTTGCCCCTCTCCAAAGCTTCAAACTTTTGTTGATTCAGATCAAGTCTAGCCAAACCCAATCACATGCATCAATCAGAAAACAAAGGAGAGGGGCGATGGAGGAAGAGTGGAGGAGGGAGGAGGGGTTGGCGGTGGTTGATGAAAAGAACATACCGGTGGACATTAGGGTGCACAATGAACCAGAAGAAGAACGCGAGCACGACGATGATGATGAGCACGGTGGTGAGGATCTTGCACCCACAGCAATAGCTCAGGCACTCGCACCCACCTCCGCCACTGGACAGACGATGGTAGGACTTCGGCGGCGGAATGGAGGGACCGTAGTAAGCGTCGTTTAGTTGCGACATTGAGAACCGTAGAGAGAGAAATACAAAAAGGTTTGAACTTTTGGCACCTGGCAGTGAACTGACACGATGGGGGCACCTGGTAGTGGGAACTAAGACGAAGGGGGCGGTGGTGCAGTGGCGTGGTGTGGCGGCGAAGCAAAGAGCAGTGGCGTGGTGTGGCGGCGAAGCATAGAGAAGAGAGGTTTCGCGAGGTTTGGCGCAGAGACTTGGGAAGAAGAATAGTGAAAGTGAATAGACTTTTGAATTTTATCAGTGGATATAGGCATCGGTTACAATAAAACCGAAGCATAAATGTGATACGACTTCGTTTAATCTGCAATCGATGCAGTATCTTTCCTCGAAAAAGCAAATATTATTATTTTAAGTGGTCAACATAGTTTTCTGCCTCGGTCTTTTAATTAACCGAGGTAGTATACCCTTTTAGACAGGGGGTTCAAAAGAATCGAGGCATATAATGTCTCTAAAATAACAATTCTGCCACCGCGTTTTTATGTCTCGGACAATCAGTAATCTCAGCAAGAAAAGCGAGGATACAAACTCGAAAGGACAATCTCATGAAACAAAATTGTGGATACATGGAATACTTTTGATTGGACAAGTAGAAAGCTCGAAAAGAGACAAGCTTGACAGACATGAAAGCTCGGCAAGAGACAAGCTTGACAGACATGCAAGCTCACCAAGAGACAACCAGCAAGCAAAGCATATAAGCTCGGCCTACTAGAAATTCAACACATAGTTAACCATTTTTGTACATGCTTGGGAAGAAAAATGTTGACACAAGTTCGGTAGGAGACAATCTCAGCAAGCTCGACAACATAAAAATGGATAAAAGCTTGTGCCATATAAAACATAAACTCAACCCACCATAAATTCTACTATACTTTTCCGCACATAGGTTTGTTTGTGATTTACTTATTCCCAAATTTTACCTCATTCTTTAAAGAAAATGCTTTTCTCATGTTAATATGAAATATGCATCTGACATTTCAAAAAGTTTTCCTTTTCGAAGAAACTATTCTGATCGAGACTTCGTTTAGTTTTGTGTACATTGTTTTTGCAATTGTAATTAACCATTTTGAGTGATATATAGAGGTTTAGAAGCGTTTTTGTGCATAGTTTGCATATCTGTTTTGGTAATTTATTTTTGGCAAATTGTTGACCACAATACAAAAGTACATAAATTGTTTACGAATTTATAAACCAAATTCAAATTGAAAATCGAAGCAACACTAGTTGTTTGGAACCTATTCTCTTACTTTATATATACATTTGTGGACAATTGGTGTTGCAAAATTAACGGGTTGTATTTACTATTCATTATGTCTATTGTGCATAAACAATGTCGCTTTATAGCTTAATTGGATCTTGAGAGGAAAAATTGAAATATCATTGCTCAAGTGATGAGGCTATGGTTCATTAAAGATTATACTAAAAGAAAACTTCCATTTTCAATGGAGATTGTACTCCAAGATAAAGAGGATATTGCAACACAATTTTTTTACATAATATTTACTCTTTAATATTGCTATAACTTATAATATCATTTTTTGATCAAGACTGCATTTTGTTTTGTCACCATTTTTATTGATCACAATACTCAAATCATGTAAGAACTCTTTTTCGCTATCCCGAAATCCAATATCTTGGTAGATCGCGAAGCGACCAAGTTCTTTACTTTGTCCCAAACATTAGTCGTGGATACAAGCTTGGAAGAAGAAACATCGCCACAAGCTTAACAAGAGACAAACAACAAGCTCGACAGGAGAAAAGCTCTACAAACGATCAAAACATTTAATCTTGTACAAAATAAGTGTTTTTTTCCTTGAATACTTTGCTCTCTTTATCTATGTAGGAAATGACAACACCTAGCTTAACTTAGAAGCTCTACACAAAATTCAAAAGACGTTGAGAGCTAATAAAACACTCTTAGAATGTTTCATCAAAGCTTCTTATATAGGAAGACCCGAGTATGACCAAATTACTAGAAAAGTCTATAAAGTCTATCAGGATTTCAACTCAGTCTCCGACGATCATCTATCAAAGAAAGCTTATATAAATAAGTTCAACTGAAGATAATAAGTTATTGTTGGAGTAGAAAAAAGAATAGGTGAAAAATGAGGAGAGAGAATATCCAAGAAAGGTTTTAGAATACCATCTCTATCTCAATACTCATCGTCTAAATGCTCCTTAATTTAAAAGAGGTTGTTAAAGAAGATACTCATCGTCTACATTGTCCAATGCTTTTCAGTCTAAAGGAACAACCTCACTAGTTAGTAGATTACACTTCAATATACTTATTCTCTCTTAGAGAGTTACCAAAGTTCGTAACTAAACAAGATTTTAGATTGTATTGTACTAACAATGTATCCTCTCATTGAGAGCTTTTAATCTGTATCTTGTAATAATCCCACCACGAATTTGTTGTAACTTCTAGAAAGAATTAAAACACTTGTAACCAAGAGTGGGTCATACTTAGAAGCTAGGAGTGATGAACAATACTTGCAACCAGGAGTGAGTTATAATTTGATACTAGGAGTGGTGGAGAATACTCAACTAGATAATTGTCTATGGATGCCAAAGTGGCGAATAATACTCAACAACCAAAAGTGGGTACTCGGTCTAGACATGTTGTCTGGGGATAGATCTAGGAGTGGCTGAATTCAGACTAGTCACTGCTTTTTCAAAATAGGATTCATCATTGGTTATCTAAAGATTATTGTTCAATTAACTATTGTCTTAGATTTTCAAATTAATCAATGTAAATTCTCAATGAAAATGTTGGCGTTCTCACTTTTAACCAAAGTACATTCTCAATTAAAAGCAAGAGCTTTGTAGATTAGTCATAGTAAATTTAACCAAAGTACATTCTCAATTAAATATTATTATGCTTAATAATGTTTATTCTTTTACCTCTTATATCAAGTAAAAAACTAATTAACCAAAGTACATTCTTGATACATTCTTGTTAAAGTTTTTACCACTAATTAATCAAAGTACATTCTCAATTATTGGCAAAAACTCATTCAATCATATGAAAGCTTCTAAATTTAATCAAAGTAAATTCTCAATTAAAATTAAAAACCCCTGGACTCTTATGATTGATATGTTACGTATTTCACACCATGCTAAATTTCTATAGTGTAAAGATCATTACTTTTACTTGATTAAGAAGCAAAAGACATAGATAAAAATAAATCACAACAAGAATTAAAAGAACAAATAAATTTATTTATCTAACCTCAGAATCCAATTAAGAAATTACAGCACAATCAACCTCATAGGCTTAACACTCCACGGAATGATGAAATAACATGAAAATAGAAGAAGAGAGGGTGGAGAACATGAGAGAAGAAAGGGAGGACGAAAATTGAACCCCTAGAAGGGTTCCTAAGCTCCCCTAATGTGTTCCCTAAGTCTTTTTATATAGAAATTGGATTGGGCTTTGTTTTAGGCTTTTCTATTGTTGTAATCTTCTTTATGATAATGTAATCTCCTCTAATTATCTTCTAAATAATTCAATATCTTCAAAATATATTTGATTGTTGTGGATATCTAAAAATATTTGAGAAGATATATGCTAGATTAAAAAAGATTTGGTAAATATTATCTTTTGATATTTATTGATATAGTTAAATAAGGTAATTATTTAACAATATCAAATAAAATATCTTAAGATAAGTTTTTCCCAAATTATCTTTAATCATAAACATTTATCAATTATCAAAGCCCTTTTGGTAGAAAAAAAATAGAGAAAACTGCAAGATCCAATTTTTGTTGCTTGTTCCCTCCTTTTAGCGTAGCCAAATTTCTTCACTTTTTCATGCTATTTTTAGATTGACTTCTTGTGGTCTTGATTATTTCCTATTTTTGGATCTTTAAGGTGTCATGAAACTTTAACCAATTTATTTTCACAACTCAATGAGTTCAACTCAGCTGCAGCTACACCAACACACGTCGAAATATCCAAAAAAAAATTATGCAATTGAAAAGTTATTTTTAACATGTTTTTGTATATCATGCTAAATAAACCCAATTATAACAAATCCTAATTAAAAATATTCTATTAAAGTACAAAAACCAATTAAGAATCCAATGTTAAAGGCTAAATGAGGACATATGCAGTCATGACTAGGGGACTAGGAGGGGTGATAATATTTGCAACTAAGAGTGGGTTAAATTTGTTGTAATCTTTGATAAGATTAATGGATCACTTTAGAAGTTCTTAAGGGAGAACTGGACGTAACTCAGATTGAGTGAACCAATGTAAAAATTATACTTTATTATTTTACTTTTAAGCTTTTATAAAGTCTTTTGAAACACCAATGTTTGAAAGTATTCTTATTTACCTATCTTATGAAACCATTGTCAAAATACTTTACACATTTATATACTTTCGTTACAAGTCATTAGATGTTGCTTTGCGAACATGTTTTAAAAAACACTATTCAACTCCCCTATAGTGTTTTCCTGTGTATTTCAAGGATCATGGCCTCCTAATGATGCATCACAAGCAAAGATATATGACGATGACATCATTAGGACACAATGTAAGGTGGACGTCGTTGGTGGAAAAAATAAAGGACGAGTATATGGGACATAACAACTTGTTGTCCATTACATTGTTGGAAGAGGTACATTGAAGCACCAATCATCTACATCTAGCAATGGTGACCAGGGTTATGATGAGTTGAGACGGGAACTACAAGCTCGTGACCAAGCTTATGATGATCTTAAATAATGATTTAAAAATCTCATAAATTTGGTCACGAGGTTCTTGCCTCCAGATGCACAACCTATGGTCCAACAATCTCAGTTTACCCCAAAATTGTCCCAACAGCAACACTCCCCATTACCGTCCATCCTACTCCGGCCACCTCTCCAACAGTAGCAGGATGAAGACGAAGAAGGAATTTTGATGACTATGATGGTTATCAGGAACTTTGTTAATTTTTGTATATATTTTGTTTAAAATCACTTTTACTTTTGTATTATTGACATTATAATTATGTTTTAATGATATGGACTTCATTGTCATCACTACATTAGTTGATTGATGTTTGGATATATCTAGATTTTGTGATTTTGATTGCCTATAATTATGTCCAGGTTGAATATACTGGAAAGCAAATGTTGCCTATACTGTACTTGAACCTGTTTTTGCATATTATTGACGGGTCACTGGTGGATATATTCACCGATAATTACTGGCTATCATAATCTGTCGGTAATTTTTTATGGCAAGGGCATTATCAATGAATTTTAGCCTGTTGGTAATCCATTGGAAAATGTGTAATCTGACAGATTTTGGTTGTTACCACGGTATATATCCGCTGATAATTCCAGGTTTTTTGTAGTGTAAATATTTCTTTTTGACTTCTATGAAAGTCACGAAAATCCAATGTTGGGTGTCGATACATGGCCTTTTGTTGGAATATTGGTAGTCAAAGGCAATTTTCTCAATTGTACACGGCGTTGACACACCCTTATCTTTATATGATTACACTAAGAATAAGTCTTAGGTTTCTTTTCACATCTCTTCTTTGATATTGATTTGTTGTCTAATTTGCCCAATTAAAATTTGGTGAAAAGGCCAGGGTTTGCGTTTATCATTGATATGGAGTATGAGAAACCTCCTATGTTTTTTGTTCAAATCATAAAACGATTAGTCATGATGTATCTAATTGTAGGTGATTACAATAAGATGCCAAAATAATTTATGGTGAGGAAAAGATAGTTGTCACAAAAATACGACAATTTTATCATCATAATGTGATTGGTGCCCAAGATGGGAATAAGAGCTCTTTAGGTTCGATTTTAAAGCATGTGGAGGTTATTGAGCAGTCTTTTATGGAGCATGTTGTGGAGCCTATTATGGAGCCTTGGTGGAACCTATGGTTTAGTGCCTATGGTGGATCCTATGATTCATGTGGTGGACCCTTAGCCTAAGCCAAATCATTATAACTTTTGTGTTGTGCATGTATCTTTTATTGTTAAGAATCTAGATGTTTCAATTAGTTGTGGTATGTCAAGTGGATTTTGATTCCTTTATTAATATGCTTTTTTTGAAGGATGACACTCTCATTGTCAACAATTTGCAAGATTTACAACACTTAGATTCACCTCATTGTAATTCTGAGGCAATTTTTAATTTTTGATGTCTAAGGAAGCTTATTTTGTGGAAGAATTGAAAATAGTCTCTAAATGAGCTAATATGCTTGATTTGAGGAAAGATTATAATTTTGAGGAGGATGATGAGTCAGTACATACTACAAGTTAATCTGGTCGGGGTAGGCCATAGAAAATTAATACTAAATCTTTTGTGGATTGTGAGCGAATTAATTAATAATAAACCTCTTAATATGCTTAGAAATTTGATTATTAAGGATTAGTTTGCTATTGGTTTAATATTTTTTATCTATGTTTTCATTTAGTTTATTCATAACAAGTATTATTTGCCTATGTGTGTGGTATATTTTTTATCATGTGCTTGGTGTGATCCCTCTATGTTTTTTTATTCTTTTCCTTTTTTTATTAAAATCATCATGTTATGGCTGATGTCTAGCATGAACTTGTTTAAAAATATTACAAATCTTAAAAACTAGTATATGTTAATATAAATTGAAATATTCATTAAGTTTATTATGAGAAACTGTGTTTATGGAAATTGAGAATGAGCATTTAGGAGAAATCGTATTTAGATGGTGTTCAGTGATAAATTACTAGAGTATGATTTTTGATAAATCATTAGTGGATGATTCAATACATAAGGTGATTTATTGATAAATCATATATGGGTGATTCAATATTAAGATCATAAATGAATTATTTATGAAAATTGATTATTTTTGGCAAGGTAAATTTATCTTTTGGTGATACTATACACAAATTATGATTTGAAGTTTTATTAATAACCTAAATCGTATAGATAAAAGTATAAGGTGTAAAAAGTCAATGGGATTTCTACTAACCATGTAGTGAAAAACTTGAGAGGTTTTCAGAAACTATCATATTCATAATCTAAGTTGAGAATGTGTCAACATGACAAGTCACTTGATCACCTAACAAACCATGTGTTAGTACTCAAATATAATATTCTAAAAGTTCTCGATATTTATATAAAAAAAATGTTAAATTCATGAAATAAATGAGAAAAATATTATTGATGAAATGTACTAAAATGATTATTTATTCTATATATTTATTGATTTTAGTTAATTTGTGCATTATTTGTGTTATATTTTGATTTATTAATGATAATATATTTATAGGGAACAAAGAGTTTACAATTATGTTAAAAGTCATACATCATCAAATATAAGATGATTTTACAGTATATAAGTAGGTTCAAATTTTACATACAAACTAATTTTATAAGATTGAGTTTGAAATTTACTTTTATATCAGAATTATGGGATAGAATTATCCTAATAACAAAATTTGTGATTTGTTCCATAACTATCAAACTATTTATTAATGTTTAGTCACACATTTGAAGTATATATGTCTTAATGTGGATGTGGAATGTATTAGAAGTTCTAGATTAATTAAAGACAAGACTAATTTATGCAAAGATTAGATATCTTCAAAATACTAATTTTTTAATAAATTAAACAGGTAAAATAAAGTAGTTTTGAATTTCCTTAATAACCAGCTTGAATTACCGATTTTCGTCAAGTTTTTCAATGGATTTTACGATTTAATTAAAGGAGTTCAGCAAACATTTATGCGGAATAGGTGAGTCGAATCTAGGCGAGTTCAGCAAAGGATTTATTAAACACAGAATATAGCAGTATAAAGCGAAAGCACAGTCACATGCTTCAGATTTAAAGCACAGGTGGGTGTGATTACGTACGGAGAGTTGGAATTGTAAAGTTTTAAGAAAATGTTGAAGGTAGCATATATTTTCATTAGAGCACCAAAGAAAGACGAATAATGTATGTACAAATATGGGGAGTGTAAACTCTGAGGAAATAGTATAGTAACGGAGAAAGAAATGTTAACGGCAGCGAAGTGAAAAAGTTAAACCTAAAAACACCATTTTCAATATATGGTGGATGAAAGGATGAACCAGAGTTAAAAACTCGTGGGTCGTGGCGCCGTCAATGAAAGGATGCACGTAATGTTCTGGTCCGTACCACATGGACACTGTTTAAACCATCAGACACTTGAAAAGCTAGCTCAATCCATCCATAATCCCCAATTCAAAAACAAAACCCAAAAAGCAAAAGAGATATCATTGTGTGGCTGTAGGTTACCACATGCACCAACATGGTAACTGTCCGGCCAATCAATGCTCGACAGCACAACGTTAGAAAAACTGCCATGGTTTTTTCATACCAGAAACCAAAACCGCTTGTCTCCAAACCCCAATGTTACTGATTATGAATGATAATAATAATAGAGTGAGATATGGATATATAGAAAGATAGATAGAGATAATAGCATTAGCATAGCAAACTCGCACTACTACACACTGCGGCTTCTCCTCCATTCTTGTCCCGAAGAAGAAAGATCCGTAAATTAACATTCTCTCCCTCCATTGGCTATAATAGCAAGCTTTTTAAGCATATTTCTGGGGTTTGTTCCCTTTTCCTTGTTTGGGGTTTTCTTGGGAAAAAAAGGGAAAGAAGTAATTAGGTATAATATAATTAAAGCAAAAAAGAAGACAGTAACATGGGAAGGGGTAGGGTTCAGCTGAAGAGAATAGAGAACAAGATCAATCGCCAGGTAACCTTCTCCAAAAGGAGAGCTGGGTTACTCAAGAAAGCACACGAGATCTCTGTGCTCTGTGACGCTGAGGTCGCTTTGATTGTCTTCTCCCACAAAGGAAAGCTCTTTGAATATGCCACTGATTCTTGGTAATACTATATACTATGCATATATCATATATATAATTCATAGATCTCTATATAACCTTCATTCTAGCTCAATTTTTACTGCATATATCGTATAATTTCCATAGATCTCTCTCTTACACACTCTACTTACTTCGTTCCTCTCCAGAGAAGAAGATCTATCAGTATATCACTTTTATTTCTTTACATTCGCTCAAGAATTGTTTGGCCTTTCTTTCTTTTCTTCAAAACTAATTCTTAACTTCCTTTTTCTTTAACTTTTCTGTTAAAGGTTTCGTTTTGGACTCAAAAGCTAGAGGAAAAACTTGTTTTCTCCCTCAAATCTTATTTTCGGGCAGATCAAACAGATTTTTTCTGATGTTGTGCTTGTGCAGAAACAAGGGTGTCTGATTATTATTATTATGAACTATGAACGTTCGTACTTCCCTCAGAGTGTGTCTTTTTAGAATTATGTCCGTTGTATTTATAACTATGTATGTGCATATTTTTCAGTCACCCTAAACCTGGAAAAATTTTATGAACAAGGTAGATTGTTTTTGGTACTTTAGTGGTCTTCTTGGTGTTTATTCAAAGATTCTTCACATATACTACGTTAGAAAACTTATGTGGTACCGGATGATTCAACTTTTTTGTACATGAAATTTTTTTGTTTGAAAAATATCTTGATGTGAGGTGTGTTTACTCTTCTGGAAACTTGGTCAGGAGTGACAGTATTTGGTTACTTGTCAAGCTCATTTTCGACCTCAGGTCCTTTCGGTGCAGGACCTAGAAGAAGCAGTTGCTGTTCCAGCTTTCAATATTTCGTACTTTTCATTTTCCATTTAAGAAAATGATGGCTCTTTGCTTCTTTTGTGATACAGTATGCTGCTTAAAGCTGGTTGATTAACACGTATTTACAGATAGAGCTAGGTGTCAAGTTCATTTTGAAGCTCAAGTCCTTTCACACACACATATCATAACATGGAACCAAGAATGTTGCATGTTTTTCTGTTTAATCTCAGACTAATATTATTCTTTTCCCTTTTCAGTTCATGGGTTCAGTTTCCCAGATCAACCGTGTTAATAAATTACGGAATTCAACTTCTAATTTCTTTCTATTTTCATTCGCTCATACTAGATCTTCATATTTATTATATACCACCTGCCACCACTGAAACGTAACATTCCACATTAGCCAATTCTTTCATTGCATTCATTTTTCTAAAATACAACATCCTTATATTATTGGAATACAACAATGTTAAATAACACAATTTCTTAACTTGTACCGTAAAAACTGGGAAATAAGAATATATATTTCAAATTTAATAGAGCAATATTTTTCTCCTAAAAGTGTAGTAACATTTATTTTCCTTGTTGAATCATCTTTCTTTTTATGTTGAATGGCTTTCTGGTGTTCAAATTTAAGAATTGTAAAGAGGGAAACTGTAAGTATGAAGGGATTATATATATATATATATATATATATATATATATATATATATATATATATATATATATATATATATATATATATATATATATATATCAGTGTACATTCAACATCAGGCTAGAGTGAAAAACATAACAGGCATTTTTTGATAGTTTCTGAGTGAAGAACATGTTTTGTTAGTATTTGTTTTTGTGTAGCTAGTTTTAATTACTAGCTGTTCCTCCTTTATCTTACTAGACTTATATTACTTTTATTTCTAGGACTGTGTGATAATCTTTCGCTGTGTTTTTCTTTTCATTAATTAAGTGATAGTTGAGAGAACTAAATATAATTTTTTTTTTCGTTTTTGACACTTATAAAACAGCATGGAGAAGATACTGGAACGCTATGAAAGGTATGCCTATGCTGAGAGACAACTTGTTGCCAATGATTCCGAATCACAGGTTTGTAATTAGTTCCACAATATATATATATATATATATATATATATATATATATA
>NC_028357.1:4985656-5047737 GCF_000741045.1 Vigna radiata var. radiata | reverse complement strand
TATATATATATATATTTCTAAAAGCATACAACAACAGCCTTGATAGCCTTGGACGTGTTTCTGAAATTCTTTAGGAACATTCTTGACAGAAAGCCTACCATTTAAAAGTTAATAAAAATATTGAAAGGTTTTTCTTTTTAAAATAAGGTGCAGGAAAATGTCATTTAAATGTAGTAAAAGGACCATAAATAATTGCAAATCTTATATTTTGACAAATATGGGTAGATAGATCCCAAAAGTGGTGATATTTCTGTCAATAAGTAATTGTAGAAATTAAAATAAAATCTAAACTTTTTGAAAAACATCTTATTTGCAGGAAAATTTATGAGATTGTTAGTACTGAAATAACAAGATATTATTCACAAAACCATATAAAACTGATAGGTTTTCTACATGGTGGATAAACCAAATTCTACTCCAAATTAGATTTACCCAATTTAAAATGTATGGAGATAATTTTAATTTCATGTTATAAAGTTATAATAAAAATATTTCAATTTAAAAAGCATGAAAGTGTAAAATGATATATCAATTGACATACTAAAAAAAAATTGAACTGTTTTCAAATGCATATATTGCTTATTAAATAGATATAAAAAAATTCAACAATTACTATATCATATACCCTAAAAATATTTTTTCCAAAAAGAGAACTAATATTTATTTTATACTTATAATCAATAATGTCTCAATAGTTATATATATTAGTTTTGTTAAAATATTAAACAACATTAACACAGTACTTTAATTACTAATATTATTTGTTATAAAAGACTTAAACAATTAATAAACTCTAAATACAATTACAAGTACTGAATAATGATTTGAATCAATTTACAAATATCTTTCTTCAAAGTTTGCAGTTTTGAAATATGTAAAGTGATATGATGAAACTGATATACAGATATTCTGGTCCCAATCCAAGAAAAGAATGTGATATGTGTTTGTGCAGGGAAATTGGACCATTGAGTACACCAGACTCAAGGCAAAGATTGACCTTTTGCAGAGAAACCATAGGTATATCATACAAGATTCTTGTACTTTATTTGTCTTATTATAAAAGAAGACAACAAAAACATTATTATTTCATGGAAACCCTTTCTTCACACAGGCACTATATGGGAGAAGATTTAGGTTCAATGAGCCTAAAAGAGCTTCAGAGTCTGGAGCAGCAGTTAGATACTGCTCTCAAACAAATTCGTACCCGCAGAGTATATAAAACATACAACTATTTTTAATTCATGTGCTTCATTGATACTGAATATGATTATGCATAGTAACTATGTATTATTATACATTTAATAACAGAACCAACTCATGTACGAGTCGATCTCGGAGCTTCAGAAGAAGGTACTTGCTCAAATCTTGTCACATCTTTATGTAGGTCTCTGTGTCCTAAAAGGTTGTAACGGTTGCATCATATAAGTTTCAGAGACCAATCTTGTTGATTATGCGTGTCCCTCTGGACAACCTGACATGTGCTCTACTTGTGTACTTTGACAGGAGAAAGTTATACAGGAGCAGAATAACATGCTTGCAAAGAAGGTGATCACCAATACTTATTCTTTTTGCATAACTTTTTAATTTTTCCCCTATCTGACATAACATAATATTTCAATATGATTTTCTTACTATCACATCCTAAAACTTCTCAAATTATGAAAATCAAAAGTTTTCATTATTTTCTTCTTTAGATACCATCTATATAGAGTAGTGTGTATGAATTAGTTTCTTAATATTCAAATTAACACACTTTTGCAATATATTTGTAGAATGATGTTCACTTTTAGAACTTTTTGGTTTTTGTACTAAATTGTAACTAAACCAACTTAATGAATTGTTAAGTGCAGCGTGATCAACATCAAGAAATAAGCAGGTTTGTATCTGTTATATCTAAGCATAACCATTTGACCAATCCTAAAATTTTAGGGTTTAGGGTTTCATTTTGATCAACACATACCCTTCTGTCTTTTATCATGATGTTACAAAGTCTTCATCTGCTCCTGAAATTATGAGGAAAATGAGATCAATCACTTCCTGTATTGATTTTGACCAAACAAAATATATATATATATATATATATATATATATATATATATATATATATATATATATAGCCCTATTTATTTCATGGAAGGACTATGTATATTCTTCATCTATGTAGCTTAGAACCCTAACATATGCTGAAGTATCTGTGTGAATTGAGATCAGATAAAGGAGAAAGAAAAGGTTGCAGCACAGCAGGCACAATGGGAGCATCCAAACCATGGAGTTAATGCATCTTTCTTGCTACCTCAGCCACTTCTGAACATGGGGTGAGTTTTCCATAACAACATATATAATATTTTATGTTGTGTCTTTGTTATAGTTCATATTTTAACTAGGATTATTCTTCTTCACTGTTTTTAACTGATAGTTAATGTTATTATTATTATTATTTTTTTTTTTTTTGCAGTGGCAATTATCGTGAGGAAGCACCAGAAGTAGGAAGGAATGAACTTGACCTCACTCTGGAACCCTTGTATTCCTGCCACCTTGGATGCTTTTGAAAACATTCAAAAAGATGGGTGATAATTATAACTATGTGGTAAGGCATTGGACCACATGTTTGAGGGCTTATGTATGATGCCTCTTATGTTTTGTGGTTTTTCCTAATCTGAAGACATTAATATATATTGTGTTGTAAGTCTGTAACTTGTTCCAAGACCATACATTCTTAAGTCAAACCTTATATATATATATATATATGTACTTAAGTTGTTCCAAGGAACAGGTCTTACTTATAATGAAATTTGAAAATTTTGTAATTGGGTAGCATTTCTTTAAAGAGAGTAATTTTTTTACCATGCCATTGTTATCCATGTTGATCTGATAAGGTGCATGCATGTTCAGTTTTTTTATTAAAAAATAAAGTAAATATTCAGTTTTTTAAAATGTATGGTTTATAATGTTGCTGTGAATTTTTAATTTGGTGCATTAATTGAAAAATGTTCAGATTTATGGAAAGTTATTTGCCTTATATTATGAGACAGGTATTGATTAAGATATATAAATGACATTCACATATACATGCATTTTTCTTTGAAGTATGGTTTTTGAATAAATTTAAGTTTTCTTGTAATTTTTTTTTTTCAAAATCTAATGTTAATTAGTGTTATATTTTATAAAGGAAAACACTAGAATATGTAGTCATTTTTCACTTGTCATTTTGATTCAATTTTTTTCTTTTTTTCATTAGTCCAATTTATTTTATGATGAACTGTCATACTCTTTAGTAGGAATGGTTTCTTGATTTGGTCTCTTGGTTGAAATTATGTATTAGGGATCTTTCAACTCAACTTTTCAAGTGTACAAAATATGCATGTACAGTACTTTCATCTTTTTAGCTGTCAGCTCCTTTATGCTTTTTATTAGTAAAATTAATATCTTTCCACTTTTCTATACCAATACCTAATAAAAAGCTAATCTTTTATTTAATTTTTTCTAAACTATTTCATATTTTAAAATAAAAATATATTTTATTGATGTTGAAGTGTAAAGTAAAAATTAGAGTGTATATTATCATCTTTGTTTTCCTATCTTTCACTATGCAAGCAAATCTATGAATATATTTTTCCATGCAAAAATAAGTCTAATATTAAAATGAAGTAAACGGGCTGTTCCTATATTCTATAGTCTATTAAGTAATTGTACTCAATTGTGGGAGTTTTATATCGAGTGAACAAAAAAGTTATATAAAAAATATGAAGTGAAATTATATTTAAAGTGTGTGAAATAAAGTATTTTTATCATTGAATAATTAATAAATTACTATCATGATATATTTTGAATTCAAACAAGAATAATATAGTTATAGTTTATTTTAACAAGTTATCTCTTATTTTGGAGGTACAAGTGATGAAATATGGGAGTTTTCTTCTTTAGGTTTTTAAAAATCATATAATTTTTTAGTAACTCGATAATAATAAATAGATGTAAATATGATATAATAAAAAAATTATTTATTTGATTAAAACATTGTTATTTATTAATTATTAGTTTTAAATATTCTAATAATTGATTTTATACTTTTCTTACTAATTTAAATAAATAGAAATATGTTTGTCTTTTTATTTTTATTCATTCAGAGAAATAATCTTTTTTTCTTTACCTTTTATATATTTTTACTTATGTAATTATTTTTTAATATTTCACTTTTCATTTAAATCTCATCCTTTGAAGATATCAAACCTTTGATATACTCTTGCTTCTGAACCCTCATTAATTTCAGAGCTAATTAATGACCTATGTGGTCCTTCTTCCTTAGATTTGGTCTGTCTGATAAGTTTTCTTTTCTTTTGTGTTTTTCTTTCTGACAAAGAATGGTGATATTGAAGAATATAGATTAATTATTTTAATTAAACATTTGGTTACAAGGTGCACAATGAATCCCTATGTTCACCCAAACATAATAGTTTATGTTATTATAAAAGTTTACAGTATTAATCACATTTCATTATATCAGTCTAAAGAAAAATAAATTAGAATTTCAAAAGAAAAAAAAAAGAAAAGATTATCTTAAACGTTATTAGTTATTAAGCCAATCAAATGTCTCCTCAAAATAATAAAATAAAAGGAAGATAAGAAAAAAAGGCTCTAGGTAATTTGATAAGGCCATTCAATAGATTAGATTAGGCTCATATTAGATTACGATAAAATTTATAATTATATGTCTAAAAAAGTAAATAAGAAATCAATATGGTAAGGTTAGAAGAATATTTTATTAATGATTTATTTTTTTAAATCAAATAGTAACAATTTTACTTTTTTTATTTTATTTTTATTTAACCAAAACAATGTACTTAATTTTTTTTTATATATTTTTTGTATATATTAATCTTACTTGTATAATTTCTCTCAAATCCATGGAACAGTAAAAAAAATTTGAAAAGTCAATCTTGATTTAAGCAAAACCTTGATTTGGTTGGAGCATTAGGAGTAGGAACTTGGACCATCCTCCTAGTAACTCAACCAGCTTTTTTCTTAGGACACTAAGAAGGTCAGACCTATGGTTTAGACTCTGGAAAATGACGCATGTAGCTTGGAAAAGACCAAATCAGTTAATTGTGTCTACTTTCAACACAGGCATGCAAATCTTTCCCGTTGTTTATACACAAATACCACTCCTTATATTATTAGGTTAAGTTTCATCTTTTTATTAGTTTATTTCATTCTTTTGTTTTTTTGAGAGACAAAAGTTTAAAATTAACTCTAATAATTTAATCTTACCATTGGTTAAAAAAATTCTTTTACAAAATACAATAATTAAAAACTATAAATTAAAAAACTTGTTTTCATTTCCTACCTAAAATCACATTTTATTGTCTTTTATAAAATAACAGAGGAAAAAAAAAATAAGAAGGAAAAAAAAAAAAAAAAGAGTGTTAGGTCTATCCAGGAAAAAGTTCACCTAAAAGACATAATACCAATGAGATATGGGTCCAACCACGTAAGGGTTGATATCACTTTTTAATCAAAACTTTGAGACAATAGATTAATGATCTTTCATCTTTAGATTACTTTTTTATTTTTATCTAATGTGAGACTTAAACTTATATTTGGATTCCCAACCCAAAATTCACATTCAATAAAGTTTTAATATACAATTATATAAAAAAAATGATAAATTATGACTTTTTCATAAATTCATTAAAGAACAATGCACAAAAAAAATATAGATCATTACATATAGAAATACAAAAGAAGCTCAAACAAACTACTTCAAAGAAAAGAAAAAACCAGTATAATCCTAAAGTCTCATTACTTTCTTTTTCTTTTTCTATTTGTTAGAATTAAAAGTGACTTTTTCTATTTTTTTTTTGGTCTGTATGTATATATATTGATATTTGGTTAGTACTTTGGGAATGACACAGAGATGAATGATGGATGAGTGCTACTTTCCTATACTGTCTCAATGTGATCCCATTAGTTTGTGTCAATAACCAATGATGATCTAAACTGAGTTAATTGCTGCTTATTAAACAAATGGGCAATTAAGTGCTATTCATTAAGACTCTCATACTATTCCCAATTTTATCTTTAAAAGTAGATTTTTCTTGAAATTGATTTCAATGCTATCTCTGGACATGTGTAAAGAACAATGTTATTTGTTGCTTACCAGAAGTATGTAAATATGACTGAAAAGAAGAAAATAATTAAGATAATTGAATTTGGAAAGAACAATAAATAAATTTGGACTTATTTAGTATTCGCCTCCTACTTAAAAATTTTATATTTCAGTCTTCAGTTTCATTTTTTAGGTTTTGATTTCTACTACCATCAGAACCCTTGTTTGCTATAGTATGGAGACTGAGAAACTAAAATAAAATAAAACTACTTCAAAACATTACTAACATAAAATTGCAGAGGTTAAAATTTATGACGAATTATGAGGACTATGTCAATTTTATGAAGTACAAATACAGGAACTAAAATTATGTTTAAACCAAGACTTAATCATACTTGGGAAATTCTATATACATATATAACTATTTCAATGGCGTTTCAGAGTTGAAGCTTTCTACGTTTTCATCGTTCCAGTGACAAAGCTATAAAGCTAAGTAACTGACGTAGAGAGGGTATTTACAATGCAACTTTTATGCAAGGGTTCAATGCTTTTACTTGCTAAACTAAGGTCAAACTTGTTCTAAGGTGAAACTTTCTGAAAGTCTACTAAAGTTTGCATCTTCATCATTTTTTTCCTGTACAAAATGAAAAGAAGAAGGTTTAATTCACAGTCTCAAGAATAAGACTTAACCATGCCGAAGTTAGCAAGGGATCTGGATTTGAAAAGACCACCAAAAAGGAATCTAGTTGGAGAATCTTGAGGAGCAGGTTTCAACTCTTCAGGTTTTCCCTTTACTTTGAGTATTGTATTGCCAATTGCTTGGCGAATAGATTCTATGGTTTTGGACTCAACTGGGCAACCTGAAGCCCCTCCAACATAGAAGGTGTTAACAGCTTTGCCTCCTTTGGTTGTCACCTCTGCCCTTGTAACTGTGAGGCTGTTCTCTCGGATGATACGTGTGACATCAGATAACAGTCCAACTCTGTCTGTTGCGCATAGTTCTAGCTTCAAACCCTGAAGAAGCAAGAAACAAATTATTACTCTTTCTTACTAAACAAAACTAACCAAAAGAAAAGTGAAAAGATAAACATGCCAAAAATGCATGACTCACATTTGTATAATAAAGGCTAGTGGACTTTCTCGACTAGAATATAAAATTAGTAAAATCATACAGAAAATGACAATAATTTCAATATAATAACACAATAAGGTGGAGGAAGAAACAATTGCTTAAAAATTGTTTACATCATGCGTTGTTAAGTCATAGAAAAATCTACAACCAGAAAGTTATCTAATTTCATTCAATAGTAGTAGTAAATGCGTGACTGGTGCCGTGTAACTGAACATAATTGCCGATCACTGTCATGGGTAGAGGGATTAGTGAGTCAGAAAGATGTAAACAGTTGATGGAAAAGTAATGTTCTTAATCATATACTAACAAACACAAGAATTGAAAGAATGGTTTTATAGGCATTTTTCTGACCAGAAATCAAAAGTAAGAGATGATAAGTTCAGTAATTAGTCCGTGTTCACCTCTGATACTCTTCTTTTAATAGCAGCTTCAAGACATTGTATCACTCTTTGTCTCTCTGCATCTGATTTTACAGGGGATCCGTCTATGTGCTTGATGTAATATTCCTAAATTTAAATCCACAGAATATTTACCTCATCCTTTGAGGATTATAATGTGGCTCACACACTCACACACACACAACAAGAGATACCTGATAAGCATCTGGCCCTTTAGAATCAATACTTGCATGGAAAACCACATATTGCATGTCTGTCAAAGTGAAAACTATGTCAAAGAGAAGTTTTGCCCTGTCCTTACATTGGATAGTAACTACAGAGTAATCGCTATCAGACCAATTCACTACAGTCACTTTTGGTCTACTTTTCTCATCAACATCCTCCTCCTCCTCATCAACTCGTTCATAATCCCTATCAGCAAACATCATCTGGTGAAGCCTTCTCTCAGTATGGTTAACTTCTTTAGTGACTACGCTGCTAGATCCCCGGATTTTGTTGCCACCACCCAAGACATTGCATAAAAGCTCCTTAATTAGAGAGAGCCTCTGGGGATCAGTGATAGCAGAACCTGTTTCTTCATCAGTTACGTGCATCACAGCTGCTGCACGGGTATTGTGAGTCCACACCTCTGCATTCACTATGTTACACTTGAGATTGGTTAGCACAGCACTCACTTCTGAAAGCAGCCCCGGCCTATCACTTCCCAATAGCTCTACTGCAGTGTGCTCCATAGTTTGTGTGACCCCAACAGATCTCATGGAAGACATAAAGCAGGACTCCGGGCCTAGAGACTACAACAATAAGTTGCAGTAACCTTCCAAGTCAATGAGTCTATACATAAAAGGTATAATGAAAAAAAACAAAAAACTTATGTTTAATAACAGCAAAGCAGACTAACCTTTCGAATGTACTCCAGAATAGCTTCATCTGTAACCTTCTTTCCATCATGGTCAGTGACATTAAAAACTGGCAAAACATTAGAAACACCAACCATTAATTTCCCCGCAAAATGAGTTCATTATGTACACATGCATCCACAGTGACACGCATTACATACACTATCACAGAAATTAATGCAAACAAAAAAGTTGTTACCATCCATGAACCATCCTCCATCTGAGGATATATAAGCTTTTGTTATTGTGAGGTTCAGATCAGTGAGAATTTGTACAACTTCAAGAAGTATTCCATGCTTGTTTGCACTATCAACCTGCAAAGGTAAATTCAATTCCATTACCCACAAATAGAAGAGCCGTGAAGATAAAGGAAAACGGTGAATAGCCGAGAAAGAATCCCTCAAAAAGAAGAAGACAGAACATATTCATACCCGTATAACAGTGGCATTCTCGCATGATTCATTATCGATTACAACTCTGACAAGACAAGACAAACAACAAGTGGACAAGGATAAGAAGAGGAAGAAGTAAGTTTTAAGGAAAGAAAGGTTTTATTTCATCAAATAGGTACTATACCTGGGCGGATTCATTCTTCTGAAGAGTTTTTCATATTCATCGTTCATGTAGCGAGAGAAGTTCATGTTGACCCCGGAAATGAAAGCTGCACGAAAATTGGTATCACAGATTAATCATCATAGAGAAAGTGGAATTGGGAAGGGAAAGAGAACGACAAAGTTAGTGAAAAAAAATTAGAACCACAAGAAGAAAACAATCAAAAACTCAAAAGAAAGGATTACAGGACTCAAGAGTTAACTCATCAAGCAATATGGGAAACTGAGAAAAGAAACAATCATCACCACAGAACGACGAAGCTATGGAAACACCCACAAGCCAAATCAGAGTAAAGGAAAAATCTTTTCACCAACAAAAGAAAAGGGTGAAAGAAAAATCTATCAAAACCAAAAGAATTCCACCAAAACCATGATCAAGAAAGATAAGAATTCACAATCGCTGCATCAATTTCTGAGCGACTACACAGAAATTAACAAAACATAGAAGGCCCAGGTTAAAATTAATAAAAAGAAAAGAAAAGATGATAAATTTAAGAGGAAGACAAAAGGAAATGTCACCTACCCATTACAGCGGGTGAGTTTTGGTGCTACACCTTGGTTCTCTGAAGATGATAAGCTTTGAGGATGTGTTACAAAGGAACATAACATAGGTGTAGGAATAGTTTATGTACACAGAGTCATACACCAACACCTCAACCACATCGAATTTGATCTTCTAATGTTGCTTTTAGTTACGCATAAAATAACTAATTAATTAAATTATTTTCTTAAATAAAAAAGAAAAATGTTATGAATGAAAACCTTCCGGACATATGCTTCAACACCTGCAACGGCCATCCAAAAAGAAAAGGCAGAGTTTTTTGTTATCCCTTTGTGTCTATCTTCCTTCATTCACCCACTGCCATCTCCGAAATTCGCATTCTCCCAAACCTAGAAAAAAGAAAAGGAGGCGCATGTTAGAGAGAGTGAGAGCCAAGGTATGTGGCGTGTTCTAAGGTGCGCACGTGGGTGTTCAATAACAATAATGGAAAGAATTAACCACGTGTGTTCCAAGCTTACAGGGAAAAGTGGATACTGAATTATGCATGGTGGAGGAGCATCTCCAAACCCTTGTTTGTTCGGTATACCCTATACTTAGGCCATTTTATTTTTTACGAATTAGATTATACCACCAAATAAGATTATTCTTTTTCCGTAAATAGTAATATTTTTTTTAAAAATTACTTAAAGGAATCTTGCCAGTTCATTTCCCACGAGAAAATTCAATTTTTTGGAAGCCAGATTTCTGTAATTCAGTTTCTGAAAAAGTTCTCTATCTTTTCTTTATTCTGTTAGGGATGGGTAGAAAATTTCACTACTACAGGTTGGAATTTAGTTCTTGAAAGCCAAATTCAAACCTCTATGTTACCGAAATTCAGTTTTTGGATGAAAGGAAGGTTTTAATTAATTTTTTTTTTTTTTTTATGTTTTGTAGTATAGAGAGGAAAGGAAAAATGAGAAAAAAGAGTTAAAAAAATTGTAAAAGGAATTGAAAAATTTAATCAAAATCAAGAAGAATAAATTTTAAATATTTGATAGTGAGGAAAGCTTATCACTTTTATTTAATACAAGAACACTTCGTGGTATATTTTTACATTTATTATTTAACATAAAGTATAAAGGTAAAATAATTGTAAAAATATAAAATTTTGTATTTTTTTAAAAAAAAATTAAAAAAAATTGTATCAAATGAAAATGAATGTAAAAAAATTAAATATATCAAATAATCATTTTTCTTAATATAAAACTTGAATTTAACATTTAGAATTAACAATATTTGAGAACACTTTATTAACTTGTAATGTTTTATGTTAGAAGTGGGTTTTAGGCCTAATTCAATCCCACAAAACCGGCTTGTAAGGTGAGGTTTGCACCTCACTTATATATTATAAATTAGCCTTATTTCTAGTGGTTGTGAGACTTCCAAAACACCCCTTTCACGCTGAGGTATAGACATCTCGTGCGTGATAGTAGAAATTGGATGGTCCAATAGCGGCCCGACAATGGGTGGAAACAGAAATGCCCACTTAGAACTCGCTAGGATAAGCTTTAACCATGGCTTTGATACCATGTTAGAAGTGAAATTTTAAGCCTAACTCAACCCTACAAAACCGGCTTTCCACCCGTTATTGGACCACTCATTAATATCTAGTCTGACGCTCGATATGTATATAGCTCGGCGTGAGGGGGGTGTGTTGGAAGTCTCACATCGACTAGAGATAAGGCTAATTTATAATATATATATATATATATATATATATATATATATATATATATATATAAGTGAGGTGCAAACCTCACCTTATAAGCCGATTTTATGGGGTTGAATTAGGCCTATGTAATAGTTCTTTGTATTGAAACACCAAGTACAATTTTAATAAAAAAAATTGCAGACTTTCCAAAAAAAACAAAAACAAAGAAAAGAACACTATACAAATTGTGTTAACTCTTGTTACTTTTTAATATACCTCTTAGTGCTTTGTTATTTTTATTAGCTAGTGCTTTGTAAGGTTAGGAATGAGAACGACCTTTTTCAGTTTTGGACACACCAATTTGGAAAAAATAATTATGTTGCAAGTTTGACAAATGATTATTTTCAAACATAATTATTTATTCCTAAAAATATGCAAGAAATAAATAACCTTAATTTCCTTATAAATTATATTTAAAAAAAATTGTGGTAGAAGAGTAAGCTAGTGTGTTTATCATATGAATGAATCATGCTAATAATTTTTTTAGATGTGAAGTCAGAAAAATTGATTATACACTTAAAAAAGAAAATAGAGAAAATGATATAAAGGTTTAATAAGGTTAGGTAAATGACCTAACAGTGAAAGAGAAGTTGTTTGTATCTATATTTGAACGACATTCTTTCTTCCATTCAATATCCCTCTCTTAAACACATTGAATTTTTTCTATTGTTTTATGGTTGGGTCCAGGTTTTTTTTTTCTGCACCTCCAATATTAAATGAAAACATGTTTACTGTACGTTGTTTTATTTATTGAACTTGAAATTCTCGAGTCAATTTTCTTTCGTAAGCGTTTTTCTTTTTTTCAACAATTTTTGTTGGTTATAATTTTTGTTCATTTGAAAGATGATGTTTATTTTTAATATATTTTGCATCTATCAAATTTCGAAATTTTATTTGCAAAAGTATTAATCGAATTTTGAAATTCAATTTAGGAAACTTATTAGATTTTAAAATTCGGTGAAACTATCTCTCAAATTTTAAAATTATGTAAAACTTTTTCTTCGATTTCAAAATTTTGTAAAGGTTTCTCCGGATTTTAAAATTTAGTGAAGGTTTCTCTTGATTTCGAAATCTGGTGTTGTTTTAATAAGATTGGGTCAACCCAATAGTAAAGGCCCAATACCTTTATTCAGAGGCAGCGAATGAAAAAGTCTCACTCTCGGGAAGTTTCCTTCGTACAGAGTTAGGTGAGTGAGACAGCACCTTCGTGTGGGAGAGAAACATCTGAGAAACGTGATCTGCTCATCTTCTCTGCAACCCGATGAAGGTAAAGCGTATAGTGCGGTGTGAAGAGAAGAAAGGAACGGTGAAGAGAGGAAGAACGTCGAAAGTCAGTGGTAAGCAAAGATTTCTTTCATCTACGCTATTATTGAGAAGAATAGGAAAAACTGTAAATGTTGTTGTTGTTGTACTGTTTCTCGTTACAAAAATAAAGGGAAAAACTCTATTTATAGAGTTTATGGGATAAGGGAAAAACTAAACACAAAGAGGTGGGATTACTGTGTAATAACGGTAATCCACCGAATAATTATCTCCAATAGCCTCCCCTCAAGCTGGATGATGTATTGTCCTCAATCCAAGCTTGGGAACAACGGATCTGAACCGAACGTGATGAGGGAACTTGGTGAAGACGTCGGCGAGCTGTTCATCTGAACGCACTGGGAGAAGATGCAGAAGACCAGTTTGTATTTTCTCACGAACAACGTGACAATCAAGCTCTATATGCTTGGTCCGTTCGTGAAAGCTCTGATTGTGAGCTATATGTCTGGCGGATTGATTATCACAGTAGAGAGCTGGAACTCCAACTTCCTGCGCTTGTAGATCTTTCAACAGATAATAAATCCACTGAATCTCACACGTAGCAGCTGCTAGAGCCCGGTACTCTGCTTCTATGGAAGATCGGGAAACAATTCCTTATTTCTTGGATTTCCATGAAATGAGGGAAGATCCAAGGAAGACACAAAAACCTGTAGTTAACCTTCTAGTGGTTGGGCAAGTTGCCCAATCAGAATCACTGAATGCCTTTAGATGCACAAGAGAGTCAGCCGAGAAGAACAACCCTTCTGAGGGCTTGGACTTTATGTACCTAATTACATGTTGAACAGCCCGAAAATGATGTTCAGTTGGTGACTGCATAAATTGACTTAGGAGATTAATAGAAAAACACAAATCAGGTCTAGTGTTAGTGAGATAAAGCAACTTCCCTATCAATCTTCTGTAGGAGTTAGGATCCTGCAAGTAGTTCTCCATTTTGTACAGAGAACTTGTATCTCTTAGGAAGGGAGTTGTGCAGGGCTTGCAGCCAAGCATCCCTGTTTCCTTAAGAATGTCTAAGGCATATTTTCTTTGAGATAGATGAATTCCTTTCTTAGACCTTGCTACCTCTAGACCAAGGAAATACTTAAGCTCTCCTAGATTTTTGATGTGAAATCTGTTGTGCAAAAGTCCCTTTATACGGTTGATTTTTGTCATGGAATTTCCTGCTAATATAACGTCATCAACATAAACAAGTAAAGCTGTAAAATTAGCATCCACTCCTCTGGTAAAGAGAGAATGGTCAGACTTTGACTGCACATAGCCAACAGAGGTGAGATATGTGGACAATTTCTCAAACCACTGCCTACTAGCTTGCTTTAGACCATATAGGGACTTAGTAAGCCTGCAGACTTGACCCTTTTTATCAACATTAAGTCCTGGAGGTGGTTCCATGTAGACTTCTTCTTTTAAATCTCCATGTAGAAAAGCATTATCCACATCTAGTTGGTGCAGAAACCATCCTTTAGAGGATGCTAGTGCAATGAGTAATCTAACAGTAGTGAGCTTAGCAACAGGAGAAAACGTATCTAGAAAATCTATCCCTTCTTGTTGAGTATACCCTTTTGCCACTAGTCGTGCTTTATGTCTTTCTATGGTGCCATCGCTTTTGTACTTAATTTTGTATACCCATCTGCACCCTATAGCAGTTTTTCCCGCGGGAAGTTCTGTCAAATACCATGTATTGTTGTCCTGTAGGGCTTTAATCTCCTTTTGCATAGCTTCAGCCCATTCATTTTTATCTTTAGCCTCCCCATTGGAGTGTGGTTCAGTGTTAGCAGTGACTGCCATAGTATATCTGAAGTGCTTTTCTGTCAAGGAATCACAAGACAATTGCTTAGAAATAGGATAAGGTGTTTTAAGATCATTTCTCACAGTCAAGGATTGGTTAACCTGGTGGATATAATCATTCAGATATCCCGGGAGTCTTCTAATTCTGGCAGATCTTCTGCATCTGTGTTCTCCTTCGTTATCACTAGCCTCACTGCCATTGTCCCCTTGTTCTGTGATGTCTTGTTGAGTTTCCCTATCAAAATGTTCTTGATCATTGTTGGTGACAAAGACGTCCAGGGAATCATTGAAAGAGTCAGTTCTGTGAGTTTCATCCACTTTGGTGCTATTATGTTGATTCCTGTAAGGAAAAATGTTTTCATAGAAGATAACATTCCTGTTTATAAAAAGCTCTCTAGTGTGAAGGTCAAGAAGAATATAACCCTTTGTTCCAGTCTTGTAACTGAGAAAAACACATTTTTTAGCTCTGGGTTCAAGTTTATTTCTGCCATTTTCGAGTGTAGAAGCAAAACACAGGCACCCAAAAGTCTTGAGACTCAAATAGGTGGGGGGAGCATTATAAATGAGATCATGAGGGGTTTTGTTGTTAAGAATAGGAATAGGAAGCCTGTTTATGAGATAGACATCATGACTTATGGCATAGGACCAATAAACTTTTGGTAAATTTGATTGAAACATAAGACTTCGTGTAACATTAAGAATGTGTTGATGTTTTCGTTCTACTACAGAATTTTGTTCAGGGGTTTCAACACAACTAGTTTGATGACTAATCCCATGTGAATCATATAGGCTGGAATACTTGAACTCAGGGCCATTATCAGACCTTATGGTCTTAATCATCTTTCCAAATTGATTCTTAATCTTGATAATGAAATTTTCTAATAAACCTCTAGTTTGTCCTTTATTGTTCATTAAAAATATCCAAGTATGCATACTATAGTCATCTACAATTGTAAGAAAATATTTATGGCCATGAATAGAGGAAATTGAAAAAGGGCCCCATATATCACAATGAACTAAATCAAAACACTCATCAGACACAGAAACACTTGCAGAAAAAGGCAATTTATGTTGTTTAGCAAGGTGGCAAATATCACAAACAGTATTAGTATTTATTTGCACATAAGGAAAATGTTCACATATATGTTTTACAACTTTGTGTCCAGGGTGGCCTAGCCTATAGTGCCACAGATTTATATCAACATGCTTAAAAGAGAAAACAAATTTAGAGACAAAATTCTGATGAGGGCTTGGAAAAGCTTGTAAGTAGTAAAGTCCCTTGTGAGAACTAGCAGACCCAATCATCTTCAATGTGGAATTCTCCTGTATCTAACAATCCTTATAAGAAAAAGTTAGACTACAGTTCAAGTCTTTTATAAGACTTTGAACAGAAATCAAATTGAATGTAAAATCAGGTATATATAGGACATTAAAAATGACAAAATCTTTTGCAAACTGAACAGTCCCTGCATGTTCTGAAGTAATAACAGTGTTATTTGGTAGTCTAACAGTGACTGGTTTTATTTTATAAAATGTTGTAAAATTTTCTTTCTCATGGGTCACATGGTCTGTGGCCCCAGTATCAATGATCCAAGAAAAAATACCTGGCCCATCTTCTTTATCATTCCTTTGCATGTGATTAATTTTGTGCTCTGGTTCATCAGCTTTCTCAATCATTTTGAGAAGTTTCTGCATTTGTTCTACTATGAATGAATTAAAAGTGGCATTGGTGTTGCTTTTCTAAACTGTTTCTGATCCAGGAATACTCTGGCAAATGTTGGCAGAGTTCCATCCCCTTTTTTCTTGATTACTGTCAGTCTTTTTGTACCAAGGTGGGTAACCATGTTTAGAATAACGCTCATCTACAGTGTGATTCATTTTGTTGCAGTATGAACATTGCTTTCCATAGTTAGGATTTCTTCCTCTGCCTCTTCCCTGGCCATGTGGTCCAGTACCACGTCCTTGATTCCTCCAAGGCTGGTCATTTTTCCAATTGTTGCTTCTGTCAGCAGCATTTGCAAGAATTTTTGGTGTTTCAGCAAGTTGATTTTGGGCTGCATCTGGCCTTCCCTGTCTCTCTTGTTGCATAATAAGAGAGAAAACACAGTTTATGTTTGGCAGTGGCTCCATCAAAAGAATCTGAGTGCGGACAGTGTTGTAGTTGTCATTGAGTCCCTTCAGAAAACATATAACATGTTCAACTTCTCTGTATTTTAGAAAGACTTTGGAGAGTTCACAGCTGCAAGGTACACTGCATGTACAATTGGGTATAGGTCTAAGAGTTTCTAACTCTTCCCAAAGGATTTTTAAATCAGTAAAAAATTGGTTGACAGTTCTTTCCCCTTGTTTGATTGAATGAATGTCTTGCAAAAGATCAGAAATCTTGAAATAGTCCCCTTTAGAAAATCTTTCCTTTAATTCATCCCACAACTCTTTGGCCTCTTCAACATAGATCACACTTTCGGCAATTTGGGGAGAAAGAGTCTTTATAATCCATGAAAGCACCATTACGTTGCATCTCTCCCACGCATCAAACAAGATTTCATTGTTTTTGGGTTTCTTGATGGACCCATCTATAAATTTGATTTTATTTTTGGATAAGAGAGCCCTCTTCATACTTCTACTCCAAGAGGAGTAATTTGTTTCGCTTAGGACTTGAGAAATGAGAGTTAAACCTGGATTTTCTCCAGGGTGTAGATAGAAGGGGCTGGCTGGATTGTTGGCAGGATTGGACTGATCTTCTGCCATTGAGAAAGGGAACCAGACAGTTTCAAGAAAATCAAGCAGTTTCAAGAAAATCAAGCAAGAAGCACCAAGAACGGAAAACTGGGCAGCGGAAGTGTAGAGTAAGCTCTTGATACCATAATAAGATTGGGCCAACCCAATAGTAAAGGCCCAATACCTTTATTCAGAGGCAGCGAATGAAAAGGTCTCACTCTCGGGAAGTTTCCTTCGTACAGAGTTAGGTGAGTGAGACAGCACCTTCGTGTGGGAGAGAAACATCTGAGAAACGCGATCTGCTCATCTTCTCTGCAACCCGATGAAGGTAAAGCGTACAGTGCGGTGTGAAGAGAAGAAAGGAACGGTGAAGAGAGGAAGAACGTCGGAAGTCAGTGGTAAGCAAAGATTTCTTTCATATACGCTATTATTGAGAAGAATAGGAAAAACTGTAAATGTTGTTGTTGCTGTACTGTTTCTCGTTACAAAAATAAAGGGAAAAACTCTATTTATAGAGTTTATGGAATAAGGGAAAAACTAAACACAAAGAGGTGGGATTACTGTGTAATAACGGTAATCCACCGAATAATTATCTCCAATAGATATGTTATAGACTAAAATAAAAGATTATTCTTTTTTAAGTTTGATGGAATTATAAGTAAATTTCAGTTTCATGTCAGATTATTTTTATTTTACAAATGAAATGTACGAGAAAAATTATATAAATAAATTTACAACTCATTAGATTTTTCTCACATGTGATAAATTAATTTAGTGGATTTGAGTGATTAGTTTTATTATCATTGTAAAATCTAATAAAACTAATGATTAACTTAAGAAAAATACGTATATATTTTTAGGATGTGAATATATATATATATATATATATATATATATATATATATATATATATATATATATATAAAACTGGAATTTGAAATATTATTGAATTTAAGTATAATATTAAATTTTAAAATTTTATTAAAGAGTGTACTATATTTTGAAATTAGTTAAACTCTTTATCTAGTTTAACTAAATTTTAAAATATGATATTCAACCCAATACATGAACTATCTAATCCTTCAAACTTTCATGTTTTGATAATTAAAACAATTTGAAGGAGTGATAAATTTTAAATGATTAATGTATAGAAATGTTCTATGCATCAAAGTTCAAGGTTCTAACTTTGGAGGCCCAAAATGCTGTTTTAATTAGTATTTTTTAGCACCTCTTATAAAATAATGCATCCAAGGTGTTATGTATTATGTATATAAAGTGCATTTCATCCAATGTTTGAATTGAAAAAAAAATGAAATGAAATAAATAAAAACTTAACATGTTATTAATATGAAATAATAAAAAATTTGTAAAATGATATGTTTAAAAATGATCAAATTCAGATGTCTACATTACACCTTCGATTAAATAGGGCATCCCATAAAAGCTTGAGTGTCTGCTTATAAAACAACTGTATGATTTTATACACGTCAGAATCTATAATATTGTAAAATATTAATATATATTGTGAAAAAATATTTTCTAAAAACTCAAATTAGAGTTTAAGTAAATTTCAAATTAAAATATAAAAATAGTTATAAAATAGAAGAAAAAAATACATTTCAAAGTAACAAATTAAAATAAGTTGAAGTACAAAAATATAAATTAATTAATTTGATTTTATTTATTATTTTAATTATTTTTTTAAAAGATGCATATATTAATAAAATGTTAACAGTAATCTGTCGTAAAGAAATAATTATTATATAACTTAGATATATAAGTATTACTAAAATATTTATAACATCATTATTTCTTCGAATATAATTCTGCCTATTTCCACATGTATATTTTCATAATTGTGTCAAAAGTTTAATGCATTTTTTTTTCAACTTTTCAACTTTTTTTTATTTTATTTTCCCTTAACTCTCTTGTATTTTATTTTATTTTATTTTATTATTCTGCCTCTTGTATTTTTTGTTTTATTTTTCAACTTTTCCTCAAATTTAGACTTCACACTTTATTTAGATATTTACACTCTCTTAACTCATTAACATCTAATTCACTAAAATAATCATCACATCCGTTTATATCTTTTACATTACAAATTAAAGAAATTCTTGTTTAGCAGTTACTTCATTTTCACTGTTTCTTCTTCATTCTTTTTTCCTATCCTCTTCATTACTTTTTCATCTTTGTTGTCACTTCTTCAGAGATTACTATAGCATAAATTTGTGGGAAAAACTAGATGTGATTAAAAAAACCGTTGACTCAACTCTATTTGAACATCGACCCAAGTCATTTAAGCTTAATTTTTGGCCTAAGTTGTCTCGCTTCGACCTTCGACTTGAAGAGACCTAATTCAACTTAACTCATATCAACTAAGCTTGATCAAATCCAACTCAATTTAATATGAGTTCAAGCCAACTCGACTGATATGGACTCAAGCCAACTCAATTAGACTTGGGCTCTGGCTGACTCGATTCACTTTTAGGTTTTGCATGACTCGAGTCAACCTAGGTCTAGATTGACTTAACTTGACATGAATACATTAATTTTAGATTTTTAAAATCTAAAAAGTTATGCACTTAAGTATGATTCAAATTCAATGAAATGATTCAAATTTAAAATGGAATAATGTGAATTTAAAATTGAAACTAATCCATTTAAATAGACTTAAAATAATATAAATTTAGATAATTATAGATTGAATTCAAAAATTCGTATATTTTGAACATCTTAGCAAAAACATATTGAGTAAGCTTGTGTTTTTAAATATAATTATATTGAAATAGTGGAAAGCTTTGATTAATAATGACATACAACAATGTTAAATTTAATCTTGAATTTAAGTTTCTACTAGTGCAAAAAATGTTTTTGAAATCGTCTAATAAACTTTGGTTTCAAGAAAAAACAAAGTTTTTCGTGACAATTTTGAAATTTTTTGTACAATTATAGGCTTCAACTCTAAAATAATCAAAATCTATAATTTTATATGCTTTAGTTTTTTAAATAATCGAAACATATACTGGAATAGGCTTCAATTATTTAAACAATGGAAGTCTATAGGTTTGCAAATAATTTTAAAAATACAACTAATGGCATTTTTGAAAATATTTACATAACTATAGGCTTTGATATTTTAAATAATTGATGCATATTCGTGTAGGGTTAAAATTTCACAATTTTTTCATTCTTACTAAAACTTTTCCATTTGCATCATTGCATCACTCCTTCATTGCAAGAGTCACTCTCCTCCCTTCCTCGTCCCCAAATGTGAATCATGTTGTGCTTCCGTTGTGGCTCCTCCACTCTTCCCCCCTTCCCTTCCACTCCTCACCGTTAACGCGAACTACGTCTTTGCATCGCCATTGGGAGACTCCCTTTCCTTTCCATTTCGAAAGTAGCTAGAGGTTCGGTCTCTCGTATTGCGTGCTTTTCTTTTTTATAATCCTTTCTTCCTAATTTAAGTATTGCTTAATGCCTTTAATTCAATGTGGGGGTCAGAAGGGGGTGGCTCTATTTCTTGGTGGGGAGAATGGTGGTTAGAATGGTGGTTCTGTTAACTTATTGATAAGCATACCAAATTGTTCAAGTAATATAAAATGGTAACATGTATCGTTTTTCAAGAGACTCGTGTAATACTAAATAATCATAAAATTAATAATGAATATAGACTAAAGAATAGTTCATAAATTAAGATTATGCGCAAGAAGTAATTTGGTAAAGAATAAATGTCGGGACTTTGGGAGTTGAAGACACTTTGAAATGGAAAAATGTCAAAAATGGTATGGAACGACATTGTTGGGGGTATAATTCACCGGCTTCGCTCTCGTGCATATGCAAACTCATTTCCTCTTCACCAAAACACTAAAGTCAACCTACAAGAACAATCAAGCCCTAATCCCTTAGGTGAAATAGTGTAAGTTTCCTCACTAAGAGTAAATCCCTTGAATACATAACAAGCAAACCTTAAGATCTAATGTTTAAGAAAACTAATGGGTTAAGATTCATGCCTATATACTAGCTCCATTAAGTATTTTGTTCCAAGTCTAGGTTTTAAAAGATACTTCCTAATACCTTATGAACCACAAATCAAGCTATGAACGTCCCTATTACAACAAGGAGAAATGAAGAAGGAGAAAGGAGTGCTTTTGCAAGTCCTAGCAAACCTCATAAAAGTGATTTTGTGCCTCCAACCATCAAAAGACCTAATTTCCTTTTAGAACAAGAAGAAATAGGGCTCAACTTGCCACATCAGCAAAGTGCCGCTTAGCACAGGCCCTCATAAACACCAAATTTTCTCTTTGTAACATTGTCGCTCAACAGTGGATAAGGGCACTAAGCAACGTAGCCTCTAGAAAGCTACTTAGCCTCTAGAAAGCTACTGATTAGCGGTAAAGAGGTGGCACTGAGCGCTACTTGGACTTCATGATCTTCCTCCTTCTGTTGTTCTTCCTGTTTCTCTGGGTTGTTAAACTCTATGATTTGGTAGAGGATCTTCCCATCACAAAATTAGATACAAAAAGTGAAGATTAGAGATATAAATTAATAAGTGTAACCCAAATATAGATATTTACAAAAATAAGATAAATGTAAGGATTAAGAAAGATACAAACTAGAAAAAAATTAATTTTGTTAATAAAATATGGTTCAAATAATGATAAAAATTAACATTATTAGATTCTTCCATAGTTTTGAGGTGGAAAATGCTAAGAATATGATGATGGAAAGAAATTGAAATAATAATTTTTTGAAAAAAGAAAATAAGAATATGTTTTAGTTCAAAAAAAGAACTCAAACATATAGTAAAGATAAACTTCAAAAGTCTAAATTCTTACATCTTTTTACCTCTTTACCTCACGTGAATATATTTCTATAAAAGAATCAAAATAAAATTTTCAAAATAACCAATATGTTTACTTAAAAACATAATTTTTTTGCACAATTATATATACTGAATATAGTGTTAATAGTGAGTGTGGAAAGAGAATATAAATTAAGTACGAAGATAAAAAGAAAGTTGTTATTGAGATGGATATTAAACCAGATCCAAATTCTTGTTTCCTCTCTTTGAATGTAATATAGGAATGAATCCATTCCAATTCCTGATCCAAGAAAAAACCAGTGGTGGTGTTCATTACGATTCTGAATTGGTGCATAAGTTTTTTACATCTTTTTAGTGATAAATGTTGAAAACTTCCATCTTTAGTAAAAGTAGATAATATATCTTCCATGCATAATGCAAGTAGAAATGGAAGTTGATGCCTTGCATGCTCCTTTTTCAATAATAAGAGTTTGAGAAATTGACAAGAGATGGTAATGGACCCATGGACACAGTATTGATGAAGATCACATGCATGCATTCAGAACTTTATTGTAAAAGCCAAAACACAGTCAGACAGTGTAGACCAGTACTAGCCAACATGCATCTCGTATCTTTATATTTTTAGTCTGAAGAAATACATATCATTCAACATTCATCCCTTTCTCCATGGACAGCACCGTGTCAGAAAGTGAATCAAGGGTGGTGCCGAATTTCCTTGATGAGAACAGGGAACTGAGCGAAGACTGCAAGGACCTCATAGCCACATTACCATTAGAGAAAGGTTGGGTTGCAAAGCATCTTCACCAGTACCAAGGCTTTTGGCACACAACAAGGCAGCTTCAAGGACTTCTCTCTTGCCAAAACCACTTTCAGGCTCATCACACTGATATCCTCATTGTAACAACTCCCAAATCAGGCACCACTTGGCTCAAAGCTTGGACTTTTTCATTGCTTCACCGCCACAAATATCATCCAACTACACAAAACCACCCTTTGCTCACTCACAATCCTCACTTTCTTGTTCCCTTCTTGGAACTTGATCTCTACCTTGACAAACCTTCACTCCCTGACCTCTCCTCACTTCCCTCTCCAAGGCTCTTCTCCACCCACATCCCCTATGTCTCACTGCCAATATCTGTCACTCAAACATCTTGCAAGATTGTTTATCTCTGTAGAGACCCCAAAGACGCTTTCATCTCCCTCTGGCATTTCACAAACAGGCTCAGACCCCACACCATGCTCCCCAACTCACTCCATGAGGCATTCCACAAGTTCTGCAGAGGGGTCAGTCTCTATGGACCCTTTTGGGAGCATGTGTTGGAGTACTGGCACAAGAGCTTAGAACACCCTCACAAGATCATGTTCATGAGGTTTGAGGAAATGAAACTGAACCCCGAATTTGTGTTGAAGAAACTAGCCACCTTTGTGGGCTGCCCTTTTTCCAGAGAAGAAGAGGAAGCTGGTGTGGTGCAAGAGATTCTGAAGCTCTGTAGTTTTGATAACTTGAGCAACTTGCAGGTGAATAGGAATGGGAAGCTTTCGTCTGGTGAAGCACACCGAGCTTTCTTCCGGCGTGGCGAAATCGGAGATTGGAAGAATCATCTCACTTCTGACATGATTCAGCAACTCAATGCCATCACTGAAGAGAAACTAGCCCAACATGGTTTGAGGTTTTAGAATGATTCTATGTTTATTTACTCATAAATGGTTTTTAACCGTTGTTCTTGTTGTGTTTGCTTTTATTTGATGAATTAGGTAAGTCCTGAATGTAATAAAATTTTATTATTAGACAACCTTATTGTCAGAAATAAAATAGTCGTTTTGTATAAAAAAATTTAAAATCTTAACGTTTTTATTAATTGGAATCTAAAAATGAAAATATAAAATAAAAAATTAGAACCAAAGCAATTTATATCAACCTACAACATCCACAATTGAACTGCAACTAGGAAGTGGAAAAAAAAAAAACTAAATCAAAAGAAAATGTAGTTCCTACTACTTGTGAGAGAAAAACACAGAAAGTTCTACCCCATTATAATAATATCATATTGAAATATTTGCACAAAGAAGACTATTTCACAAGAACTCAACAAATGGTCTTCAAGTTTTCAAGACATCTTCCGTATTAGTAACTAACTTCACACATGGGAAAAAATAGCTTCCATTGTTGTCATTGCATTACACAACACTTCCAAACCACAAAACTCTAATACTTTATTACTTGAGTGAATTAGGAGAAGAACAATTGAGAGGATTTGAAAGTAATTTTTTTGTTGTTGTTTATTTGAATAGATTTGGAGACAAGTGAGAGTAGATTTGGAAGTAAAATTTGTTATAATTAGTATAGGATTTAATTTATATGACAGATTAAAAAATTTACTTCCAAATTCACTCTCACTTACCTCCAAATCTATTCAAATAAACATAAGCTATATTTATCATCAAATCTTCTCAATTACTCTCCTCCAAATCCACTCAAGTGAACAAGGCCTAATGTGACATCTCAATAATATACGGCATGCATATATAATCTAGACGTCATCCACTATAATAAAAGAAAGCAGTTAGAGATGTACTTGAAACATTAAGAGTACAGTCATCCTTGAAATAGCTGAAAATTTAAAACTTAAAGTACTAGAGTGTATATCAAAATAACTTAATTAGTGGAAAGTATTTCAAAAGAGGGTAAAAGAACTAACAGAGTTTTAGAGAATCTAGGCAACAACATCTTTATTTCCTTCCAAAACATGCTCCAGTGAAACCTTATTCTCCTCTGCTCACATCCAAGTGGATGACCATTGCAAAAGAAAGACATACGCAAACATGGTACAAACACAAGCAGTACAAGGGTGAGCTAATTATATAAAATGCATGCATCGTGTCAAACATAGCATATACAAGAGTTAATCTCAAATCAGAACAGATTAAGGCATATATCCTAGCATGTTAATTACTAGACTTGACTCATCCGAACTTTAGAATGAGACTCGAGCTATGGCGGGTCATGCACCCGTGATGACTTATGAAACTTGGGTTCCCCACCCTGCCACATTCACGAGGTTAGTTTGTTTCGCGCCTTGGAGCATACTGGAAGCTTCCGAGCTAAGACCTCCTGCTACTCCTCACCACATGGTCCAATCCTCTCTACGTGAGAAGAAAGGCCATTGGAGCGTCAGGACGACCCCCAAAACTGAGCTCCTACTTTCATTCTAAAAAACTAAGAATCTCACCAAGAGAGTTTACATTTGAAACTACCATAAGTAACCATGAAATCATGTTTCAGCCTTTCCCAATTCACACACCTTTGAATTATAATCACATCACATGTTTAAGCTTTAAAGATGAAGTCATATGTACCAGAGCATGCTCCACAACCACTTTCAATAATCTCAAATAGACAATATTGTCATGTTATCTCAATCACACTACAAAACTCTATAATTTCTTGTAAAAATAATACATCCCCACAGGTAAAATTTAATATCATACGTAATCTTTACTACTAATTTTCTATAAAACAATATTATTTTAATATAATTTATTATCATATTTACTCTCTTGCATCTCTGATATATAATATATTAATATAATATATCTCGTACTTTCTTTTATATATAAATATTATGATAACAATTTATATCATACGTACTCCCTTACATCTTATATATCCCTATTATATTAATATAATATATATCATGCTTTCCTAACTTATATTTCCATATTATTTAATACTATATATATATATATATATATATATATATATATATATATATATATATATATATATATATATATATATATATATATATGTATGTATGTATGTATGTATCATGGTTCCTATTTGTAAACTACTTGTCTAGTTTTCATCATAGTAGAGATCTTACTTTACCCCAATTGGTCACCGGAGAAGGTTCAAATGTGTGAACGCATCAAACTCGCCTTCGGTGCTAGCACATATGAGTAGTCACAACGTACTGGACCAGGCCAGGGCTGCTCTATGATCAGAGATGTGCCAACTCAGGTTTTTAAGTCCTCTCTATCCTACCAACAGAGAAAGGCTCTCAACAAGTTATGATTTAATTATCTAAGTTATTAAAACTGTTCTACAGTGTTCTAGACATCAAATACCCAGTTATATATATCTCCCTTCGCCTCACACTAACCTTAACTACACCTGTTTAATAACCATATACATGTTATCACAGAGTCCTTACTCCAAACCCTCCAACCAGATCAATTTCAACCAAAACAAATTAATTTCAACAGAGATACTTACAAACATAAATTTCCACATGTACCAGTTCAACACCAAAGCATAAATTATTTAAGCACAATTTTACAGTCTCAGTTATAATCATCCAATAAAAATTAAAATCGTTGAACAACTCACCAGTTCAACATTCAACCTGCATATATTTTTATAAAATAAATTCATACAAAAATAATTAGCTCCCCTTACTTGTAAAGCTTAACAATGACTTGTCAAGAATACCCTAGGACCGTACCCACACCGCGTTGAATTTACAGAACCTACAAATCACCAAATTGGTGATAGAACACAATTCTCAAAGCTAGAATGAACTGAGAAGGAAAGGAAAAACGCACAAAGCACATGAACCCAACAAAGTTGCATGCCCTAGCTTAAGAATAGACATAGTTTGTTTCATATCAGCTAGATCAGTATGAATTAACCCTAACAGTTCAGTTTGGCGTTGTACGGAAAAACATGTCTTCTTTGTTATTTTAGATTCTACACATATATCACACTTATTACTCTGTTTATCATGCATATTAATCAATCCTAGTCGTTGTAATTTCATAACATAGGAAGAATTCAAATGTCCTAATCTAGCATGCCATAAATCATACGAGTCAACAATATAAGAAGAAGAAGATGATTCATTGATATTTTCAGAAATGTTAAGTACAAAAAGACCTTGGTCACAATATCCCTTCCCCATAAAAACATTATTCTTTGTCATTACAATCTTGTCCGACTCGAATGACACTTTAACCCCCACTTTTCCCAGTAGTGCCACAGAGATTAAATTAACTCTGATTGATGGCACATGTAGCACATCACTCAAGGCCAGAGTCTTTCCAGATGTGAGTTTGAGAAGAACTTTCCCTTTTCCCAGAACAGGAGTGGTTCTGGAATCACCGAGGTAGACGTGTTCTTCTCCATCCCCTACACTAGTGTAAGAGGTAAAGGCACTTCTGTTTGCACAAATATGCCTGGTAGCACCAGAGTCTACCACCCACTTGCTCACATTGGTCATCAGATTTACTTGAGAAACAACCGCAACAATAATATCATCTCCTTCGGCTAAATTGGCCCTAGGAGGATTGTCATTTCTTGCTCTGCGCCTGCACCGCGGTGCATGATGGCCCGACTTCCCACATACGAAGCAATTTCCTTTCTTCTTAAAGGTGGGGTTAGATCCGTTGGGACGAGATTTTCGAAAATAATTTTTCTTATTGTGATCAGGTTTATGTTCGTACCTTTTTGGAGCAGGTTTGTCTTCTATCACGTTTGCTTTTGCAAACAAAGCTTTGGCCTTTGCAGTAGCACATTCTTTTCTGTTGGTATCTTCAACGATTATGTGAGTGATCAGCTCTGAAAGTGACATTTGCTTGTGTCTATGTTTCAATTGTTGCTTGTAATCAGTCCACGAAGGCGGCAATTTCTCGATCAGAAGCTGTGAGACAAATTCATCTGGTAGAAGAACGTTCTCCGCTTTGATATCTTCGAGCAGCTTGTGGTACTCATTGATTTGCGACTTTATGTCCTTGTCTTCAACCATTTTCCAATGATAATAATTCCCAATAATGAACCTTTGTCGGACTACATCTTCAGCAGTGTATTTGAGAATCAACGAATCCCAAATGTCTTTCGCCTCCTTATAGGAACAGTACACATCAAACAGATCATTAGAAAGTGCACTAAGTAAAGTGTGGCGGCATACCTTATTTGCATGAACCCAATCTTCAACTTGTTTTGGATTTGGAGGAAGACTGGAGTTGGGTTTTGAAGATGAAAGAGCAAAGACAACTCCGTACATGTCTAACAGTGTTGACACACGTTCTTGCCAGCGTCGAAAATTCTGACCAGAGAAGACTTCAATTTTTGATACATCTGGGAATGGTTTGGCGAAGACCGCCTGAGTTCCAGAAACAGAATTCTGATTCTCCGGGATTGAGTTGTTGTTGTTGTCAACCATAAGTCCTTGAGATTGTTGTAGTAATGCTGACAGAAACACGAACAATATATTTCCTGAGGCGTGTAGATCACTGCCCTTAAGGACTTATCCGCGGTGTGTTGCGCAAGTCCCCCAAGATACAACAGGAACTTCTCAGAGCAATCTCTGAGGATCTCAGAACTAGCAAGGATCTCCTTTAGGGAGAATAAAAATAAACCCAGAATTTTGAGAGATGAAGAAAAGAGAAAGAAAGAGATTAATAGAAAGGAGAGTGAGAATGAGAATGAGAGAACTGATGAATTTGGAGTGGAAGAGGGGCTCTATTTATAGAGTTCATGGATCAGGCCCATGATCCAAAAATCCAAAATATCTTTTAGAAAAATTAATATTTTAATCAATATTAACGTTGCAAAACGTTGGCAACAAGGCACCAGACTTTCGGTGGTTGTGGAGAGAGAAAAGCAACGATGAAATCAAATAACGTTGAAGACCTCAAACCTTGCTTGCGGAAGGTGCTGGAATCCGAGACTTATGGGAAGTAAACGTTGGAGGCTTGTGGTCCAAGCTTAGCAAAAATCTTCCGCATTTAATGGAAGCACAAGACTTGCAGAGAGTCTTGCGGAAAGTGCACAATCAAAAAGCAACACTAAATATTTTGCAATATTAGTGTAATGACACAGTTTTATATAACATGGTGGTGGAAGGAGATACGTGAACGCCGGGTACGTAATTTACGGTTAAAAATAGCCTACACCCTTAAACGGATCTGATTATCCGTCAACTGATGTCAACATTCGTTTAGGTTGAAACGAATGTCGACATATACCTTACGTAATTTGTATTTTTCTTATATGATATATATATATATATATATATATATATATATATATATATATATATATATATATATATATATATATTACAGGAATCTATATTATATTAAGTCCCCGTGGTTCTCCACTCAATCCCAACCTTCTAGTCGCCAAGCACTTCGTCACAGTTGCCACAGTGGCAGTCACAGCTGACTTTCCCTTTGTACCCATATGGGTTTGGATTATGAACAATGAGTTTCGAACCCATATACTCTAATACTCTCTTCCGCTCTCAATGTTTATCCATTAGTTTCTGCTTCAACCACTTACCAGAATACACCTTCTACAACCCATATCCTAGCGTAGATAAATCTCACAGAAAAAGAGAGTTTGATGGAAAAGCTCTTAAAGAAACAAAGTTGATGGTACCAAAGATTTCACTAGAACCCGAACATGTCATGGAGACACCCATGGAAGCAGTGAACACATGGAGATTTTATCAGAGATCCACCTTCAATATCTAATAATGAGTAATATTCGGCAAAGTATTTCCCTATCAATTCATATATCTTGCGTCTCAAGTTGTGGATGCGAAGGGAAGGGGAAGTGGGGCTGCTTTCGAAAGTTTCGAAAGTCTGTGAAAGTGAAAGCTGAAGTAGAAAGTAAAGTAAAAATTAAGGTTAGTTCATTAAGAGGGTTAAAAAAATAAAAGTAAAAAGTAAAAAAAAAGGTTAGTTTTGTAATTAATAAAAAGTTAAAAAAAATGTGGAGGTGGAGGATGGAATTGGGGAGATGCAGAGATCAACGCCCTTTAATCTTTAGGACTGGGTACCTCTTACAAGGCCCAATAACCCTTGGCCCAAATCTTTTCAAGTCCATCTAACCGAGAAACAAAGAATCAGTGTTCTTGATGGATAAATAGAAGAAAAATATCACATAAAGTAGTTGAAAAAAACAGTAATCTCATCTATGATTTTCCTCTTCAGCCACGTTATTGTCGTTGCTATCATTATCACTTACAAGAATATTTGTTGTTGTCGAGCTCGATCAAAGACGGTGGCAGTTGAAGAATATGAAGTTTCATTTAAGGTGAAGAAATTTTTTCATTTACAAAAATAAAGTTTTGAACAAAGAAGTTAACTCGACCCTAGTTCTATCCCAACCACTTCATGGTTTTTTGGAAGCTGGGGGCTTTGAAAAAAAAATCTACCTGTAATCTCTAAGCCTCTGTTCGCTTCGACTGATTTAACTGTTCACGAATAAATGAGAGCGAAAATTTGCGGGATTTATTGTGTTTCCTTTAGATGATTTGCACTGATTTGAGACGATGGATTTGCGGGATACAAGATAAAATGAATCCTTCCACAGGTGAAGAGATTTGAGGAGATTCACATAGTTTTACTAAAGTACCCTTTACCTTTAAGTATTTTTAAAATAAGAATATGCGTGAAATTGAAGATATGATGGTGCAACTCTATGAGTAGTGTATATGGATCTGTTATGGGTGGATGAATTAATTTTGCATTAATAGTTTTTTTTTCTTATGAGATAAGAGTCCACTTTAGATTTAATTATTTAATTGTTAAAACCTTAAATTTAATAATAATAATAATAATAATAATAATAATAATAATAATAATAATAATAATAATTAACAATTAATTTAATATAATTGACACAAATTTATTTTAAATTANAAATTGTATTGTATATTAATTTGTTTTTAATTTTACTATTTCAAATAATTTTTACAAAAAATATATTAATCATAAATATCATTTGACTAAATTATAATTTAATTAAATTTTTAAATTTATTTTTAATAATTATTCTAAATTTTTTATTCTTAATAAACATTTTTACAATTAAATATAACATTAACAAATATCATTTTATATTATTTTAATACTTAGGGACATTTTGGTAATCTTTATTTTCTAACAATTAATCAAATTTTTTTAACTGTAACATCAATCAAATCCTATACTAATTCTCACAAACTTTACATCTAATTCCACTCTCAATTACCTACAAATCCACTCAAAAAAACAACAAAAAAATTACTCTCAAATCCATTCAAATCATCTCCCCCAAATTATCTCTCACAAATCTCAGTATCCGAACACAGCATAAAAGAGGTCTGGCTTGGGGACTGTGAATTAAAATAATAAATCTACCCATAATCATGATGTATGTGTATATTAATAATTATCAAAGACTGAATTTATTGATAATTATGTAAAGATAAGTGATTGTCAGTAATTTGCACTGTGTAACCGATAATTACTCACAAATTTTACAATATTAATTGATAAAATTTACTAACATACAAATTTTGAACAGTCAGTTTCCATCAAAAGTTTTTATTTATTGACGAAATTTTGGCATCATCATAATGAATTTTCTAGTTATAATAATTCGGTTAAAACACTTGCTAGCCTTTGTATACGGTCGAGAACATGTGTAAAGTATAAGTTGGTGTCCATTATTATTTGTCTTCCGTGTATGTTCCATTATCCATAAAAGAAATATTTCTAAACACAAATATTTTAATTGTAATCACGTAATAAACAATAATAAATTAAACTTAGAAATATAATATATATATATATATATATATATATATATATATATATATATATATATATGTTATTGTTATCAAAATGGGTTGTAATATGCGAGTTAATTCGACCTACTATGAGTTTTACTTGGATCGAGTTTTTAAAAAAATACAATTTTTTTTTATGCAAGTTAGTTTTCAACCCGACTCACTTAGAACGCGACTCATTCGGATTGAACTTGTGGTGAACCGGGTTAACTCCTTAATCCACCTAATTTAATTTAATTATTTATTATTTTATATTTCAATATTGTTAGTTAGCATTTTTTTTATTCTATTATAGATGACATAAAAAAAATGTTTGAAGAGAGAAAAATATTATAGATTTATCTATTCAAGATTCTAATATTATGAGTGAACAAATGATACAAAAATTATCAATATTAAAAATTTATTTGTTCGCTTTTTGTGCTTATTTTTTTTTTGTTACGTTTGGATTGTATGACATTTTTTTTATTATTTTGAATTGTCTTTGGAGTTAGAGTGAAATTTATTTAAATTTGAATTAAAAAATTATAATTTATTTTTAAAAAAAACTTATAATTAAGTGAGCAGGTGAGTGAAACCCACCAACCCATGGTGGGTCGGACTAGGTTCGAATTTTTTTAACTCACTAATAAATAAATCAGGTTTGGTTGACTCACTAAATAACCAACCCGTGGTAAACCAGGTCAAGTCGAGCCAGATTACCCGTTTTGACAACTCTACGTAAAACTAATCATGCACTAAAACTAATTTGTAAAATAAAAAGTGAACCTTAAACTCAAAAATTATTAAAACACCATTTATATAATTAGTTTATTTTTATGATTATACCATTTTTTATAGTACAAATAAGAAGTATACATTTTGTCCATACCTTCAAAAATGTCAAGAAAAAAAAAATACTTATATCAAATAAATAAGTTGAATATGAACTTATAACAGGTATTTTCAAAAGCTTGTAAATCTTGCAGAACTTGTCCCAACTTGTCCCAAATCAATAAACAAAATCCATTTTCACTCCCAACTACAACAAACAAAAATGAAGTTTCAAAATTTGTATACACAGCTGTTCATACACAGTATGCTTCAGGCAAACCCGGCGAATACCAGTATCCATTAATTTCCTGACACGAGTTTTTAAGCATGTTTTAGTGACATTTTGTGGGCAGAGATGGCTAATTCAAGGTTTATCTAATTAAAACTTTTCTACTTGTCAATAAATGAGACACATCAGATATGATGAAAAAGTGAAGATAATGCTGAAATGCTCGAATGATAGCATAGTTCATTCAAACTTATCAGTTTTCTTGAATCTCATACTATTTAGAACAAGTTCAACAACATTATGTGATAATGATCAACCTTTACAAGAACAGTATATTGTCATCTTTGTCAAGAATTGGCTTAAACATCCTCTTCGGTGGTCATGGGCAAAACACAAAATATTGTTGAGATTGGTCCTTGCAATGATATCAACCTCCAAAACCTTCTAGCAGACTATCTCTCATTGACAGATCTTACAAAGCGTCCAATGGATAGCTGGTGTAAAGATAAGGAAACCTCCTTTCATTAGGAACAAACTCGGCGCAAAAAGCCAGGATAAACTAAGGCTCAGGAATGAATCCAATACCTCATAGTTCAATATCTGGAACTCCCACCAGGAAAGAACTTGGATCGTCGGTTCCAAGAAGTGGAATATACTCAGACCCTCTCACATGAACACTAAAGCAAGCTACATCAAGAACATATGTCAGCGAGTTTGGAGCAAAAGTTGTATACAGAAGATCTTAACAATTTTCTCACACTTTGGGTGGGAAGGGGGAGAAAAGGCTATCTTATATTGGGTTTTCAATATGAATGAAAATACTGTATAATCAACATTTTATATTCAGTGGCAACGGTTTGCTGTTTATGTAAATAGTGTCATCACATTGTAAAATCCGGTTTTTCTAATTCAGGAAGGATGGTTTAAAAAAATTAAGATTAAAATTCTAAGTTATGTTAAATATAAAAATTAAAATTTTAACTTTTTAATTATTCATTTTCAAAAACTCACCATCTCTCTATACTTTCTTTTTATATTCTCTCTGCCTAGGAGATAGCTTCAGCTAGATCAACTCTATCCAATAAAAATTGGAATTGGAGTAAGTTATTCCCGTAACTTTCACCAACATAACGAATGATCCCATGCGAAAAGCTCATAGGGATAGCAAATTACAGCACTTTGGTTGCTGTTGTCCAATTATGGTTTCAAGGATAAGTCGGGCTCATCATTTGACAATTCCAACCTCCAATATTTGTCAAAGCTGAGCAACCTCGTTGGTAGCAAATTAAAGCATCTTTCTGGTATCCTCTATTTCTCTCTTGCCCCCAATCTACTGGGTGTTTATGACTTGCTATGATGTATGGCCAAGAAAATTTATTCAAACGATGCTCATCAAGTTGAAGAACATAGACATGCAAAATCCTGCAAAGCTTGGTGACCTAATTGCATAATATTCTACTCTTATGCCTTTCACTACTGGTGCAGAAACATTTTACAAATAAAGCAATTTTCCATGGTACGTGCTCTTGTTAGACTTCCCCCAAACCTTGAAGCCATTTCTACTAAAATTCTGTCAAGTATTATTGTGAAACCTATGATACGGTTCAAGAACAATTGTTGTGTCTCTTCAATCCTTTTACTTTTGAAATTATCAAAATTGATACTTAATGTATTTTAGGAAAGTTTAAATTTTATTCTCTATCACAACTGATTATTTGTTAATGCTAGGATTATATTTCTAGAATAAATCCCATAATTATTAGGATTTATCTCCCTAGAATTAGCTGATTAATATTTCCATAACAACCAACAGGCTCGTGTACATATAGGTCCAATGACCTCATAATTCTGTATGAGAAATAAAATATTCTTCCTTCTTAATTTGAGATGGTATTAAAGCTCCTGATCCTAGAAGCCTTTGACTGTAGCCTAAAACCCTTAATCACGGCCACCACTACTACACAACCTTGACCCGTCGTTGCCTCGATTATGCACTGTAGCCTTCATCACTGCTAGCCTTACAGCCTTCATTGTTGTCTTCCTCTCTTATCGCAGTCTTCATCCATGGCTGAGACTGAGAAGTCCATTCTTGAAACGGAAAAATCCCAGAGTGTTAGAGAATTGCAGAATATTCGTTCTGCTTACCAGCTAACTGGGAAGTATTATCTTAAATGGTCTCAACTCATTAGGACCATATTGAAGGGAAAAGGAAAGGGCAGTCACCTTACTGACAATGCCCCTGATGAAACGGCCAAGTTCAAATCATGGGACGAAGAAGACTCCATGATCATGGCATAGTTGTGGAATTCTATGGTACCAGAAATTAGTGATATACTTGTATGTTCCTTAAATCAGCAAAGGAAATTTGGGAAGCGGAGGAACAAACCTATTCAAGGCCAAGGATGCTGCACAAATAATGATGTAAAGGTGAAAACTTTGCAAGCAAACAGGGAAACAAATGTCATAGAATATGCCAATCAACTCAAGTCTCTATGGATGGAATTGGATCACTTTCGTGTTATAAAAAGCAAGGTGTTTAGAAGATTCAACAATCCTTAAAGATTACATTGAAAAAGATAGGGTTTATGATTTTTGGGTAGGCTTGAATTGTTAATATAATCAGGTCCATATCCAAATTCTGGAAAAAGAGAGTCCCAGGACTTAATGAAATTGTAGCTATCATTCGGAGTGAAGAAAGTAGGCGAAATTTGATATTGGAATCCCCAATTGTTGAAAGCACAACAATGGTAGTTGAAGAAGGAACATCCATGGTTGTTAATCAAAACAAAAATGGATTTCTTAGTACAGAGAAAAAACATGAGAAAATTTGGTGTACCTACTACAACAAGCCAGGCCACACTCGGAAGAAGTGTTGGAAATTAGATGGAAAACCAGTCGAGAGTGGGGGAAGAAACCTCCAAGATGGGGTCAAAAAAGGAGGTTCTCAAAAAAGGGGAGGAGAAGGGCAAGTAAACAATGCTAATGGACATAGTGAAGAGGCTGGTCCTAAATCATGAAGAGATAGAAAGGGTAAGGTCTTTTCTGAGTAAATTGGAGAAACCCATAGGTACACACTCCTTAACATATTCTGATAATTTTCCGTTTCTTTTGGACTTATGTTTCAGATACACTATTTACCCACTCCTGGATATTAGATTATGGATCCACAAACCATATGACACCCTTACCCAAATACTATTTCACATATTTTCCATGTCCTAGCAACAACAAAATTTCCACAACGGACGAAACCCTTATTAAAAGCAATAGGACAAGGAGAGGTCCAAATAAACTCATCCATAATGTTAAAAATGTTCTACGTGTCTAAGTTGTCCACAAACCTAATTTCTATCCAAAAACTTACAAAAGATCTCTCATGTAATGTTGTTTTTTTTATAACAATGCTTGTATATTATAGGACAAGAACTTGGGAAAGATGATTGCACATGTTAGAGAATGTAATGGCCTGTACTACACATACAAGATCCTAATATACCTATCAGAAGTCACTCTCTTATATCTGAATCCACCAAGACTAACAAAGAAAATCCAATTATACCATTGTAGGATGTCTAGTTCCAAGTTGTGAAAGCAATATTTTCTTCCTCTGCGGGGAGTCTACATTGGGAGGTGTGTGAGTTTGCTAAACACAATCATGTACCATTTTCCTGTTAGTAATAAAATGAGTCATTTTTCTTTTTCTCTTGTTCATACTGATGTATAAGGCCCTGTTAATGTTCTTAATATCTCGGGTGCAAGCATTGATGATTTTACCAGGGTGACTTGGGTTTTCATATTGAAACAGAAATCTGAATTTATCTCTATTTTTATTCGGTTTGTATCAAAGATTAAAAACAAATTTGGAGTCAATATTAAGAGGATTGGGTTTGAGTGTCAAGGACTACTTTAATTCTTTGCTAAACTCTTTTTGCCAAAAAGAAGGGATTATCCATGAGTCTTCATGTGTCAACACATCCCAACAAAATGAGATTGCAGAAAGAAAAAACAACCACCTATTAAACCAAACTAGAGCCATGCTTTTTCAAAATCATGTTCCTAAGAAATTTTGGGAGGAAGCCCTACTTACTACTACCTACCTGATCAATAGGTTACCCTAAAATATCCTAGAATCAAAAAGCCCCATGCAAGTCTTATCCACATTCTACCCACACTTGGACCCTACAAATAAACTCCAACATAGAATATTTGGGTGTGTATCCTTTGTACATGTTTATAGTAATGATAGGGGGAAACTTGATCCTAGGGCTATCAAGTGTGTATTCTTAAGGTACTCAACTCCACAAAAGGGATACAAATGCTTTCCTTCTCCGTCAAGAAGACTATGTGTCAAAAGATGTCACCTTTAATGAACAAGAGATACTTCAAGGAACCTCGTCTTCAGGGAGAGAATGTAAGAGAGGAAGATGAGACTCTAATGCTTCCAAATATGACTTTTGGGCCTGAAATTGGCACAACTAGTGCTGCTAGACCTGTTGTACCTGAAATTAGTATTGTCGGACCTGTTGAACCTGAAATTGGGAGCACTATTTGGCCTAAAATTGGGAGTACTGTTGCTGAACCTGAAAGGAGACCAGATTCAGCAGAAGATCTGGCACCTCAACCTGAGACTAATAGTGGGAAGTTTGGAAAAAATTGGTATACTCAACGAGAGAAAAGAAGGCCATTCCAAATACTGTCCATGTCCAAGAATCCGATCCACTACCACCACCACTACATGAGGTAACATCTTTTAATCTTATAAATAGTTCTAATGACTGTATTGATAAAATTTCAGAAATACAAGAGGACCAAAACCTTGACCTTGACCTAGCCATTGCTCTTAGAAAGGGAGCTAGAACATGCACTCAACAACCAATTTACCCTCTATCAAATTACCTACCATTTAAAAAAGCCTCGCCTACCCTTAAAACACTTCTCACAAACCTAAACACTATGCACACACCTTCCTCTGTATCTAAAGCATTGTGTGACAAGAAATGGAAACAAGATATTGAACATTACAAGGCAAGACCTGGGAACTTACCACTTTACCAGCTATAAAGAAACCTGTAGGGTGCAAATGGGTATATACAGCAAAGTATAGAACAGATGAGACCATTGAACATTACAAGGCAAGGTTAGTGGTCAAAGAGTTCACTTAAACTTATGGAGTAGATTATTTGGAGACTTTTGCCCTGGTTGCTAAGATGAATATGGTCAGAGTAATACTATCATTAGCAGCAAACCATGATTGAGACCTACAATAGCTGGATGTGAAAAATCCATTTCTACATGGTTATCTTGAAGAAGAAACATACATGGAGATACCCCTTGGTTATGATGAACAGGTTGCTACTGGAACTGTTTGCAAACTAAAAAAGGTTCTAGATAAGCTAAAACAATCCCCGAAAACATGGTTTGAAAGATTCACCAGAGTCATGACAAGTTTTGGTTATAAACAAAGTCAAGGTGGATCACACTATTTATCATTCAATTTCAGGGGGAGTTCCAATATTATTGGTGTCTTTGGATGATATTATATTAACTGGACGACAAGTAGGAACAACAAGAGTTAGACCAATGTCTTGCCAAAGAATTTGAGATTAAGACACTAGGGAGACTGAAATCTTTTTTGGGAATTGAAGTGGCCCATTCTAAGAAAGCAATCTTCCTATCTAAACAAAAGTACATTCCTGACTTGCTCAAAGGTAAAACAGTTTGCAAACCAGCAAATACTCTAGTTGATCTAAATACATAGTTAGGAAGTGCAGAGGAGGATATTGCATTCGATAAGGAAATGTTTCAGAGACTTGTGAGCAGGCTTGTTTACTTGTCCTACTCTAGGCTAGACATTGCGTTTGTTGCTAATCTAATCAGCCAGTTTATGCATTGTTAGAGATATTATATTTAGTTTATATTGTGTTTATGTTAATTAGGGAAATATAGTCCCTATATGTTTATTAGAGAAACATTGTTCTTATTTTATTTTATTTTATTCTTACATATTCATTTTTATTTGGGCTTAGCCCATATTTCTTCTATTATAAATAGAGAACCCTATGTGTGTATTTAACACAAGGGATTAATTCCAATATGTAATTTTCACTATATTTAACATGCATCAACCAAAGAAGTACATTTACAAGTTGTCCTTAGAATTATTCAATATCTAAAAGAGACCCTGGGAAGAGGGATTTTGTTCAAACGAGACAAGAGTGTAAGTATTAAAGCATTTACAGATGCAGATTATGTTGGGTTAGTTGTGGATAGGAAATCAACTACTAGATATTGCACCTTCCTTGGTTGAAACTTGGTGACTTGGAAGAGCAAAAAGCATAAGGTAGTGGTTAGATCAAGTGTTCAATTAGAATTTCGAGCAATGGCCCAAGGAATGTGTGAACTTCTAAGGGTGAAGATTATATTGGAAGACTTGAAGAGAAGGTGAGATGAATCTATGAAGTTATCTATGACAATAAATCTACAATTAGTATAGCTCACAATCCGGTACAGCATGATAGAATCAAACACATTGAAGTGAATAGAAGAAAAGCTTGATAGCAGCTTGATTTGAATTTCATGTGTCCACTCAAAATCAACTTGTAGATATTCTCACAAAGGGCCTGAACTGGATCAACTTTGAAAGAATTATATCCAAGTTGAGAATGAAAAACATTTATTCACTAGCTTAACGAGGAGTGTCAAAATTGATACTTAATGTATTATAGGAAAGTTTAAATTTTATTCTCCATCATAGTTGATTATTTGTTGTTAATGCTAGGATTATGTTTCTAGAATAAATCCCATAATTATTGGGATCTGTCTTCCTAGAATTAGTTGATTAATATTTCCATAACAGCCAACAGGCTCCTGTACATAGAGATCCAATGACCTAATAATTCTGTATGAGAAATAAAATATTCTTCCTTCTAAATTCAAGAGAAATTAATTCAATGCCTATGGAAGATTCCTTTCTCACTCCTCTCAGCATGGTAGTTGCAATGGAGGATGAGGTGGTGGTTGTGGTCGTTCCACTAATGTCACACCAAAGCTCACTAGCAGTCTCAACTAGCTAATATGGCCCAAGTCATCACTCCTACTTTTAATTTCTAAAATTTTTGTTGCTTTATCATGAACTTTGCAAGCTCCAAACAACCAACCAATTTGCATTATCTGTTTTAGGTGTGGCTCAATCTAGTAATCCTTTATTTCTTAGTCCTCCTCTCTTGAACCTTTCGATGCCTCCTTGACCTTTTTGGACTCCTTGTCTTTTGAAGCCTCTCAAATTAAAGTACAAGACATCAAACAAACTCATCCTCTTCCTCAACCTTCTTTAAACTCTACCTTATTTATCCCTAAATCTCCTTTTAATCTAAATCTCTATTAACAAACTTACTCTCACTCTTTATCATTTTGTCGTATTTGTTAATAATTGTATTCTTATATAGGATCAATGCAATGGAGGGACGATTGGAATTGGACGAGTTTGGAGGATTATATCATCTTAGTCCTTGGTAAGTTGTGTTTTTTATGCCACTCTAGCTCTTGTACATCAACACTTTGGGCACTAGAGTCTAGAAAATTTGTGCCTACTTGTTTCTAGTTTTTCTATCGCTAAGTCTTTTCAATGTGAATTGTGTCAACTAGGTAAACATACTCGTTTGTTATTATGACATTGCTTGGGTAGGATCACCATTAAATAGGAGGTCCACTTTTCATTAGTGAAAACTTGATTTTTTGGAAGAGGAAGAAAATAGTTGCCAAATCTAATGTTGAAGTTGAATACCAAGCAGCAATTGCATGCATGATTACTTGGCATAAGCAACTTATCCATCAATTAAAATTGGGCAATACATACACGACACTGGACCAATATGTGACCATGAAGTTGCTCATGTGCCGTCATGGTTACTTAAGAAACAATGCTCCTTGCCCAAGTTCCAACTTGTGGCTTATGCGAGACTCTCCTCTGCAAAAGCAATTCTCACTCCTCTGCAACTCTCACTGCTAATGTGACCAGTCGCTCAAGTGATGAAAAATTAGGTTGTTGGGTGGTGCTTTGGCTTGTGCACCTAGTCATGTCAATCAAGAAATAAAGTGATGCTTGAGTGGGGGAGAGTTAGTATTGATTCTCTTTCCTCTAGAGTTGATTGATCAAACCACAAAAGAACGCTCAAGCAAGAGAAAGGTCGTCCAACCAATTTTCTCTCCTCTAGAACTAGTATCACTCAAGCAACATTAGCTCTCTTAAGGGATATAGTTGGTCGTTCAAGCAATAGTCTTATAGCATAGTGAACATAGATACCTCAAGCGAGGTAGTTTTGTTCATAGTTATGATATATGTATATTTGTTGTAACACATAGTAAACGTTCATATGTTTTGGTAGGAATTACCATAACAATGTTCATGCATCATTTGACCTAGAACTCATGAACTCTCCATGTTAGGTACCATAGGTTTTTAAGATTATATATATAATGGGGTTATCATACAAAAGTATAGCCATTAGCTGAAGCAAAGATCAATATTTAAGAGTGAGAATGACTTTAGACATAAGAAAATAATGGAGTTGAAATATGCAGGATCCAAAATCATGAACTTAAGAAAAGAATCTCATGAGTGAATGTAGAACTAATTTCTTTAAAATATGACGAGATGAAATATTTTTCCAATCAGCCACTAGCTTATTCTATGTGTGTTTGGAGTAATAAGGTATCAAGTCATCAAACTTGATAAATAGAACTTTCAATCTAGCAAACTGTAGTTTGAAAACTAATGCATTACCATTCTCTATTTTCATGACACTTTGGAGCATTACATCCATCTTTGTTTTCATGTCAGAATTGTCATCCATAAGTGGCGCTACAAGAGTAAGCTCCCTGTATATATCACGCACAAATTTGCATATCTTCTCAGCAAATTCAAGTTCACCATCTGATATCCTACCAATTGCTAAACGCATCAGCTCTCCAGTCAAATCTGCAAGCTAAAAACAAATAAAGAAAGGATCATTTAACTCCCTTAAAACATAACATTTTTCACAAATAGATACCTTGGACTTTTATTTTTCCCCAATTGATCCTTAAACTGCATAATATTCTATTGGCTCCTTCTATTAAGTTAGGGTTAAAGTACTGACAATGATAATCTCAATTGTTTGTTTTTCTTAAATCTCGACCTTTAACTTTTATATTTTTAAATCAGTTTTTCTTTATTTTATTTTTTAAAAATGTGGTTCAAGATTCAGTGATGAAATTCGGAATAACCAAAACATTAAGTCTTCTTTGCAGTAACAGAGACGGAAAGGGAACCACGGTCACTGCCAACTCTGACTCCAACAGCTGACACTATCAGCAGCAAACGTGCAAATTTCATGGAGTCCCACCTAGAAGTTAGTGAGCTAATACCACCTGCACTAGTTGTGCCATCTCTGGTGGTGCAACCAGCTGAGTACTGACATGTAGTATTGACCCATCACCCTCACTGAGCACACGATCATCATCAAAGCATGTGTCAACTCAAGAAAATAAAGAGGGTCACATCTCACACCACCTTGGCCACATTGACAATGCCATAAAAAACCATTACAGTTCCCCCTATCTCCACCGTCAATGATCCTCCCACACCAGTTACCCACAGTGAAGTGTCTCATTAGCTCCTCTAATGCCCTTCTACTAATGCCTATGCATAATAAGAAAGTTTCTTAGAACTCACTACCATTTCAAGAAGAATGCAAAAAGGCAATTTTGATGGAGAAAGGCAGACCAGTGGAGGAACTTCAATTGGCAGGTCTGTGAGAATATCTGAGTTTATTCTCTCGCAGACAGATCCAAAAAGGATGGAGGAAGAATGAAGTCAATATGGAGCATAACGAGAATTATTTTACAGAGGATGCACCATTTGATAGCAGAAGAGGGTGGCTTACATCTCTGATAGTTGCACACCTTATATCCTTTTCTTATTTTATTTTTTTTCATTTTAGAAAAGTCAAAAATTTATGAAAAGGTGATTTAAAAAATAAAAGTAAGGGATATTCGGATTCAATTAACAAATGCACAGTTTACGGCATTGGTATCAGAACCAACAAATTATCGACCTGCTCAATACACTTAGTTGATGGTTGAATCAGTAGGTCACTAATTGAACATATGTTAAACTTAACACTAAAGATTCTATATATAACTTCAACTACATTAGTTTGGCTGATGTGGTGGTTCAGTTGCTAGCTAGCCTCCCAAATATAAACAGAATACTTTTAGTCAGTCTATTAAGTATATATAATTTTAAAGTTTATGCGAACAAATTCTATATATGAAAAATTTGCTACACGGGTATCTTGTAAACTCACAGTAGCCCATCTTGGTAAGAAAGGAAGCATGGGTTCAAATCCAACATAGTGCAAATTCTGTCCAATTTTTTGCCTTATTTCACTCGATATTATTCCCTTTGCGTGTGCATGCTTCAATTTTAATCAGATCTGCCCAAGGTGAGCAGCATAAAATGTACAAAGGGTATCAGCAGGCAACAGGTGGTCAGAATGTACAGCAGCAACTTGGACAGTATACATGGGCCTGTAAACAGCAATCAAAGACCAATTCAAAGCTTAACTGGATGAGCCGGTTTTGACCAGTTTAAAGCTGAGTTAAAGACGTAAGCATGGGTCAATAACATCTCTGATCTGAAGACATGACTTTTTCTGGAGATAGGTCTGGTTCCCCATTAAGCTGATCAGACTAGTTGGCTTAGTCCAAGTTTTCAACAATAGTTTAAGGATCAACTTGAACAGAAACAGAGGTTAAAAGTCTTATCCCAACATAAAACTTAGGTTCTATGCATGCTTTACCTCCATAAGAAGATTGTTAAAAAAGTGGCAAATGAAACTACAGAAATCATCACAGCAAATCAAGAAATATTAAGAATCTGTTAAATTGGGTCTACGGAACAGGGAAAATGATAAAATGTTAAGAAATTTGTTTTTACCCCTAATAGATAATCAAGGACATTTATCTGCATAGGATGTAGAGATGGATCATTAAGTGGTAGCAATGTTTTGTTTATCTCGTCAAGCTCCAAAAGCGTTCCATTTTTGCAGAAACAACAGAACGTAGCTGCTTCAACATACTCCTGTATCTGCATAGTGCAACCGCCTAAGACAAGAATCAGAGAAAAGTATTTGATTTCAACGAGGAAATATTTTGTTTAGTATACCCCTGGTGAGTATGCACGCCTTAGCTTCCAAAAATCAGTTCCCTGCAATTCTTTGACTAGTCGTGAAACATACTGATCTGTCACAGCTGCCAAATCCTTTTCAGCTTTCTCAAGTACTTCCACTTTATTGAATTTACTCATCCTTGTTATGAAATTAAAATACAGTAACGTCAGTAGGATCGCGAAGATGTAGATGACATTTAAGATTATAACAATAAATCATTAATCATCTGCGGTAGAATTTGGACGCCTATTATTTTATTTTATCTTTTTACTCTAGAAAAAGAATTCATCGAGACATAAAGGTCTAATTAACTCATATTTACTCATTATATTTGCATTGAAAAATTACAAGGGGAATTAAGGTATAAATAATGAATGTGAGATTGCAAGAGTAATGTAATTTAGATAATACTCACTGCTAATAGAAAACAATCTCATCGCACTAATATAATTTTGAAGTACATTAACTTGATTGATTCAGATGACAAATTCAACAACACAGGACAAATTAATCCCAGAAAAGAGCATGAAAAAGATATAACGTAATGCGGGTAACACTGCCATGAAGATGTATAGAGAACAGGAGGGATGGGGGAGTGGAGAGAGAGGAAACCTGTGCACTTGAAATATGACTTTTTTGCTATTCATTGTTATATCTCGACTTGCTTTGACCACTCTTTCCCGTTTGTCATTCTATAAATATAAATATACGTTTGAAAAGAATCAAAATAATAGACAAAAAATGGAACTATAAACACAATATTGTAAAGGTTCTGACTTTAAAGGATGTTCTTAGTTACCCAATATCCTTATAGATTTAAACCTTCAAATTAAGTTATTGTAAAGTAAGTTTCTATATATAATCAGAGAGGCAAGATTATTGTAAAAAGGAGCAACGTGTAGTGTGCTACAAAACATCAATTAGCAAGATCCCAAATGAATAGCGAAACACTATTGCTAGGCCTTTGCTACAGCTACACTAAGAACTTTCTAGAGGAAGAAGAAAAGACACTAAATGGGAATAAACATTCCCTGCCTCCTTTTTTCCTTTCATTGATAAACCTAAGTAGGGAAAGTTATTGGACCTAAAGTGTCCAGAACAAAAACAGAAAAGTGCATTACATAATGACTAACAAACAACCCAATTTTAAATAAAGTCTGCCATCCATTTTGGGCTTTCTGTGTTCAGATGTGAGCCTCTTGGAGGTGATGGCCTTTCTTGAATCAACTACCCTCACAAAATGAAAAATGTGAGAAATTTGTGAGGAGATTCTCCAACATAAAGCCCCAAGCCGAGGGGAGAACAAATATATATAATCAAAACTGTTAAAATTTCAACATCAACTTTGCTTATATTCCCTGGATAAGAAAACACAAAGAAAAAGTTTTTATAGGAAAGTATAACATTCAAAACAAATGCACAATTTCTATGATTTCCAACAAAAACATTCTATTTGTTGATTCCTTAGCCACTTTCACAAGGACAAATAGTAATTCAATATTCCCATTACAAATACAATGGTCAACATTTAACATCCCATCAGTCCTTTCCTCCTCTCTCAGTGTTTGGGTCCAACGAGTTTGGAGAGAAAATTTGAAGTAAATGTTCTCATTGCTAAGAATTCTTCAAAATGAAAGGAAATAAATAAGGGATTGTTATTTAACTTCAAGCATCCCTTTTCATATGTTTTAAAAATTTTACGATTATATAAATAGATTAAACTTCATCCCTTTTCAACCAAACTGTTATTTCCAAACATATCCTCAAAGGGCACTAGATTGTCCTCGATACACCAGTGAAGAAAGAAAACAAGAATCTGAAAACAATAATGTATGAAAGTTAATATGAAGTAGCCTAAACGTGAAGAAAGAACCCTAATATGAAGCAAAACCCCTTTTCAACTCACTCCTACTCAATCTTGCAATGAATTTCAAAAAGCTTGGGAATTTGAAATAAAGAATAGACAAATTTAATGGTCTGTGACATTAGATAAGAAGCATTACAAGGTCATTAAGATATTCAGCATATCCGGTAAAAGCGTCCTTCATGGCGGGTTCAATGGCTGTGGATGTGACCATGGTTCTTACCCTCTTTGCTGAGCCCTGAAAGTTGGTCTCTGCAACTGTGAAAGTGAAAACAAGTTATTGACAGCAATGGGAGATGTTCCGATCACAGACAGAGGGTTACCTTGATGGAGCCGTTGAGGTTTGGATGCCATGAACAGAGAAAACTTGTGTAGAGAGTGTAACATGTGTTCTGATCTTTTGTTTTTTTCTTTTCTTTTTAATCAAATTAGAATTAGTAACGGCTTAACTAATAGCTATACTTCGCACGCCTAAGACCCTGTAATCTTTTAATTTTATCTACATTTTTTTTTTCTTTTCTAATATATGAACTTAAATTTTTTTAAAAGATGTGAACTTTCAAAATTACTTATATTTTTCATAAAACATCATTTCAAAATATTATTATTAATATTATTTATTAAAATTATTATTGTTATAACAATAACATATTATAAATTTCAATCTGCTTTATGTTTTATTTTAAAAAAAATTCGTTTAATTATTTTTGTCATTTTTTTTAATTATATTTGATATGTTTTGAAGAAAACTCTAAAGTTTAGTATCATACGTTTTTGCATTTGAAGTTAATAAACTTATATAATATGAATTTTTTCCCAATATATTATTCTTTTGTAAAAAAAAAAATATTGTAATTATAATTTAAGTGATAATATTTGTTTTCTACATGTTCCACTTATATGGACATTTAACAAATCTTTTAATAATTGATCTAATTTATTTTTATGTTCATTTTAGTGACATTATTAAATTTATTACACTAACATATTCTTTCATTTTTATGTTGTTTTAAGTTGATATTATATTTTTGTTTGATATTTGTTAACGTTAAACTACAATAATATATAATTTTAACCTTTAATTACATTAAATATTTAATATTCTGATTTTATTAGTTTATTATTCAACATATTTATCAGACTTTAAACATATTTTTTATTATTATATTTTAATTCAAAAAAATGAAAAAAGAAGAAGTAATTTGTAATGAATGATAAAAAATTAGAATTAAAAACTGTAAAAGTCGATTTAAATTAAGCCTCAGAACTTGATTTCATATGGTTTGAGTTTTGTTGAAAATATACTATTTGAAATAAATTTATTATATTGAAAAATAACTTTTCTTGTATTAGTGTGGTCCCACGTATACTTTAAACACTTGACAGGTATTTAAATTTTTGTCAGTTGCTTAACCAATTCTAAAATATTTAAGAATAAAATCTCATTCTAATCAAATAATAAGTTTTACTATGTACAATAATTAAATTTAAATTAAAAATATAAATTATAATTTTTTTTGAAAATTTTTAGAACTTCTTTCCTACCAAACTCACGATATTATTTAATGATTATGTCAATACAAATCACAGTTTATTTTATATTTGTCAACGCATGAAATAACTAATGGGAGTTGCCTTTATTGAAAGTAGTCTCAATTTCTTTAATTAAGATAACTAATGTTGTTTAAGAGGAAAAATATGAATTCTAAAATAAAAGTAAGAAAATCTCAAGAAATATTTGCTGATTATAATTAAGAATAAATAAAAACATATAAAAATATGAATTCATTAAGAAAAAATTATCATTCTTTGAATTTTTAATTTTTATTTTGGGTTGGTATTGTAATAATTTGGTAAGTGATGTTAGCAGTGGGCAAGCTCTTGCAGCTTCCATTTCTTTCGCTTGGGCTCAGATCTTCAAAGCCAATTTCGATTCGTTGTCGTATAAATATCTCATCTTCCTCCCAAATTCCTCCCAACGCATTTTCACAACACAAACATCTCTCCGACAAAGTAATGGTGGCGCTCCTTGTGGCAACCTCCTCCGACCCTGCTTCCGTCAACCCGGCCAATGCGCTGTTGGCCATGCCCGGGTGGCAACCCGGTCCCCATTTCCAGGTTCAAAGCAGCAACCATTTATGGGTACCCATCATGCACCTTTTGGTGTTTTAATTGTTATTTTTGGTTGTGTTTGGTCCACTAGGATGATATGAAGAGCTTTGTGAATGAAGGGGTGAGGGTGTTGCTGCATGCAAAGAGCATAGTGGAGGAGGATGATTTGGACAGGAGGTGGGAGGAGGTAACTGGGGAGGTTGTTAATGAGGTCATCTTCTTCAGCAAACACACTGCTGTATCCAACAAACCTGCCCTCACTGTCCATCCCATTGGTATGTCTTCATTTTCTCTCTGCTTTTTTTGTTTGTGTGTCTTGTAATTATTTTTTGGGTGCTGTGTGTGTGTGTCTGCAGGAGTTCCTCATTTACGTGAAGGTGACGTTCCACCTCAAGGTGGAAGACCTGGATGGGCAGCGCTGCCAAATCCTAGGATGGGGCCTTGGCTTCGCCTTTTGAAAAACATTGCCCAGGCTCATAATCTGGTCCCTGAATTCGAGGTTTGTTTGTTTTTTTGTTTGATTGGTTGGTTGGTATTTATACCGGTTTTATTTACTTGGCTTTTGATGTTATTTCTTGCTTGACGTTTTCTTTCATTGGCTTTCGTTCGTTTCTCTAGTTATATCTTCAGTACTTCTGGTTTAGATTCAGCATTCCTGCAATTGCATGGCTTGTTTCCTGTTGAAGCAAGATGATGATGTTAAATTTTTAAAAGCAATTCTGGCAGAATATAATCTGTTTTCTCAATTTAGATTACTTTGGAGGCTACTCACCATGGACCGTTGACAAATAAGCCGACCATGTTTCTGGAGATTGGTGAGTGTTTTTTCCTTCCTTTTAGACCTATTTTGCATTGATGGGTTATATATATCGTATTTTACCAGCAAATTGCATGATCTATTAGTTAAGTACTCGGAAAATAATTTGTTGTCTCTGCATCCTCCATCGTTTGTTTTTCAGATCAAGTGAGTCTTCATTTTGATGTTTAATCCCCTTTTCCATTTATATCCATTTTCTCCTTTTTGAAAGTATTGCTTACTTGCAAAGAAGGTTTGATCTTGTCTATGTTTTCCATAGGAGACGAAATATTGTACGTTAAAGAGAGATAAAATGGAGTTTCCAGATCAGTGATGTTATTTTAGCTTATTTTTTCATTTGAGTATAGAGGGCATCTCTGCCCGCCCCTCTCTATGTTCCTTTGTTTATTTTTAGGACATTGGTTTAATAGGTGAAATTTGTTTCCACCTAAAGAAAGTTCCCTTAGCTTTTCTTTGGCATAAATTTTGGGTAAGATATGTATTTCTATCACATCTCCCCTCCTTGGACCAAGAACAGCACCACTCTCACTCTTTTTTCTTTCCAATAGAGGTAAATGAAGAAGAGTTAGTCTGGCCAGGGGTTTGAGAACTGGATCACTTGATTGATCCAATAAAAGGGATCCTCTCTCTCAAACATGGACATTCCACCTTTTGGTTGACATTCGAGTTTTATTGACATGGGTATCATTTGTCGAGTTCCCGGGAAATTCTGGTTGTCCAACACCTTTCTTCCCCGCTACATTCTTCAATTCCAACAATGTGGTATTCGGCTTTTGAAGCTGATCCATGCGAGTTTGGATAGCTTCCTGGAAAGCAGCTTCTATTGCTCTTTCAAGGCTCATTTGAGCTTCCAAAAGGTCCACTTACCAAGTCATATTCAGTGGTATCTGGCAAGTTGAGCCAATTGTTTGGTTTGGGACTGTAAATGACTAAAGATTGTATCACACACACCAGAGAAGACTTTTGATGATTTTCAACCACATATTATTGATTCTCTCTCCTCCTCTTTATTCCTTGTAGCTAACTCACTACATGCCATTGTCTTCTTTTCTTGCCCGTTCAACCCCCCCTATTTTTATGTTTTCTATAATAAATGTGCCAAACTTGTGCTTATATTCCACATTTTGTATCAGCTGGCCCAAGTTTTCCTCTCTTATCATACCATAGTTTGTGGCTGCTTAATTTCATGCTCAAGTTACACTAGAAGTTGCTACCAGTTAGATAGTACTNCTTAACACAACAACTCTTTTTCTATTCTGGTATAGGTAGTACTGAAGACTACTGGAAGAGACAGGATGCTGCTCAAGTTATGGCACAGGTTGGGCGGGGTTCTTAATAATTTTTTCATTAATTTTCCATCAATAAATGAATTTCCCTGTATGGAGATCATATTCTTTTACACAATTTCTCCTGAGTGAAAAAAAACTTCCCTCTAACTATCTATACCATAATAAATGTTTTAGTGACAACTGATTGGTAATATTTATTTTGTTTACTGAAATTATATTTTGTTTGGGTTTTTTTAGTTAGTCTGGGAAGGACTTGGACTTGGAGGTGGGACAGATGTAGGAAACTGGAGCAGGTAAATTTATTAAGCCAACTTAAACAAATGCAGTGACGATAGTTTGCATACTCATTTTATTTGGCATATACCTCCCGAGGTCTTCACATCTTGCTCTCTTTCAGTATCCTCAGATGCAATATATGTTTAATCTATGGCTCTTTGATCTTACAATTCCTTTCTTGGTGGACTGATTGTTTTCCTGAAACTTTTAAATTGTTTGTGTTATTACATAATTATCATTAACTCTTCCATCTACAAATGGTGAATTTTTTGTAACCTGAACCTAAATCTCACTCTTACAGGGAGAAGGATAACAAGAAAATTCTTCTTGGGATAGGTGGTGGACATTATGCGCCTCGACATATGGATGTAGTACTGTAAGTAGTCATATTAGTCATAGCAGATCATGTCTTTATAATTTATGTTTTTGATATCAAAGAAACTGAACTATGCAGCTATTGGACGTTATTAACTTTTGGGTTATTCTGAAAACCTAACTTAGTTTATTCTACAATTTGCTCCCTAGATTTGGACTTCTTTTGCTTCTTAAGCTTTCCATTATTGAAACTCACTCGCATCATTCGTTTACTTGGTATGCAATGAAAACTTTTGTCATAGTATTAATAAAATTGATAAGTAAACATGGCTATTCGGTCTTCATCAACATTTTGATCATTGCATTATCCATAAACTTCCATGATCAAATTTAATGCCCCCCTGATGAAGGGATATAAATTGTACATTCAAATATACTACGAAAATATAATGACTATAAAGTTTTGTATTGCATCATGACTTAGGCTGAATAAACTTTTAAATCCATTTGAGAAGATATATACAAAACATTTTATGATCATGAAAAAGCTTTTTGTACCTTGCCAGTTTAAAATTTTTCTAATTTTTGTGTGCATTATATTTTCTGTGTTTTTGCTCAAATAAAATATGAATACTTACTCTGCTTATCCAATCTAGGAAAGATAATGTGTGGGTGGGTCACCTACTTTCTGGATATTCAGTGCCAATGGAAGATCCAAAGCAGTCAAAAGGAGAAAAAGATGTGGAGATTGGTGGAACATGGAGAGAGTCTATAAAGGCTGCATATGAGGCCACTAAGTCTGCCTTTCCTGGTGGTGAAATTCTTGCACACCTAGACAACAAGTGAGCTTAATGAATATTGTCCTATGCAGTCAGAAATCTATTTGTATTGCTAATGCCAAAGCAAGAACTGAATGCTATTTCTTGGTTGAGTGCTGAACAGTTTATAAAAATATATTCCATAGACCCAACAATTTGCCAAAGGCTTCCACCTGTCATTCTCTTACAGCAATAGATTGCAGAGAAAATGGTGGAACAGCCTTTGGGTTAGGGAAAAGTGGAAAAAAGTGATAACTCCCTTTCCATCATCCCTGACTGCCATCTAATTCGCCGACTTTTGGGCATTCTTCTTCATGGATTAATGAAGGCCTACTAAGGGAAAGTCACAAAACAAGTTTCTCGTAGAATCAACCTGGATCCCTCCTAGTTCTTTCCGTTGGTTACAGTTTTCAGTTATCAAGAGTCATCTTCACTTCTTCTAATGTCTTATGAGTAGCCAATCAAGTGGCCGGCAAGCATGGTATGGAGCTTTAAACACAAAGTCGTAGTTTTGAAGTTGATCTGGATTTTATTTGTGTACTGCTTGAGGGCAGAGTTATCATGTACAAGTTTTTGTAGGGGTTTTTGGTGCCTCCATTTGATCACCAAAAAAAAAGCAGTGAGCAAACTAGCCCCAAGGTTGCTCACTTTCCAATTAGTTGTCATTCACATTCCCACGCCTCCATTGCTGTCAGATTTTTATTACTGGGTTTGCTTGTTAGTAGTTTAAGTTAACGCTCTGATAACATGCTCATGTCAACTGCAAAATTTTCCAGATTCAAAATGAGTATAGATGAGGGTTTTCTGCACTGGGAAAAAACCAAGAAAGAAGAAAACACTCTATGTGCAGGGCATGGTGCCGTCACTTGGGCCTTGTTTTTGTTCCCAAATTACATATATTTTGTCCTTGATTACTAAAGTGATGTTCTTAGGAGTACTTTCAATGTTTCCTGTGTCTGTCCTTTTTTAGCTTTTATGGTTTTACACGAAGAAGGAAGTGGAATCTTATGGACGTATCTTGAAAATTAAGATATTTAAGTATGATTTTAGCTGTGAAGGTGATCCTGGCTTTGACATCACAGATAGACCTTAATGTTTTTTCCTTTTACTCAAGTTAGTCTTTACTCTAAACTAGTTTTTCTTCTGCAGGAGTTTCAAGGGCTGGCAGAGGAATGCTATAACAGGCTTCCTTGCGGAGCAGAACATTAAAATTGGAAAACCGAATAATTTCTTTTGAGGGCTGACTTTGGATGATATTATGTCAACAACTCTGCAGATTTTGACAGGCCATACTAGAAATTTTATTCAGTTCCCTTGAGAGCATTGTGATAGTTAATGAATAGCTGAAGTATGAGATGATATATACATAAATTCCAATTCTTATGAAAAACATTATTTACTTTATTTAAAATCATATAGCAGTACTATTTATGCATAAGGTTTCTAAAAACTGATTAGTTATTTAGGTGAGGTCAAAGTCTTTAGTAAAGTAATATTAATAATTAAATAGCGAATAAACAATAGCAAATAGCAAATAAATATAATATAACACTAGAAATAGCTAGAATAATACATTTTACATGTTCTTTAAATTCAAAGATTCAAATATATCATTATACTTGAATACAATGTTTAAAAATAACAAGTTTAATTCTAAAATAAATAAAAAAATGGAAAATTGATATAATAAATTTATAAGAAATGAAGATATAATAAAAATGTGTAAATTAATATAAAAGAATTATAAGAGATAATATATTAATAATAATAATAATAATAATATTATTATTAAATGTGTTTTTGTTTATCTCAGAAATATTTTTTATTAAATTAAAATATATCAGTAAAACTTTTACACTAGTTTGGGGTGGTTTTGGATTGGTTTAATTGATATTTTTACATGTTTTGAAATTGTTTAATTTTTGTGATTTAATACACTTTATCAGCTCAATGGATAGATCCAGTATGTTCATAATTATCTAGTAGAAAACTGTACGCAAATATGATTCTTTTTTCCCTTCTTTTTATATATTTTCTTTCATCTTTTTAATCCTACGGAACCTTTTTTCTTAACTTTTTTTTTCAAGTCATGATGATATGAGATATCAATGATGTTATACTTATAATGTGATGCCTTATTTTCGTAATGCATGATCATGTCATCTTTTAATGGTATGATCCACAATGACATTATATTACATTATAATGAAGAGTCATCTTTAATGAAGTAGGGATGAGAACAAATGAGAGAAAGATTTTGAAAGCTACATATCAAATAAATAAAATTATTTTTATTAATTATCAATCAGTTTTTTTTAGTCACTTAAGCTGAATTTAAAGTTATTTTTAACTTGTTATTTGAGTCATTAAAGTTTAGTTTAATAAACTTTTTACTGTTTAATTCACTGTCAGATCAATATTAGTTTTATTTATTAAAAAATATCAAACATACATTATTAAATATAATTATAAAGAAAAAAAACTTATAATTAAAAATATAATATGAAAAATATTTGAAAATATGAGAAAGCTTTTCCATTATAAAAATTGTCATTGAAAAATAATAAAAATTATTTAAAAGTAAAAATAATCCAACAATTTGATATCACATTAAATAAAATTGTATAGAAGAAAAAACATACAATTAAAAATATGATAATATGAAAAATACTTGAAATTTTTATAAAGCTTTTCAAGTGTAAAAATAGTTGTTAAGAGATGATAAAAGTTGTTTAAACAAAACAAAAGTTTTTAAAATAAAATAAAAATTAAGGATTAAATAGATAACTTTTTATATTATCTTACACAACAGTCAATAATTTTTATGCAAAAAAATCAATAATAAATAAAAATAATAAAAATAATAAATGTGAAATATTAAATCTATTTTTTTACTCAAATTGATAATAAATCATTTCGTTATAACTAAAAATGTATATAATCAAGTAATATATATATATATATATATATATATATATATATATATATATATAAAGTTATTTAATAAACTATAGATATTTTTATAATTTAAACAATAGAATGAAAACAAAATATATATTAACATAACCATCCCTCTTCTCATATTTAATTTAAAAAATCGAACTTAATCTTACTTATACTCGTATTCAATAAATGTAAAAATTATCCGTACAAACGAGAATAAATGGATTTGTTTAATACTTCAAATATTTGGAAATATTAGTAACTTAAAGTTCATTTTTTTTCTTGTTATATATATATATATATATATATATATATATATATATATATATATATATATATATATATATTAAAAAAAAGTGTTAAACATGGATTATATATGCAGTTCTCATAATTTTTCTATTAGTTTAATTTTTTAACAATAAATATTAACTATTAATATTTTTTTTAGCATAAGAATTCAAATTCATGATATATTTTCTTGTTTCTATTTCAGCACCTTCATCTCCAAATTTCTTATGACTTAAAAGACTTAATTGTATTTATTAACGTATTATTTTTTTTCTGAATTTTATTTCCATTTTTTTTGTCTGTAGCTTTTAAAAATATTATAAAATTCGTTCTATTATAATATCTTCATTAAATATAAAATTATATTAGAACTCTCTTAATTATTGAAGTATCACTAAATATGCATTTAAAACTTAAACCATCATATTTTGACTGTTTTCTTTCCTATGTTTAGCGTAACAAGCAGATAGATTTTTGGACATATGAGTATTACATCATGTTATGAATGAATACAATCATCAAAGCAGGAATCAAAGAAGATTGGAATGAAATAATAATTTACATTTTAAATCTTACAAATCTCAATGAACTTTACAGATTATAATAAAAATAATAGAAAAATTTACTTGATTTTGCAATGGTTCAACAATTCATCTTTATTAACAAATGCCACAATTAGAAAACTAAGAGAGAAATGGAGAGGATATCTTAATGAAAGATAGAATTAGGCTATATGATAGTTTACTTTACTTTAAGTTCTTTTTGTTTTGATATGGATAGCTTTAGCTTTTAGCTTTGATATAGTTTCAACTATATACACATATGAATTTTGGATATATATATATATTTATATTTATATTTATATTGGAAAACTATTTTTCTGATTTCTAAGTGTGATAAAATTAAAGAAAACTGAATTATTTAAAAAACAAAACACTAAATTTAATGTCGGCCCATACACTAAAAGACGTCCATATGAGTATATTAATGTTGACATGTGCATTACACGACGTCAAATCTCTTTTAGTGGACAACCAAAATAATATCCGCTGGGTGAAATACTCTTTGCCTGAGAAAGAGAGACGTCGACGGTTAGGTATTGGCCAATGTCTAATTCACTTCTCACCTCTTCGTAATGGACATCAAATTCCTTCCATTACATTCGACAAAAGCAATGAATATGATCATATATTAGACGTCACTTGTATTATGAACTGACGTCTTATATCTAAAAATAATATCGTTCCTCATAATTTAATGTCATTTTAACATCTTCGATAATGATGTCGGTCTCAAATTTGACATTAAAGGCCGAAAAACGCTAACCATATAAACTATTTTTATTATAGTGTTTCTATTAAATATTCGGAAACATTAATAAGCTCATGTTTTTCTTGTTATAAATATTTAAAAATGAAAAAACATAGACTATGCAGCTCTCATAATTTTTCTATTTGTTTAATTTTTTAATAATAAATATTAATTTTATTAACATATTGATTTTTTTTAGCATAAGAATTCAAATCATGATATATTTTCTTCTTTCTTTTTCTGCTACTAAGTCCACATCTCCAAATTTCTTAGTAACTTAAAGACTTAATTGTATTTATTCAAACGTATTATTTTTTCTTTCTGAATTTTACTTCCATTTTTTTTTTCATTTTTGTCTGTAATTTTTCAAAATATTGTAAAATTTGTTCTATTATAATATCTTCATTAATATAAAATTATATTAGCACTCTCTTAAATTTTTTATTAAGCATGCATTTAAAATAACTTTTTTTTAAATAATGACAATATTCAACTGCCGGAATAAAGTAATGAATTTTATTTTTCTCTACTATAAGTTTTACTTTGCTTCTTATAGGATTATACTATTTATACTAACTCTCAATGTTTGTAGAAAACTAATAGAAATTGGTAATAAATTTTGATGTTTGCATTTCTTCAATTTAGAAAAACATAGAAACTAAAACCACAGGGAAATAAATAATAGGAGGACAAAAATTGGGGAAAAAATTAAAGACGAAATAATATTGTAATTCAGTCAAACAAAATAAGTTGAAGAAGAAACTCAAATCAACAAAATATAGAAGGAAATATTAAGGTAAATTTTACAAATTGAATTTAAAAAATTCAATAATGAATGCAAAAACGAAAAATGGATAAAAAGAGCAAACATTAAAGGCATAAGTTAATTGAATTAGGCAATAGATTAAAAAAAATAACCAAAATCATATAATAAAGATTAGTCCTTTCTTTTTCAAGTGTCAATTTTAGAAAAAAAAATATTTTTGTTTATTTTGGTTTTCAAAATTCAAGATAAATAATTACTATTTTCTGTAATTTTATCTTTAATTTTGGTCAAATTTGCAATTAGTTATGCACTTATAATTACTTTGCACTTATGACAAAATATAACCAAAAATGTGTAATGAGAATTTTTAGAATTATATTATAGAAGCAAAATGAATTTCATGGTATAAAAATCTTAGAATACAATTAAGAAATATATTAAATCGAATTAACTAACAATAAAAGTGATATTAATTATTCTCCAAAAAAGAAAAACCAAAGTTTTGTTCTTAAAATACATATTAGTTATCATAAAAGAATTTGAATGCAAATATGTTGAAGGAATGTTGTATGAGCTAGTCTTGAATAAAGTAGTTAAAAAGAACATCATAAATTTTTAATATTTACAAAAGACCATTTATTCTAGGAGAGACAGAGACTGGAATAAGATGTGTGGAGGTTGTAAAACGACAGAAGAGAACAACGTTTTGGTGTGAAATTAAATTTTTGATGTCAGAAGGAGATACAAAAATAAGGTCCTAATTTAAAGCTCTAACAATACCTATTAAATATACATTGGTCCCCTCTTATACTTCACACACACTAAATGCAAAACAAAATAACTTCTGTTATTGATTATAGAAAATATTTTATATAGAACAATATTTCATGTTTAGAAAACTATAAAGACTAGAAGGAATTTAAGTCAAAATAATAATTATCTTTTAATTACAATTATACGTGTTGATATTTCAATCATACTTTCTGAATATCTTCATATTATATTAAAATGATTTATGTTGTTTACATTTGCCTTACAAAAGTATAAAACATTATAAGATTAGATAAATAGCACAAGATTTTGTTATTAGGAAAGGAATACTTTTTACATACTTTTCTCCCTTAGACACTGCCAACTATAATACACTTTGAAATAACCTCTTTTTCTCTTTGCCTACTTTTGTGTTGGCAACTCCACTCCACTCTTGAATGTTTTCTGCTTTAATTTCAACATGGAATGTTTCTTTTGTCGCCTATGGTACTCTCTTCCTCTCTCTCCCACCACCTGTTTGTTATGTGAACTGTGAAATGACTATCCACATTTTAAGTCTTAGTTTTTTCTATATTGTCATTTGGCCTTTTTTGTGGTGAGTGCAATTACATTTTTCTTTGTAATTGACTTGGATATAATTTTTTTGTCATATTTTTGTTTCTTTCATTTGTGATTCCATGTATATATATTACATATTATTATATGTTTTATGGGGCTAAGAAGGTTTGACAAGTTGATGTTAATTTCTCCTATTGGTTGTGCTGGTTCCCTTTTTTTCCCATCATGTGATTGAGGTGTATACGTTGTAACAGACCTTGAATTTTCACTGTACTCTTCTGGATTTGTAGACTTTTGTTTGATTTGTTTTGAGGGCTAAACCTCAATCCAATCAGAGCTCTAAAGGACAAAATCTTGGTAGGGAATTTGATGATGTCAAATCAATCCGAGTTTGAATATTTGTAGCTGAAAAGCTTTTCCAAAAGTTTAGGATTTCTAAACTTTTTCCCTTTGTCCTTTTATACATCGAGTACTACCCTAGGATTCTATTCAGTCCAAAACCAAATCTTTTACTAATAATAGAAAAAGGATGCAGGAACATGCTTTTACAACTTTACATATAAGCATAAACTTGTACTCTTAATGATTGGGATATGCTGAGAGGACATGAGATGCTTAAGTCATAATATGGTCCCCTAATTTGATTAGTTCTCAGTATTGTTAAAGCTTATGTTTGAATTGCACTCTAGTTCGAATTGGGTTCTAATCAATACTATTTGCATCATAAGTTCATAATAGATGTGTGGAAAAAAGGGTCTTACAGTCTTTATAAGATAGAAATGCTTTTCCTTCTGCTGAAATCAAAACAAATATCTAAATTCTTTTATGAATAGTGAAATGTCACTTTTGTTTTGTCTTCTTGATTTAAATAGGTTATCTTTTGACTCATTTAAGACTGTTAAGATTTGTTGCTTCATTCACACTAACCTAGTTATTCCTGTTTTCTGATTCTCAGGGTCCTATTAAATATTGAGTAATCTGGCTAGTCTCGTTGATTGAATATACCTGCTGTAAACCAGAAAATTTTTCATTGGTTTGAACTCTACATGGACAATGAAACTAGGTAACAAACTTTTAGTTTAGTTCTGGTTTCTGCTTTTGGTACTTTTATTGTCTCTAGCAGCTATACTCAACACATTCTCTTTGTGATCATAGGGGTTAACTTATGCATATTATTGATTAGTTTGGGTCTTGATTCATAACTTCTTGTTTCAAGTATGGTTTGCTTATTGCCATTCATATATTGTTGAATATGATTCTTCCAAGTCCACGACATAACCTTTCTTGACACGAATTTACCGAATTCCTTTATGTTGTTTATTGTGTTTGTTTTGTGATCAAGTGATTTTTATTGTGAAAAATGGACCTAGCAAATTATTTTCTGCTATTTGAAAATGTATTTACAGAACTAGAACTGGCTTTTTTACATTCAAATATTGGTCTTGGCCTTGAATCTCAATCATCTGACTCCAATGACAGTGATGTAATATTCTACTGGATGCAAATCAGAACACCACAAAATACAGGAATGTGAAACTAGAGCCTCCACTGAAACAGAGACGTATAACGGATTCAACTCTATAACCCTGTGACATGGGGTCAGTAGATTTCTCGACAACAATTAAACTTGATTTAGAAAATTATTATTGAGCACAGGTCAGGGACTCTGTTGATTCAGCATCCCATTCTTCGCAGGAAATGGAATCATTTGGGATGCTTCCCCATGATATGGAATCGGTGAAAAACTCCTTCAATTCACCAATCCATGACTCACTCGCGGAAACAGGTTCATTAGAGAGTTCTGCCGATCTATATATGGACAAAAGTGTTACAGCATGTGAACCAGAACTTGCAATGTGTCACAAAGAGACTAGTTACAACATTATTAAGGATATATGTGTGGATGAAGGAGTCCATACCAACGATAAGATTATTTTTTGGAGAAAAGTAGACGAAAACATCCACACAACTTATTCTTCTCGGAGTTATGGAAGTAAAGAAACAGTGAAAGACAATGCTGGGAAAAAATTATTAAATCCATCAGTAACAGATGAATCTGAACAATCCAAGGATTTGATGCAGCTCAATGAAGGTGCAACTAGAAAACTTTCTGATAACTTGTATAAGGAGATTGATGTGCCTGAAGATAACGTTTTGTTACAAGATTTAGACAGAGAGAAATCCAGGACATCAACTGTTGAGGGTGATGAAATCAAACACGACCATGCAAAGGTATCCAACAATTTTCCCGTGTGCAATTTGCATGAGTTAAACATCAATATCATAGGTTAATCTCATAGTCCATATCTTGCCATATATTATGGAGCATTGTCTAAACGAAATTCACCTTATGTTGATGACAACTTCTTTAGGAATATCTGTGGCTGAGAGCACTCATGTGAATGGAGTAACGATCTTTGATTTTTAATTATTATTGCAGGTTGATAATGACCCTGAGTTTCACTCCCAACCTGACAAGTCCAAAACTGTGATTGAGAATGATGCAGTGTTTTCTAGTCCAGCTTTGGAATCAAAAACTAAAATCCTTGGCAGTAGTAGTTCACTGCAGCAGACTGCAAACATGGAGCATAAGTTAGATCATTCGGGTCATGGAAGTAGTCAAGTTAGTGACTGTAATCGTGGTCAAATTCAAGATGCAGATGTGAACTCTGACGAGCAGGGTGTAAAAGATCAAGTTTTTCCAAGATTAGACGAGTCAAGTTCTTCCTCTGTTGGGTACTTAGGACCTCTACCTTATTGTGGTAGCATCTCTCTTCGATCAGATAGCAGCACAGCTAGCTCACGGTCCTTTGCCTTTCCCATGTAAACAAAAAATGCCTCAAAACTTGTTAGTTCCTCTTTAAGCATTGAAAAATGAACACACTGATTTTCTTCTGGTTCTTGCAGATTACAATCAGAATGGAATAGCAGTCCAGCAAGGTTGACAAAATCTGGTAGTAGGCGTCGCAGTAAACAGCAGGGTTGGAAGCACCGCCTTTTCTGCTGTAAATTCTGAAAGTTTATTATTCCCTATAGCCTTATAATAATAGTTCAAATATCAGTGAATTTTTCTTAGTATCAGGCATATACATATATCTCCATTGTTTGGTCGTATATGTAAGCACAAGTTCTTTTTATTTCCCTTAATTGCATTTGTTTCTTACCTTTTTATTGTACCCATATATATGATCAAAATTTTATTTCCTTGTCAATAATTCACTGTAGATGCTATTTTTGAATGTTTATGGTATATGCTTTATGCTATAAAAGTAACTACAAAAAACTATAAAAGTAGTTGCAACTTGCAACACAGTTTAATGATTAAAGTCTCTTGAATCTTGATGTGGTTGCAAAAATTTAATGCTACATGGATTTGTTCCAGCATTGGTGATGTCATGAGTGGACGCTCAGAAAATGTTCCTTTAAGAGTCAAAGTTCTTTATTGCCATATAGAATATAATTTTTGACATGCAATTCCATGAGGAGGAACTTCTTAGCTCTACCATCACTGCTTCAACCATAAAACATGAACACAACTTCTAGCCATTTCAACTTCTTCATCAACAAATTATTATATTTATTTTTGTCAAATATTTTATTTTATTTTCTTTTATAATATTTTTTATAAAGCTAATTATATTCTTTTGTTTGTAATCTAATAAATAATCTATTTTTCTTTTATTGTATTGATTATGGAGATAATAATTTTTTATCTTCTTAAACCAAATATTTGAATATCAATTATTTATTTTTAATGGTATTTTTCTTTTATAATCTATTTTAAATACTATAAATAATTATATTTATATTTTTATTATATTTTTTTATATTATTTTTATCATAACTAATTTAATAAAATAGAATTCCCTTATTCACACTATAGCCTAATTACATGTATTTTAAAAATATTGATGATTTAAAGTATGTGATTACATTAAAATTTTTTTAACTAAACTATAAATATAATTAAATTATAGTATATAAATAGGTGAAACTCTCTTTCATGTAAATAAAAAATATAATTTATATATATATATA
>NC_028357.1:4893246-4983303 GCF_000741045.1 Vigna radiata var. radiata | reverse complement strand
TATATATATATATATATATATATATATATATATATATATATATATATATATATATATAAAAGTGTAAATTTGATTTTGTGATTTTCTAAATTAAATAAGTATTTATCTTGAGATATTTGTAGTGAAATACTTTAATGTTGACAGAGAGGCCTTGACTTTATATGTTTTTTTTTTTTGTATTTATATAAATTAATACATAATTTAAAATGTTCTTTTAAGGTTGAATACATCTTGCAAAGTTCCAGATATGATAACTCGCTAACCTGGTACCTACTATCTCAAGGCTACATACCTTACTTGGAAGGGTGAGTAGCCCTTTAACCATACATAGTTCATCACCCCAAGTCTTTACATGATTGGAAGGCATGTAAAGAGTGCTTGCCGTCTGCGCATTCGAAGCAACATGTCGGTCTTGATATTTGGTAGTCCAAATATTTGTGGTGTTTAAAATAGAAAGCTTGCAAAGAAAAATTGTTACCTTACTCTTAAGGAGCATAGTGATGAAGAGGTTTTAACGATGAAGAGGTGCTGTGACTGTTGGTGGTAGGGTTAGCACGCAAATTGAAGCATCAACTTACTGTCAAGTTGTACTGGTTTAGGAAGAGAATAGTCAAAGAAAAGCTTACCACAAAATATCTATCATGAGAAAATAAAGAGTTCAAGAAAAAGATCATATTTGAGAAAAAAAAAAAGAAGAGAAGAAAAGAAAAGAAACACTCTTCAGCTTCATTTTTACATTGCTTACTAATTGTAAGAAAGAGAGAAAAAGAAAAGAGAAAAACATATGCGAGTGTTTGGGCTGCTTTATATTGTATTCACATACTCTCCGCATAAGTAATAGTCTGAACGACTTGTAAGCAATCGTTGATTGCAGTTATGGAGAGAATTAAAATACTTGCAATTGAACTCATTTTGAGTTGAGGAAATCTAGGCATGGTAGTCCAGTACTAGGAGTGGTGCGAATATTCAAAGGAAATCTTGGCAAGGGTTGCTAAGTATCAGGAGTGGTGCGAATACTTAAGGAAAATCTAGATGTGGTAGTCTAGTACTAGGAGTGGTGCGAATACTCAAAAAAATTTTTGGCAAGGTTTGCTAAGTAGTAGGAGTGACGCGAATTCTCAGACCAGGAGTGGTGAGAATACTCAATTGTAATCTTGTGAAGATTATAGTGGAACCCTCTTAAGAGGAGACTAGACGTAGCTCAGTTGGAGTGAATCAGTATAAAAATAACTATGTATATATCTCTTCTCTTACCTAGACGTTTCTCCTATAAAAACCTACAGTTGTGCTTTTATTTCTAAATACAAAAACTCTCCAAGCTAAACGATTACCTTTCAACTAAGGAAGTTCTTATAAAACTCTACAGTGTGCATTCTGAATAGCATGTCAAAAGCAACTATCGCTTACAATTTTTATTAGGTCGAGCGTCTAAGCTTTCTTAAGATTGGTATTGTGCTCCATACTTTTGTATTCTCTTATCTTTATTTTTATTTTGTATAATATTTTTCATGTGATTGTAAATGATAGATGGACTTTGAGGTGTCAACATAACTGAAATATCAAAGTTCATAGTGATGTTTAACATGAATCTATTTGAGAAATTAAATTGAATCCATAAAAATATATTCAATTAGAGTTGTGTTAATTGATCACTACAAAGATTCATGGGAGTTGGATTTCATGAACTAAATTCAATGCAATACTCTAAACAATATATTTGTAACATAATTGAACCTTACAAGTTCTAAGCCTCTATGTAAAAATATTAATCCCTTAGCTATTTTAAAACAAGATTTGCATTAAGAAAAAGTGTTTAGGATGACCAAGAGATTATTACGTCTAAAACAAAACTTATAAGTTGTTTTATCATTGTCCAATTTCCAAAGCAATATGAAATGTTTACATACCACAAAATAGCATAGATTATCCATGATACACATTAAGAATAAGGAAATAACATAAGAGTCATAAAAGAAATTTATATTCCATAAGAGAAACTACATCAAATTTAGATATATTACATCATACCCTAATGAATAGGAGATTTAGCTATTCCTATCCATAAGTAGCATAAAAAATGGATCAAAAGTGTGAAATTGATGAAAATGGAAGTGATTTTTTAACTCCATGCATGCTTATGCTCTTCTCTTATCCCCTAGATGAGTCCCTCTCAAAAAAACTCCTCCATTTTTATTAGAATATATTCGTAAATAAGCATTGGACATAAAAAAGGCTTGTTAGACTGATTATCCTATTAGATGCTCATAAATAATCATTAGGCAACCATGTTTCTTAGTGTAAATATATATATATATATATATATATATATATATATATATATATATATGTGTGTGTGTGTGTGTGTGTGTGTGTGTGTGTCTGTGTGTGTGGGTGTGGGTTTGTTGTACGTCTGTTTTTCAGTTGGTACATTTTAACAATGTGTACCGGATTATAGTAGACAAAAATACCCTCATATATTATGGATTCTAAGTTTTAAAATCAAAGATATTTAAATAATTTTCATTCTCAAAACTAAAAAAAAAAAGAAACCCCCAAACCCTTACTCACCTCTCTCATTTTTTTCAATCTTTTCTCTTTCATCTATCTCATTACAATCTTTTCTCTGTCATCTCTATTGTAGCCCCAATTAAAAAAAATCAGAAACATTAAGCAATTTTTTACAAAAAAATTATTTTATAATGAGTTTTCATTTTATAATTTTTGTCTTATCTAATTTTATCTAATTTTCACAAGCATAATGACATATGAAGGAATTGGTAATTCGCTTGGAAAAAATTAGAAACATTCACTATTAAACAATTTCTTACAAAAAATTATTTTATAATGAGTTTTCATTTTATAATTTTTGTTTTATCTAATTTTATCTAATTTTCACAAACATAATGACATCAGAAGGAATTGATAATTAGTCTGAAGGTTTTTTAATAGATGACGATTCAACATATGAAATTAGAGAGGTTAGTGAAGATGATGAAATTGAAGAGATCTTGAATGAACCTTTGCTTGAGGGCGAATATGCCAATGACTCAACTCTTTACAAAGGTAAATTGTTTAACAAGTATTTCTAATTTTTTTTTTCAGTTCGATCTACCATAGGATGATAGAGAAAATGTTGGATTGAGAGAGATGAAAAAGAAAGGATTGAGAGGAATGAGAAAGGTGAGTAAGGGTTTGGGAGTTTCTTTTTTTTTTTAGTTTTGAGAATGAAAATTATTTAAATATCATTGACTTTAAAACTTAGAATTCATAATATATGAGAGTATTTTTGTTTACCATAATCCAATACATATTGTTAAAATATACCAACTAAAAATAGACGTACGCGCGTTAACGAACCCCATATATATATATATATATATATATATATATATATATATATATATATATATATATATATATATATATATATATATATTTGTTGGACTAATGTTTATTCAATAAGTGAAAGCAAAGCATAACAAAAACACAATTGGCACAAAAAAAAATGGAGCTTGAAATCTAAAGCAAACACAGTGAAACTTAGATAAACTCAAGTCAAAAGTGCTAAATAAAGTCACAAGATTTTAGACAACAAAGGTTATCAAACACATACAACAATACATACTTAGTTGAACTCAATTGATAATTTCATTGACCAAACAGAGTCAATGTGATAAAACAAGATATTAAACTACTACAAACAATAAACGAGTCAAAGCAAAATGTTAGATGAATCAACACAAGTATACAATGATATTAGATTAATTCTTCTATTAGAAGACTTTAATGAAAGAATAACTAGAGGAGTAAAATAAAGAAAACATTAAAGAAATTAAATTCAGATAAACAATTAATCAAATTTGAAGGGTGGTGTGATGATCAAGTTTGAATTGATAAATAAATTTGAACATTGAAATTGTTGATCAAAACAATTAAAAGAATTGCAATGCAAATCTTAAAAGTATTTGAAGATATTTTGATAGTAGAAAATTTAATCTAAAGAATGTCATAGATGATTGAATATCTAAAAGAAAATTTTCTCTTATTGAAGCTTTACTAATGTTGTCAAATATTTATCAACTAATCAAATCAAATCATGCATGATGCTTCTTGATGACTTAGAAATACTTTTACAAAATGATAATCTATCCAATTAATTATCTACTCTCTTTTCTTCGTTTCTTTTAAATTAAACAACTCCAATATCTATTTAATTTATCATCTACTTTATTAACTTATATCTTCCTCTACCAAACAAAGTGTATGAAACCGAAGTGCTCATTGATTAAATCGATTTTATTATATATAATTACGCATCATTTTCATGATGAATACATCAGTAGAAACTAATAAACAGGCGTCACAAACTGAAAGTAGAAATGATTTAAGAGAAAAGCAATCTAGTCCCAGAAGAAATCAACCAATTGAATAACCAATATATCATGTAGGGAAAATGTTATAAAACCTAAGTTATAGGGGATAAAATTTCTCAGATTCAGCTACTCAACGGAAAATTGGTTTATAACTATTGTCTCGACTAGACATAACAGTACAAAACGGAAGTCCAGCCCTCCAACCTCATCTAATTGAGAGAAAAATATATGGTACAACAACTTTTAATTCGTGGGGAATAATATTCCCCGGAAGAATGAAATTATCTGCGATTGTAAGGTGGTGGAGGCATTGCATCCTTGTTCCCTCGTCTATCTAATGAATGATGGCCATGCTCCCTGTGCCCACTCGCGTTGTTTCGGCTGTGGTGACTAACTTCATGACGATGATGACTAGCATTTTGATAATTTCCTGATGATTGGTCTCGGTGCCTCGAATGGTGATTTCTTTCATGATGATGTGATCTAGGGTGATTATTATAGTCACTTTTTTTGTTAGAATTTGATTGTTGACGAGGTGGGGGGTATTGTTGTGCAGTAGGGACAGCATTGCAAGGTGGGATTGCATCGTGGCCTGGCCGTGATTCATAACCATAGGAAGACACTGGTTGTCGATGACCCACTGGTGCGGGATCAGATTTAGGAGGTCCATTATGCGGGGGCTGGCGGTGGCGGTAGCCAGTAGTGTCAACCTTTGCCTGTAAGGAATTGACAACGAGTCTATGTGCAGCATCTCCAAGCTCTCGACCAGAAATAGATCCTGGAGGGTTTTTCCTGAAATAAAAAACCGGAGTTCCGCTCAGTTCTAGCCAACTAGATGGATTAAAGATGCATAGATAAAGCATAAGTTTAAATGGGTGATTAGGAGGGAGGGAAGCGAAAGGGATTGTGTGACTAATGAGTTATATTAAAGTAGCAAGAGAACAGAAAATTGACAAAAATCAGAGAAACCCATGACGAAGTAAATACCCTCAAATGGGATGAAGGCGAAAGGATTTGTGGTTTTTTATTTTTATTTATTAAAAAGTTTAATAAATATTTATAGAACATGAAATTTAAAAAGAAACTTAAGAAAAAAGATGTTTAATTTCGTAATTAATATAAAAATACTTTTGATAATTTATTTATTTATTTTCACTTTTTTATTTATCCACATTACACTTTTTTACTTCATTTCTCTTATATTTTTTAGTTATTTACATTTCATTCCTCCTCGTTTCTTTGCTCCAAACTATTTCACATGTAATCAAAACAATGCATAAAACAAAGTCTTACCTTTCATCATTGTGCCTCCTAACTGAATCTTGATGCCATAAAACAGGATCAGGTCGTAGATCTCCAATTGTAACAGTCTGTATACAAAGCACATAACTCTATTTTTCAAATACGTTACAGAATAAGTGGATGAAACACGAGCAATGCTTTAAACAAACCAGTGTCTTTATACGGCAAACGTTGAAATTGAAAACTAAAAAGGGAAAGGGACTTGGAAATTGGAGGGTATAAATACGAAGCTACTAAATTTGATACCTTTTTTGGATATTTTACTCCTTGTGGTGGTCGGGTAATGTGTTCATGTGTATCTGGGAGTCTATATATTGCACATCTGAGCAACAAGGGGCAGATAAGATAAATCATAGCAACTTTCACCGTAAATGGTGTCCTTACGAAATTATATCCAGTATCGAGAGACTTACATAACATGATTGTCCGTGATATCTTCCATGCTTGCAATAGAAGACCTAAAGATAGGAGGGCAAGGTTCTCCACCACATAAGGATATGTAACCATTCATTCCACCACTGCATGCATTCCTAAATAACATCAGAAAATAGTCCAGCAAGATATTAAAATTTCAAATTTGAATATATATATATATGTGTGTGTGTGTATGAAAAAAAAGGTATACAAACTTGACAGTTTCATCCATTTGAAAACTGCTGTGAACTTCTATAGCAGCTTCTAGTGTGCTTGTCTTTGGGAAAAAAAATCATTAACTTTTCAAACTGTGCTACTACAAGATAACATCCTCCCTCAAAGTCTACAGCAACCACTCTAATCATCATAATATATTAGTATGTTTTCCCGTAACAATGTGCCATATCTAAGCATTTAAGTACCTAATCATAGAGTAGTACTAATTCCAGTCCAGCACTGACACAAATGACAAAACGTCAGCTATGGGCATAACATGGACTTGAAATTAGTACTATGGTTACTCCCTTTAACGACAAGCTTTTAAGGTTGGATTTCCCAAGTACATGACTGCTAATCAATTAGTTGTCAGTGTCTCAAAAAGGGTTAGCTATAATGGTTTCTGATTGGTGAAGGGTTCTAACAAACAAGGAAACTGGGTGAAATTACACCAAGTGTTGTTAGCGAAAGTCATTAAGAAATCAACTCTTTGAGGTGGTGACCTGATCCGGATTGGGTATATACGGTGCCAGAGCCTCAAATCAAATAACATGGGATGCTCGATAAATAGAGTATTGAAGTGTTTGATTCTTCTCCCTTACTTTCTTAGTTTTTAGGGATGCTAATCACAATCTTGCACATTATTTTTCCCTACGGTTTTTAATGTCTCAGATATGTGTATATCACGTTCAAGCTTAATTTTAAATTAAAAAGTAAGAGATCCCTAACGAGCAATTCTGCATTACTTTTTTCTTAAACTACATATGCATACTCCACAAGTTCACAAATCATATATATTATGGCTTGCAATATCATAACCAAAAAAAGTTCCGACTCGTGGCCATAAATAATGCCCATCAGATGCAACAAATCCACTACTACGATCAGAAGGAAATTTTGTTAAAACGTTATCATCATCAAAAATATGGTTGGGAAATTGCAAAGCATCAGTACCAACCTTTCTTTCGGATTGATTCTTTCCTTCACAATGGCCCGTTCACTGTCTGACATGTTTTTACACTTGTTGCCGAGTGTGCTTATGCAAGCAGATAGAGGATGACAAGAATTCACAAAGAGCAAGTCGAACATTGTAGCATTCCTTCGCTTTTCCTCAGGCTTTTAATTTTTTAATAGAAATAGAATATGGAGAAAAAATGTAAGCTCAAATTAGTAAACATCGGGGAGGGGTGAGAGTTGGGATCGGTAAATTGGACCAAATGTGAATTTAAATTCAGAGAACAGAGACATACTGTTAAAAAGTTTTCAATCTTTTGAACTTCTGCCAGAAGGCGCCCTTCATCAATAAAAGGCAACTTAGCAATACCCTGCAAAGAGGAAGGATGGTATTGTATGAGCTATGATGCAACCATGTCTAGAAAACACAGAAGAAAAAAGTAAGGGTAAATCAGGATTGGACCTGCCAAGCGTAGCGTTTTCCATACATGTCCACTTCAAAGTCTGAGACACAACACTGATATTAAACGGGGGGCAATATTCATAATATAGTGGAACATCTAAAACTTAAATTGTATCCCAATCTGTTAAAGACATACCAATTGGATAAAAATCAATGATTGGTGAGTTTGGATCTGTCATAAGTCTCCTATATGGCTCAGGAAGAGCATGAGAACTGCAGATATCACAGCTCCAATGTTACACTATGTGAATTTAGGAAGCTATAACTCCTTACAAAAATAAGTTGTGCAACAAGCAAACCTTGCAGCAGGAAAGACTCCTAAAAGCTGGTCAAATGGTTTGAATGGAGTACCCAGCTCAAAGCTAATATCAAGTTTACCAAGGCCATTGAGATCAGACGCAAAGGGGGCATAGTGATAAGGATAAAACCTGTTGTAATAAAAATTTAATTAAAACTGATAAAATAAGTCATGCAATTCTTGTAGATCGAATCTGGACACCGGATGAAGAAAACGTATAAAATTCACAGGCATGCATGAAAAACAAGTTGAGAGTCATGCTCAATCCAAATATTAGTCCATCCCTTCGAGAATGCAACTTCCATAGCCAGAATCACACACACCACCTCGACATAGAAAGCATTATGAATACCAACATATGAAAAGAAACAACCCACAACGGAAGCATGTTTATCTCTAAAAGTACCCCCACAAAATATATGAATACAATATATACTCTAATAACGTTAAGTTTTCTAAAATCACAAGTTTACCAAACAAAGCACTTTGTCCAACCAGTGCTAACATCTCTAACATTTTTTCTTATAAACATTCCACCACTGGCTGAAATTTATTGAAAACTACTAAATCAAGACAACCTCATTAAATGAGAAGAAATTTACTAAAAGTTTATTTCTGATAAATTTCAGTCCACAGAAAAATGTTCAAAAAAAATGTGTTGTTATAATTTCTCTTGACCAATTGTAGTTCGTAAATCCCAATTTTTCATTTAAAATCAGACATCTCTATGTCTAAAATGATGTGTGTGCTTGACATTTTAGACAAAAGTAGGATGCTAAATTGGAAGCCAGCCAATACTTTATGGATCTGAACATTCCATATTTAGAACCAGATAGATACAATTGTTTGAAATCTCAATTCGACTAGAAATATGACCACATCATACTATATAAATAATTGTAAACCTCATCCTAAAATCCTATTTCCAATATTGAATTAGACTTAAAATCTACTTTCTAAAATAATATTAAAGCCTACCGAAATGAGATTTGTTAGATCAATTGTGTCAACTACTATTAGACAATACATAAATATTTATTTCCATGCTCAAGATGTTTCGTCATTGAAAAGGTGTACAGATCTCACATTAATTACAGATATAATCAAATTATAATATACAAGAGAGTGCAAACCTTGAGTTAGACTTAAAGATTATTGTCTATGAACAAAAATAAAAGCCCCATCTCTTCCCTAGAACCATGTAGATACAAAGAGCTAATATCCCCAACACTAATCCTAACAAAACATACACCTACTTCAAGGTACTTTAGCCTCTTCAATTCTAGTAAAACCACTAAGGTCAATCCAGATAGACAATGACCCCCTGTTAGGAAGATTTAAGTGAGGAGAAATAGATATACGACAAGGGATCATTACCCTCGAATAGACCATAATCATGTCATAGTCTAACAGTAATTAGTTGCAAAATAGGGTATAAAGAAACTTAAATAGACTGAAAAGGAGACAAGAGACATCAAAAATTGCACAAGGGCACTATTAGGAGAGCACTAGTTTTTCAAGCAAGAGTGTACTGTTTTTGTTTCGGTTGTCCTCTATTCTGCCACCACCCTGATCTGGGTCTGGACATAAGAGTTTCCAATGATTATATTCTGTAATCCATCTGAACCAGTCTCTAACATAATATGAAGAATTGGTCAGAGGGACTTCAAACACTGATACCCAGATTCATCACAAATATTAAAGTACTGTGGTCAAGAAACTGCACGAGAACAGGGAAGAACAGGCCAGGAACAGGTTATTTGCAAGCATCACGCATTGCATAATTTAAGGTTTCAACCAAATAAGAGTTAAAATTCAGCAATCAACACTCAGATTTGGGTCATCAGATATTTGGTGAATGGGAGGAAAGAGAAATCACCTCAAGTGCCATATTAAAGGTAAAGGAAACCCAACATAATTTAAGATTCATACAGTTCATCAGAAAGAACTAGAAAAGGAACTGACCAATTCCAAGAACAAACACCTTCATAATAATAGTGCATTACCCAACAAAGGCCTTCAGTATATTTCAAGACCTAAACAATAGACTGCAATAAGAAAACCTTGACCTCCATATGAACCAAAATTAGTAACACTTCAATTCATTAACTTACAACATCTTTTCGTATAGCTTCAAGTTCCTCAGGAGTTTTAGCAGAAAACTTTTCCTCATAATACCTCTCTTTCCAGCCCACTTCTCCCAACTTAATCTGTTGAAAACAGAAATATAAGATAAAATGAAGTGAAACAATTTTTAAAGAAAAAAGAGAGAACTTTCTACAAACAAAAAATGTAGTATAAGAATCACTATTGCAAGCTCTATAAATGAATGAGTGTTGTTGGAAGTCCTACATCGACTAGAGAAAAGGTCAATTTATAATATATAAGTGGGATGCAGACCTCACCTTACAAGCCGGTTTTGTGGGATTGAGTTAGGCCTAAAACCCACTTCTAACATGGTATCAGAGCTATGATTAGAGCCTATCCTAGCGATATTGTTGGGCATATTGTTCCACCCGCTATTGGACCGTTATCGGACCACCCATTAATATCTAGTCTCACACTCGAGATGTATATACCTCGACGTGAGGGAGTGTGTTAAAAGTCCCACATCGACTAGAGATAAGGCCAATTTATAATATATAAGTGGGGTTCAGACCTCACCTTACAAACCGATTTTGTGGGGTTGAGTTAGGCCTAAAACCCACTTCTAACAGGTGTCGTACTTATCAAAATAAAGCCGGTAATAACCCAGATACAAAAAGCATTTAGAAGGTTTTGAACATAATGAATCCCCCAAAAAAACATAGTTTGGCGCTATAAGATAAGGTTAGCACAAAGCGCAACTGTGTGCTAAGAGGCCAAAAGAGGCCATACTTTCAGTTTTTATAGGTCACATGGCAACGACTCCAATCATTCTCTCCAGCATAGATGAGTAATCGTTCCAATTGAATCAACACTTTCAGATAAAAAATTACAAATGGATAATCCTTGAGGCATGGACTTTAAATTCAACACTCTTTCAGATCCATAATTTAAAAAAATTGATAGAGATCAAAGGCTCAGTTAATTTTCTTGAGTTTTATTTTATTTTTTATATATAGAAGGTTCATCAAGGACTCAACTGCAAAAAAAACTCTAAAAGTAGGGGGGAAACATGAACACTATATAATAACAGTGATAAAACTAATCCATTTCAGTTTCTTATATCAGTTTAACAATTAAATATTTCCTTCCATTTATTTTCTTAATAGAAAAGTTAATTAATCAGCATCAGCATAAACAACAATCTGAGATGCTAACAAACTTCCAAAATTTCCTCAACCTAAATTATAGTTTCTACAGTGTCAAACCAATTATACTTGCAAACAAAAGAGACTAATCCCCACAACCCCCCATAATGGTTGTCCAATTGGAATTCATATCATGAATCGAAAGATTCATTTTCCAAATCATGATTGGAAAATTATGAGAGCTTCAGCAATTAACATTTTAATATCCCAAAAAACTCTTCTCAACATAAATAATAGATTCTACGCAGGGAAAATAAACAATTACCAACAACGGAGACTTATCAGCACAACCTACCAACCAAGATTGTCAAATTGCAATTCATATTGCAAATGGAAAGATACATTTTTGAATCATCACTTGAAACCTTATAGTGAAACGTTAAGATTCATGATCAATACTAAAAAATGTCATAACAAATATTTTAACAAAAACATTATTAGTCTTTTAAAGTAAAATAACGCTCTACACAGCTAATAAAGCGAGAATAAACTTCACAATAATGGAGAAAAGACTACAGGAGCATTTACTTGTACTATTGTTTCTAGTTTTCACTTTTCTATGACAAAAATGCCACCTTGCTTGTAATCTATTTCCTGTTTTCAAATATTTGTAAAGGAAACAAAGAAAACCGAAAAAGTTGTTTTCAGTGTTTTCTGATCTTTGCAAACAGAAAACACTTTGAAAACAAGATAAGAGTTTTGTAATTTGACAGTTAAAATAGAAAACGAAAACAGGAAACATCCAGAGGTAATCCAAACTCGGCTCCACAACACATAAGAATGTTAAAAAAGGCAAGATAATTTAAACAGGATATGAATAATACAATATTCACGCAATTCTTATTATCATGATCCCCACTAACAATAGGTGGATATGGGAAAATTACTGCAATGTAATTTAATCCTTAAGGTTTAATCAAATATTGACAGGCAGGACAATTTACATACTATTTGTTACTTAAAAATACAATTAAAACCACAAGTAAAAATGCAAGGGAAAACTAAACTACTAAACAAAAAAGATAAGAACTTACCTTGTCCTCTTTAGCATTTTTGGAGTTGAATACATCAGATTTCTCGCGAAGTATCTCCTTCAATTTTGTTTTCAGTTCATCTTTATTATCATGAACCTGAAAGATAAAAGAATACCAAACTCAATCAGACAATGGAGGAGATAATCGGATCATTGTAAAAGCCTTACAGCTTAACAATGAAAAGATAATAAAGTGCATCTAATTCCCTGCCAGGCTCATACCCAGTAATAGGTTAGCCCATATATTAATTCTAAAGAATGCCTCTCCTGAAGCAGGAAAACGTACTTCAATTTCAAGACTATTCTCAGCTTCAACAATAGCAGCAGCAACACTTGCTCCTGAAGATAACCTAGCAACTTTATGAGGCCTCTCAGAGGCTTCTTTTCGGTCTTTTCTAACTGATGTATGAAAATTAGAATGCCTAGATTGTTGGAACGGGGAAGGAGTTGGAGCCGAAGCAAGACGAGAACCATGGAATTGCGAAACTGGTACTAAAGAGTCTGGTTGAAATCGAGGCTCAGCATCACCTCTCCTTCTTGCTTGGGCCTTTCCATGCTTTATTCTCTCCATTTGTCGCTGAAAGAAGAAAAAAAATACAGAACAAGAAACACTTCAGAACACACTTGAACATCTATAACTAAGGAAAAAAAAAAAACATATAGGCCTATAAATGTTTAATATCTCTCACTCCTCAATATTATGACAAAAGTTGAGCAGTCACACTTCCTTAATTGTGTGACATATAGACAGCGGGTATAAGCACTAATTGATTATCTCTCTCTATCTCTATCCAATCCTTGAAGGAGAAAGAAAGAGATGCAACTAAACAGACCTGGTGTAATTGAGCTCTTTTCTGGAATATTTTATGTTCATAAGATCCAATAGCCTGAATGAAGTGCTCCACCCTGCTCAAATTTATCTGAAAAAGGCAGTAAAGAAAAGAGACAAATTTTAAATAAACACAAATTAGATGTAAAGAGGCATAGCATATCACACAAATCATCTAAGTTACCATCACATACCGTGCTTCCATTGGTTAAATAACCACCAAACTCCCTAAATTCTTTCTTGTATACTGCAAGCAGCAAGTTAATTGCACCCTAGGTAAAAAGATTCAAATTCCCAACAAATAGATCAGTTACACATTCTTAACCACCATATAAAACATTACACGTACAATTAGATAATATAAAACCTATATCATAACACCATAGTTACTGCCACACAACAAAACTTAAGAAATTAATATGTATGCTAAAGATTAGGAATTCTATCCGCCTTAACATTTAGACCATTCTTGAAAATTCTTATCCATTTCTTTGCACAAAAACTATTGCAGTGAGTTATGCTATAATTATTTGTCTTAATTGATCAACTCAAATAGAACAACTGAAGTTTGAACCACATATAACACTTTCTAAAGATTGTATCAATAAACACATTGGAGAGGTCATATTGACATGACAGCACCCTGTGGCTTGCTTCATCCTAGACTACAAAATCCTGCATAACCACTCACGTTTTGAATTAAGTTCAATTTCAGAGAAAAGAAAAGGTTTTGATATTTTATTAATGCTTCAACCCAAAGCGATTTAGTCTTGTTCAACCTAAGAATTTAAGCTTTCTCGATAGTTAGTTCCTTGTTATTTAGACAAAAGAAGAAGCCTGTGATTTCCAAAATTGACCCAAATTTTTAAAATTAGCAACCAAAGTCCAAATAGGGGGTAAAACAGCACCCCTATATGTCCAGTTAGGCTAAGTCAAGGAAAAATTCATAATTAATTCTTACAAAATAGATGACCAGTCCTGAAATTTGATTCCAACCAAAGATATAGAAAATAAGGGAGAGGGAGAGAGATAACAAGAGTATCTATAATACCAAACCTCACGAATCTCTAGTGTAGGCATATGAGGTAGGAAATCATTGCCGACGAAGAAACACATGAAGATAAAATCATCAACAATGCATTCAAAATCAATCTTGAATGGAGGATTAGGTATTCTCATCTCGTACTCCAGATATTCTCTCAGAGTCCAAATATTCAAGAACTACAAAAGAAAAAAAAATATGATATATATATAGGAAGTAGGAATTAAGGGCTAAAGTACCAAAATTATGTTGTCATATTCAATAACTTTATGAATGTATGAATTTCAAATCAAACCCATACCTGGAATGGTATTTTAGCCACAACAGCCTCTCCTTTTTCATCAAACTCTCCTGCCTTCCTTTTTGCCTTTCCTTCACAGTTTGCTGCAAAATGACCCATCTGACCGCAGAGGAAGCATTTGTCTTTTCCAGGAGCAACTACAATCTGCATAAACACATTATTTACCAAGAATTCAATCACAAAATCTAATGGAAAGAAGCCAAAATAATTGCATGAAATTTTATCAATCATTCGTCATTGTCAGCATCATGTATCTATTTAAGTACATAATAATCTATAATTCAGGGACGAAGAACAACTCATTAGACACAAACCTCTCTGAGAATTGAAAAATGAATTTCATGGGTAGCCAATGCCAACATTATCAAATCAGCATCCTGACATCAGAACACCAAATGAAAAAAATAAGGTAATTACATTCATGATAAATAAAGCAAAGAAGACACCAACTGAAAGTAAAAAAGAAATTGGATTTTCTTTTTTGAATTAACTAAATCAAAGGCAAATTTAGAAGAGCAACAAGTTGGAAGTAAGATATATACCAAACCATACAGGCAATGCCGCGTATTTGGATCATAACCTTTAAGATTTCTCTGCAGACGGATATAGGACATAATCTTATGCTCCCCTTCACCAGGAACATTTGCATCAGAGAGGATAACCTTCAGTCACACACAAACCATAACATTAGATTAGATCCTTCTATCGAATAAGACACATTAGCTACAGTCACAAGTTCATATAAAATGAACTCTCTATACCTTAATATTTTTCCAACCAGGGTCATTGTTCAACCTAAGATGAACATAGTACTGAAGTGCAATTGACAAGACAGCCATAAACTCAGTTCCAGGAGTAATGACATTTGAATCAAAAGTCTGTGACTCTTCTTTAGGAGGAAGCTTTCTGCCCTCCTTCTCAAATTCTTCCCTTAACCTTGCTTCTTCAGCAGCCTAAACACAAGAGAAAAGAAGGCAAATATGGGCAAAATTCATATCTAGCTTGTCAAATATTTCACCAGTATCGTGAGACACCAACAACATTAACCACAAACGAAGTAAAGAAATTTAAGAACTTATATTTTATCACAACACTAGCTAGACTGCTTCAACAGAACTTATATTTTATCACAACACTATCCCCCACTTCAACAGAACTTATATTTTATCACAACACTAGCTAGACTGTTTCAACAGAACTTATATTTTATCACAACACTATCCCCCACTTCAAAAAAATTTACCAGTAGATGTAACCCACAATTTTTTTTAAAAAAAAAAAGTGCATAGATAAATGGATAAATACTCAAGACCAAGGCCAGAGCATTCACTATCTACAATTTCTATCAGTAATCAGACAACCCCAGAGTTCAAGCATTTATTTACCAACCAACAAGCATTGCATCAACTAAATTATTGATAACAACCAAAGAGTGCAAACAATGTTTCAATTGTAGATCGTGGAAAACAGCAGAGAACAAATAATCTGCATATCATATAGCAGCTGCATTGCAGGCATATAGCTGGTCACAAGATGGTTGAAATATAAAGTTTTACTCAAACAAAAATAAAAAACATAAAATTTGGCATTATATTAACTCAAAAGCTTAATTTGCTGAAGACTTGTCAGGGGTGACAAGAGGATGCACGACACATGCCACAACCACAACAATGATGGTGGTCATAATACCGGACGGAGTTGCAATCGGCTATTTAACAACAGTGTGTAATTTCGTACAAAGTCCACAACAATTGCAAAATAGAGATGTAAATTTCACGCAACAATTTATACAACACTTTTTGCCCCTTTCTCTCTTTCACATTAGTTATTACATCTTGTACTTCTCTGTTTTCTCTGTTCCGCCCTCTTAGTTGTAATTTTTTGTACAGTTTGTTGTCCAAATAACATTTTTCTACTAGATACCAAGAAACACAAACGATTGATGTCTATACCGCATCTCGAAGCATCCAAAAGCACACAACACCAAATGAGTGTTAAAAAATAAATGCACAAAACATACCGCATCAGCAGCATCTTTCGCAGACCTAAACCTCCTAGACCGTTGCTGGTTCATTTTCGCCCTTGGCGCAACACCATCTAGGAGTCGAGCCAAACAAAAACAAAAACAAATAAGCTTCACCAGTAACTAAGGTAGCGCAATAACAAAACCCAAAAATCACAAGAAACAGCCACACACCAATAGCCATGTAGAGCAGCTTTCGAGGCCGCACAATGACGAATAGCTTGTCAATGTAGTCGAACATGGACTCAAACACCTCATCAAACGACGTCGGAGAGGGCTGCATAAAACAAACAACGCGTAATCGCACACATTCAAAATCTTGAAATTTAAAGAATGAAATTAATTACTTAAGTTCGGAAGAGAAAATAGCGAGATTAAGAAATGTTACCCTGTCCTCGGGGTGAAAGCACGGATGAATGATGCCGTTCATATCGAGGTAAAGATTATCGTATTCGATGTTGTTAGGATTCTTCTCGCTCGTATCGACCGGGATCTTAACGCCGTCAATGACGACTGGTTCCTCTTCAATTGCATCCACAACCACCATCGGATATTTCTCCGCCAGCCATCGATAGAACGAAGGGACACCCATCGTTCAGTCGCGAACTCAGATTCAGTTCGCCGAAACCGAAAACCCTTTTTATCCAATCCAGCTCACTATTCTCTCAAGTCTAAACGGAGAAGAAGAATATGCGAATAAGCTAACTCTGATTTAGCGCGGGCGCTGCTCCTTTTTGAGCTACTACACTCTCTCCCGCATGTTGGATTGCTAGGGCAAAGAATCCGTCCGAAGGAATGGACGATAATACCCTTTGCAAAATTCGTTATGTGGTGATGCTTTTGATGATATTTTGAGTGCTTTGTAGTCTTTCTGTGCTTCACAGATTGGCGAGCTTTTATTACCTAAAATCCTTTTTTTGCCATGTTAGAAAACAAAATAAATTTTATTTCTTAATAAATATAGAGTATTTTTCTCATTTATATTTTTAAGGTTATTCTTGTAATTTAATATTGTTTTCAACCAAACACTTCTATATTTTGTCTTTTGTGTTGGCCTTAAAATAATATTTTAGTCCTTGTTTTCTTTGTAATTCTCACTTTCGTCTTTTATAATTTAAAATATAAATTTTTATCTTTCCTATTTTAAATATTAATCAAATTTTTCTTTTTATTGGTTTTAAATTAATTCCATTAATATTTTAAAATTTACTTTAGTAACGATTACAAGTTGACGCAATATTCAAATTGATTTCATTAGTATTTTTAATTTTATTTTTCAATTAAATTACTAAAATTGTTTATCTTTAACTGTTTAAAAATTCGTTTTCTATCTTCTTGTACTCTTTCACCCATTCTTTTTTCCACTTCTATTCATCTTTATGCTCAAAGACTGTATTATTGGAGGGTTTAAAAATTACAGATATCAATTCTAAATAGTATTATGTGAATTATTTTTGGTTAAACAGTCAGTCTCACTTGTTATCAATATTTTATATACATTTTGTATCTCACTTGTTATCAGTATTTTATTTACATTTTGTATCGTATATTCACTGTTCAAAGGACAAATATACGAGTGAGGTGCATGTTGGTTATTTGTGGAAGTAGATGGTTGATTTGTAGGTACTTTCGGTACATTGAAATGTCCACTTCAAATATAATTTTAAAATTATTCATATCAAATATAATATGGTTATTTATATTAAAAAATTGAAAATTTTAGTTTAGATTCAATTATTAACTTTCCCAATTATTCATATCGAATATAATATAGTTAGTTATATTAAAAAATAGTTGAAAATTTTAGTTAAATGCAATTATTAATAAGTTTTAGCATATGAGAAAAGAAAAGACAATCATTTATATATGTATGATTTTTTAATAGTTACAATTATAATTTATTTTCATTGAATCAATGATAGTAATTAAATATATAAATTTTAAGCGTGTTTTTTCAAAAGCATTAGTTAAGAGTTGTGATTAGGTATTTTCATCTTTTATAAGTGTTCTTGTTATTTATGCATTGTGTAAGTGTTCTTTTCTTTTATGTAAAATCATGCGCAACAACATGACACTCTCGTAAATTATGCATGCAGCATGCATGTAAATATTTCTACATTAAATAGTGGCTTGTGGATAGGGATTATAGATTTCACACTATTGGAATCGACTTTGTGGAGGTGGTAATCGATTCTCTATCGTAATAAAAGATTTTGTGGAGGTGAGAATCTATTATCTATCATGGGAAAAGATTCCTTATCAGGTAGAAAGAAAAGCTTTCTCTCCTCACCACATTCAATTTAGACAATCAGTCTTCTTACTTTTCAACTAATTCTTACTCTAATCTTATCAAACCAAGAACTTGAATCTTCTTTCTGTTCTAACCATTTGTTAACACTTCCTCACCTCAAGATTGACACTACAACTTGAAACCATAGCTTAGTTCATCTCCTTTGTTTACTGACCCGCTTTCTCGGTTCAACATCCATTAATACCCTTTGATTTCAAGGTTGACACCACAACTTGAAACAATAGGTTCACTTCATCTTCTTTGTCTATTGTTCAACCTTCTTTGTGGAATTCCTCACCTTAAGCTTTAAATTATCACTAACTACACTTAACTCCTTCATAAAAACAACATTTGTTAGTTTAAAAAAGATCCTACTCACAAGCTATCAACATAAGAATGAGACAACTCTTCTAGCGCACCTCTTATTGTTAACAAACAGGATTGTCATCATCTGTTGCACTATTCTAATGCTCATACTTCCCTACTCATCAATTTACCAAAAAGAATGCTCCTTTCATGTCAATTGTAACCAAAAAATGATCACCCTTGAAGAACCTTCTTCAAAACATCTATGATCTTGCAAAATCCTGAGAACTCTTCTCTTCCACTATAACCTTGTCATTCCATTTCCCCATCATTGTTTCTACTACTAAAAAATGTACGCCCCAAAAGCTACTTTTGTCTGCCAAAACTTATACTAGATTATTTCAACTTGTCCTCTGTTTCTCTTTTGAGATCTATTAAACTTTTAGTTATTCTGATAATCCTATTCACTTCTTACTTTGACTTTGAACCTTCCACCACTTTCTCTCTTTAGGTCTCAAGCATTACTAGTATGCATAACATGTTGCATTCTCCAATGTTGTTACTCCGGTGTGCATTGACATATTCCCTTCTTTTGAATTATGACACTACTAATATACAAAACCAAGTTGATTTCTCAAATATTGTTACACCAATGTTGACACCATGTCTTCTCTTATTCTAACCTTTGAACTCAACTTCTCTTGCAGAACGTGTGATTGATGATCCTCTAACTCGCTTTTTGAAACACCTTCAAAAGAAAATGTCTCTTCTACAATCCAACATCTTTCCTCATTCTTTGTGGACTAAAAACTCTAATCTTCTAACTCTGAAGCTCCAACACACCACATATCCCTGTCTTTGAGGCAAAACTTGTCTCAAAGGCTTTAATCAATTTTAATAAAGGTATACATTTTAGGTTATCCTCTACCACTATAGAACATAAAAAACTACAAAAGCAAGAGCACGACAAAAAACATTATAGAAAACAAAATTTGGGTCACAACTCTTCCTTCCCCAAACATTTAGAATTAAGAAAGGAAAATAATCTCTAATAGAGTCATGAGTGTGCATCTTCATTACTCTTATTAGGACGTTTTATGTTCTCAATACTTCCAATTAGATACATAAACCCCACAATCTAACTTGGAAAGATATGACAAACCACACTGCTAGATTTAACTCCACACTAGAAAGACACAACAAACTCACAACCCTTAGGTCCTCCTAAGGATGAACTACTCTTATACCATAATATAACATCCCAAAATTTTAACAAAACTAAACTTAGCAATTCATTTTACATAGACAAGAGAATGGTGAAAAACCAAACTTCCCATTATACGTCTTATCTTTGTTAGGATAAGACAAGTTCGTCTATAGAAACCTTGGTTTTGAAGTTTAACTAAACAACATGAAATGAAGAAGTCTCACAAGGTTAGAAGAATAAGAGAATAGAAAATAAACAATAAAAAATAGTATAGAAAACCCTAAATTGGAAAGAATAGGTATCCACATAGGATAGAAAAACCTAAGTTAGAAAGAACAGGTAACCACACGATAGGAAGCCTCATAGAATAAGAGAATAGAAAAGAAACCTTAAATGCTAGGATAGAAAAGAAGTCTAAAATATAGAAAACCATGTGTTCACACAACAAGTCTAAAACACCAAGAAGAAAAGAAGTAGACGATTCTCTAAAATATAGAAAATCACAAAAGCCAAACTAGGCTACAAAAGTAGGAGAATAAGATATCCAAAAACCTAAACTCTAGTTAGATACAACATGAGAAAAATAGGATTAGACTAGCTAAAGACAAATAAGAAAACAATAGGAAAACACAAACAAAGCATTAATATCAGGCAAACCAAGGTAAACACTTAAGACTCTAGAGAACATAAGACTTAGAACCAAAATCCCCAACATAGAAAAGCTTAGGAAAACACCTAGGATTTTAGGAAACAGAAAATTAACTAGGTTAAAACACCCAAATGCAGTGCCAAATGACTATTAAGTCAAAAACATCTAAAAAAGTTGAAGCTAAATACATAAAGCTTTCATACCTAAAGGGTATTCAGTTTAAATCTCGGGAAAACGAAACAATGTCAAGACGATGTCGTTGACAAAACACTCTAAAAGACTAAAACTTAAAATACCAAAGAAAACACAAACATTGCTAAACGATGTCTACATAAAAAGGCAGAATCACAAGAAGTGTTTACTCTGTCTAAATGATAACATGAGCTAAACATTACTTCATCCAACGATGAACTCTTTACTCAACATTGATATCCTTAGAAGAAAATCTTAATCGTCAAACGCTATCTTAATGGTAGGAAATCAAAAAGCACTTTGTTGTTTTGAGTAAGCATTAAATGAAGTTAAATGCTCAGTGTTCAAAAACAACAAAAGTGATATTTGATGAGTGGACTACACATCAAAAACCCCAATCAAATTAGTAGTAGGTGTTAGTAACAAGAAAGACATTCATAAAATGTTCTTATCATAGGAAATTGTGGCACAAGACCTACATTTAAACAAAACATGAAAACAATAAGTAAGCGACAACCAAGAAAGAGTCTTTTACATACTAAACGATATCAGCTCAACACACAAATGTAACATTATAAGATAAGCTTTTGAAAACACCAAAATAAACAGGAAATAAGATATACTTGTTGTACAAACTTTTGTTTTGTCTTGTGCAAGACAATTGCTGCAAACGTTCATATACCTCATCTTATAAGCATCAAAATAAATGTTGGAAAGAAGAAGATAAAAGAAGAGTTGATCAATTTGTCAAAAGTCGTGCCAAATGAGAAGTCAAATATGTTTTTGATAAAAGCTCTTAAAACATGTATGCTCTCACAAAAGACTTCATCCTATGACAAACACCCACGCTAGTAGCCATGAAAGAACAAATCTCAAGACAAGCTTCGTTAAACGGTCATATTATCAAATCTTAAGAAAAGTTTCGTTATAACAACTATATCATCAAGGTGTATAAATAAAAGACAAGAAGAAGAAAGCGATGATGATGTAGATAAGGTGGATATGCAGGTATATTATCATCAATTGAACAAGGAAATCCATTTTGAGCTACAAAAAGAAAAATTCCTCTAACCAGGAAGACGGTAAAAAAGAAGAGCTTAAGAAAAAAAAATATTCTCAAGCTTCATCAGAATATCCACAAGAGAGTAATTGAGTGAAACACTTAGAAATTCTCTCAAGTCTTATTGTAATATCATCTCAACTATGAGGGAAGAGAAGAGTGAAAAAGGAAAGTCAAGCAATACTCTTGAGCTTCATTACATTATTTGCTTACTTTTGTAAGACAAGAGAAAAGAGTAAGGAGAGAAACACCGGTGAGTGTTTAGACTACTTTATATTGTAATCACATCCTCTCTACGAGAGTTGTCTAAATCACCTGTAAGAAATTATGGATTGCAATTATGGGGAGAATAAAAACACTTACAACTTGACTCTTGAGATTTAAGGAAATCTAGGCAAGGGTGTCTAGTACCAGGAGTGGTGCGAATACTTTTCCAAGTCTATGGTAACAGGTGGTTATCCGTTGACTGTGGAGACCAAGAGTGGTGAGAATACTCAACTAGTCTAGGGTAACAAAAGGTTATTCGCTAACTAGGGATACAGGGAGTGGTGAAGAATACTGCACAACCAGGAGTGTGTGAAAATTAACTAAGCGGTGTCGGTGAACACCAGGAGTGCCTAAGGATACCAGGAGTGGTGCGAATACTCAACTGATCTAGGATAACTAAAGGTTATTTGTTGGTCAAGGATACCAAGAGTGGTGTAAATACTCAACCAGTCAAGGGTAATTAACAACTACTTGTTGTCTGAGAAACCAATAATGGTTTGAATACTCAACTGGTTTAGGGTAACTAGAGGTTATTCGCTAATCAGGGATACCAGGAGTGGTGAAAATAATTCACAACCAAAAGGAGTGATACTCAACCAGAAGTGGGTGATACTTAACAAGACGATGTATCATAATGATACTAGAACCGTCTAGGGATACTAGGAGTGGTGAATAATACTACGTAATCAGGAGTGAGTCAAACTCAAGTAATCAAAAGTAACGATAGTTACTCAATAGGACTAGGAACACCAGGAGTGGTTTAAAACACTCAATTGTACTTCATTCAATATTTAATAAAACTCTTTGAGTTAACTTATAGGAGAATTGAATGTAATCCTAACAGGTGGACCAATATAAAATTATTTGCGTGCTATAGTATTTTCTGTAAACGACTAGCTATTGTTGAAAGCAATCTTTCTAGGTGCTTAAGTTAGCTTTAAGCTTTCGGCTAGAGTTTACATCTTCAACGAGTTACTGCTTAAGTATCCTTGGAGAAAATTGAGTTAGTTATGTAAACGATCTTTATGGAATAATGTTGATAGACGAAGCATGACTAACTCACAAGTGTACATACATCATGCTTAGTTCTTCATCTGTGAAAAGATCTAGAAAACATTATTCAACCCTCGTTCTAGAGTTTTCTCACAGCTTCAAGCTCCATTGTTTCCTATCACTTGCTCACCCTTGACACTCTCCTAAGCTCACACCATTAAGGTGATTATTACAAAAGAGAAGACAAAACATAGAAACAAACAACACAAAAGCAAGGACAAGCTAATATCAAAAGAATCAACATAGGATATCAAAATTCATCATACATATAGTTCATACCAAATTAAACAAACATCTTAAATATACCATGAACCTAGACTTGACCATCCAAATAAGGTATGAATGTTGAGTTATGACGAGTCATGCACGGTTTGTATTGTTTTGTAGAGTCATTGTCAATGAGTTTCACCCTACCACATTCACAATGTTATAGTTTGTATCGCATCTTAGGTCATACTAGAAACATAAAGACTAAGACCTCCTACTACTCTAAAACTAAGAACGAAAAGGAAAAATGAGTCGAAAGTTACTTGTTCTAGAAGGAAACCTGATCGGATGAGTGATCTCCTAGGCACTTCCTGGTCAAACGGATGATTTAAGAGTTAGAAATTGTAAAGAAAAGTTAAAGAGAACTTAGAGAATGAGTTTTAGAAAGATTGTAAATGTTTTAGATAATGATACAAGTTTATAAAATTATATTTATATCATTGAATTATTTTAACATTAAAATACTCAGTCTCTTTGTTTTAAAACACTCATCAACTCTAATATTCTATTTTAAGAAAAAAAAATTAATTCAAGATTAAGATTCTCAGTTTATAAGTCATGACATTGAGTCTAAATATCATGTTCATTGCATTTTTAGCTTTTAAATAAACATTTGCTTCTCCTAGCTTATATTTTTAATAAAGGACATCTATATTTTTAGCTTTTAAATAAACATTTACTTCTCCTTATTTTATTTAAAGTTTAACACATTAACTTAAATTTAAATTAGAAAACACGAAAATTGGAAAACAAAATTTTAAAATATAAAAATTAAACAATTTTAAAGGAAAAATCGAATAAAGCTATTATCATATATTAAAATAAAGTGTATTATAGAGATATAAAACACCTTTTTTAATAAAATAATAATTTATCTTTTTGTTCACAAAAAATAATATTTCAGAAATAAAAAATCATTCAAACTGTTTATGAAAATGCTAATTTTGGTAAATTTTTTATGTAAGTTTTAAGTAGTAGTTATAAATATCGTAAAAGATGTAATATTATTAGTTTTGAAATTAGAAAGTATGAGAGTTATTTAGCAGTACAACTTTTAAGGTTTATATCAATCATTTCTTTACGTTCCTCATCTCATTTTGCATGGGAATTAAAACTAATTCATTATCCTTCCACGTTTTTTTCTTTTTATTTGTTTGTGTTACAGTAAAAGATTAAAAGAAAAAAACACGAATTTTCAAATAATTTGTTCGTGGGATCTGAAAATTGCATTGAAACAAAATTCAGAGTAAAAACAAAACAAAACTGCAAAATTAAATCTAACACCGAACAAGCAAAACCTCCCCAGAGATCGCTATTTGGAGCCAAGCCATATTGTTTTTGACGACGCTAAGGTTGTATTTCTAATCTTCTTGGTTTTATGGATCCACCCTTTTATTTTCATTAACTCTGTTCACAACAATGTTTCCCTTTCTTTCTGTTACGTACGGACATTTGATAAGCAACACAACAATCTTAAATGATAATGTCCGGATTTATTAAAGTTAATGCATACATTTGTGCAGGTGGTGAGATAATGATTGATGGAGTCTGACAAGAACGAACGTGAGACGAGTCGCGAGGTTTGCGCGAATGGAAATAGCATCAATGCGGCAGAACTTGAGGCCAAACTTGATGCAGGAAATGTTCAAGAAGCAGAAACAACATTGCGTGATGGGTTGTCACTAAGTTCTGAGGTTCACTTTTGTTTGTTAATTGAATATTCATCTTCCAACAACCTGAAACCAATGTTACAATGTCACATTGTTCATCACCATAGTTAAATTTGCTCCCTCACTGTTACTATTTTGAATTGGTAGGACCTTGTGATTGGATTTTGAATTGGTTCTGTTTATATATTATTATATTATTGACATAAAGTTGTTAAAGTGAGTATTTATATTATTATTCATCAAATTTCTTACAAATACAAATATACGACATGTCTCATTTCTTATTGGGATTGAATTGATGGATCACTTTGAGTTAAGTCAATGTATTCACTTGTTTTTATTTTTTTATGTTGATAGGAAGCAAAGGCTGTTCTTGGAAAATTAGAGTATCAAAGAGGTAACGTGGAAAATGCTCTTCAAGTGTTTGATGGAATTGATCTTCAACCAATCATACAACAATTACAAACTTCCCTTTCGGAAAAAGGACCAGTGAAGAATGCTTTGTTGTTTGAAGTCGTCTACCTAAGAATCAAGTGTCTACAAAAGTTGGACAAATGTACTGGTATTAACCATTATTTCAACTATTGAAAGTTGTTTTCTACTTGTGGTTTGATTTGTCTTTCTAAATGGAGGTGAATCCTCCATTATAAACTTTGAAGTATTCTATCTTTACCACAACATCCCACTAGATGAAGTTGGGTAAATGGATTACCCAACACTATTACTTGTTTAAAAACCAAATTCTAAGGGATATTAATACATTGAAAAACTTGTTTCATGGATTTATACAGAAGCTATTGATGAGTGTAAGTCTGTTCTTGATGCTGTTGAGAAGACATATGGTCAGGGTACATTTGATACACAAGTCGACAATAAATCGCAGGAGATAGCCAGTCGTGTAGTGGAGCTCCTTCCAGAGCTCTGGAAACAGGTTGGTCGTTATGATGAGGCATTGTCTGCTTATAGGAATGCCCTACTTAGCCAATGGAACCTTGATAATGAATTTGTTGCAAGAATTCAGAAGGCACTTGCTGTGTTTTTGTTGTACAGTGAAGTGGAGGCAAGTCCACCTAACAAGACGGATGGGTCTTATGTACCCAAAAGCAATCTGGAAGAGGCAATTCTTCTTTTAATGATTATTTTGAGAAACTTCATCCTTGGTAAGATAAAGTGGGATCCTTCAGTTATGGAACACCTGGCTTTCACACTTTCAACATGTGGACAAACCTCTATTTTAGCAAAGCAATTTGAAGAGTTGATACCTGGTGTATACCACCGCATTGATCGTTGGAATTTTATAGCCATGTGTAATTGTGTTGCTGGAGAAAATAAAAGTGCTTTGAATCTACTTAGGATGTCTTTGCATAAACATGAACGACCAAATGACCTAATAGCATTATTATTGGCTGCCAAAATTTGTAGTGAGGATCCTCATCTTGGTGCTGAGGGAGTAGGTTATGCACAAAGAGTAATCAATAATGCCCGAGGATTAGATGAGCATTTGAAAGGTGTGGGTTTTAGGATGTTGGGACTTTGCCTAGGAAAACAGGCTAGGGTTTGTTCTTCTGACCATGAGAGGTCTAACCTTCAATCCAAAGCTCTACAATCATTGGAGAAGGCAATTAGATTGGAGCAAAACAATGCTGATCTCATTTTTGAATTGGCTATTCAATATGCTATGCACCGAAATTTAACTGTTGCTTTATCTTGCGCTAAACAGTTCTTTGACAAAACTGGTGGCTCTACATTGAAAGGTTGGAGATTGCTTGCTCTAGTTTTGTCTGCACAAAAAAGATTTGCAGAGGCCGAAGTAGTCACTGATGCAGCTGTAGACGAGACTGCAAAGTGGGAGCAAGGGCCATTACTCAGGCTGAAAGCCAAGTTGAAAATCTCCCAATTACGACCCATGGATGCTATTGAAATTTATCGGTACCTTCTTGCATTGGTTCAAGCCCAGAGGAAATCACCTGGGCCACCTAAACAAGGTTCACAGGTATGATTATGCAATCTTCTCTTCTTCCAAGGAATATTATCTTTAAATTTAATTCAATCGTGATATGTTTTATCGAGTAATAGTGATGATGACATGTAACTTTGATGTAAAACACATTCAATCAATTTCATCCATTATTTCTCCCCCTTTCTCTGTTTTGTTGAGTTAAACATGAATCTTATTATCCACCATAACTTGTCATGTCATAGTTTTGCTGCAATGTTCCTAAAACACGGAAATATTTTGTCAAGCTGCAGTTTCTATTAGTGTTTAATGACGGCAAAACATAAAACACTATGGTTATTTACCCTTAAATTAAGGTAATGAAAAAAATAAGGAAACAGATAAACTAGTCCTAAGAAGCAAAACTTCAGAATATCTGTATCATACATAAAAAGGAAGTTTTGATTTAACAAAGGAAATGAGTTTTTTGTCTAGATATTTTAATTGCTTAATATGAAACTCTTCGATTATAAAACGATGATTCCAAGGCTAATCTTACATTTATTTTATTAACTCTTTTGTAGGTTGAGGATGATAAGATAAACGAACTTGAAGTTTGGCATGGTCTGGCAAATTTATATGCCAGCCTTTCTCACTGGAAGGATGCCGAAATTTGTTTGCAAAAGGCGAAAGAATTAAAGGAATACTCACCAGCAACAACACACGCTGAAGGCAAGAACAGATCTTTATGTTGTCAACAGTATACTTTACCACATTGAACTTGTGTTTTCCCTCTTGTTTTAATGAAATTGACATTTCATATTGTTCAATGTGATTGTCCCAGCTATTTTGTTCGAAGGTCGTGGGGAACATTTAGAAGCTCTCATTGCTACTTTGAATGCGGTTCTGCTCGAACCAAACTACGTGCCAAGCAAGATCTTGATGGCTTCTTTGATACTGAAAATCGATTTTATTTCTGCTGCACCTGTTGCTAGATGCCTACTTTGTGATGCACTTAGAATAGAACCCACCAACCGCATGGCTTGGTATTACTTGGGATTAACTCACAAGGCTGATGGCCGAATATCTGATGCTGCTGATTGCTTCCAAGCAGCTTCCTTGCTTGAAGAATCTGATCCCATTGAAGGTTTCAGCTCTATGATTTGACTACTGTCCTTGGTTAACTTTTACATATTCGTATAATCTTTGTTGTCACTTTTGAAAATGTATCATGTTTTTCTTTTCCTTTTTTTTTTCATTTTAAATTCTTATCATAAGAATCTAGTTTCTAAGAAGAAAAGTTGTCTTATATCCGAGATTAGGAAATAAGATAACAACGAGGTTCATTAATTGTAAAGAACTTAAGGGGTTTTATTGTGTTGGGTTCCTTTATTGCTTGTAAATGTGAGATGCTTACTTGAAAGGTATACTGGAAATATTCAATTTTCTTGTTCTTTATTTGCATATACCTTCATTGATAAAATAGTCTTTCACACTTGTGTTGTTATGTACGTCTGTGTGAGAATGTGAGAACTTGAATGTTATTTACTAGTGTTTTTACTCGTGCAATGCGCGAGATAAATTTAAGCACCATAATTAGAATTAAGTTAGAATTTTGAGAGATATATTTTATTTCTGATATATCAAAGTTTATACACAATAAGATTTTGTAAATTGTAAACATCATCATCATTAGGATTGTTAATTCTTCCACTTAGAAGAAGCAATGCCGAAAATATAGCTATCGTTACATAATATTTTTCATGTTTTCACTTAGAAGGATAAGAGTCCATACCATATGGCCTGGATGGCCATATAGTCACCTTATAATCAAGCCAATCGATTGGTCTCGTAAAGCCGAATGCAGCCAACTAATCGAGTGTGGTTGAAATTCTAAACTTAGGTTGGACGGTCAAAAACAGAACGTTCGATCTAAGTTAATAATTAATTTTTTTTTTGCAAAGATTAAAGTAAGTAATAATTTCTAAACCTATGACAAAAACTATAAATACAGTCAAATGTAAGAGATATATGATCCTTAATATTTATTGTCACTAAAAGTAAGAGATAGGAATTATTTGACCTCGTACCCGAAACATTTAATAAAAATAGAAAATTAAATAAAAAAACGAGTCATTAACAAAGACTTCAATATTTATAGCTTGCTTGTGAGCTTGAAAGAGAACTTGCAAGCCATTGTCACTACAAAATTGTCGTTGCCATTATATTCATTAGGATCACGATATGTTGGCAACGATTTTTTAACAACATTTTGAAAACGCCACGAGTCAACGTTGTATTGGCCAATTTTTTTTTTTAAAAAAAAAACTGGTTTGAAAAAGGGGACTTTTTGTTATTTCGAAAACACCCTCCCTCCTTCTCAGCCCTCTTTCTCCTTTTCAGCCCTTTTTCTCCTTCGAAGCTCTCTCTCCATTTTGGGATTTTGGTTTTGCTTTGAAGCTCTCTCTCCATTGCTCTCTCTCTCTCCATTTTAGGTTTTTGTTTTCCTTTGAAGCTTTTCTCTCTATCTCCATTTTTTGAAGGCGTTGAAGTCGTCATTAAGCAATCTCTGTTGACGTTGAGGAATTTCCTTCGTTGTTGGCAATCTTTATTGAGTTCGAGTGAGCGCTTGTTTGGTTGGGTGTCGTATTCTTCGAAGTTCTCACCCTTTATGTGTCATGGGTTCGTCAGGTAACATTGGTTCTTCGAACAAGGTATGAACTTTATCCTTGTTCTGTATTCGTATTTGGGTTATGGGTTTTTTTCATTTGTTGATCATTTTGTATTTTTTTTAGGGGGGGGGTTGGTCATTTTTAGCATTTATTGGTTTTTGTAGCCAAAGCTGTTAATTTTTTTTTATGGATTCGAGTTGTAAATTCTGGTGTAGCACTTTCATTTGGAGTAAAATTTATTCGATTAAGGTGAACCGTCAAATGTGCTACATTCGTTTGAGCAACTTGTATGATGTAACACCACAACAATAGGTCATTAGAACTGTTAAGGTAATTTGATTTGTTGTAAGTGGGTGTTTGGGGATAAAATAAGTTGGTGGCCACTATCAAGGACCACTAGAAATAGCACTATTAAGTGCTCATTTCTTATTTGCTGTCAAAAGTTATTGAGTATCACTCTAAGTGTTTTTGCTGCATAATCTTGGTTTACAACATGAATTCGTGATTCCATTGCATTTTTTTATTTTGCAGTCTTTTGTTCGCCATTCATTGAAAACCAAGTTTGTTGCCGGTTTGAATGAAATTTTGACCGAGGAGCAGAAGACTATTATTTCAAAGACTCCATTTCAATGGTTTTTAGAACTAAATGATAACCTTAAGATTGGTAGGAATATTTTGAGCGATTTATTGATTAGATGGGTTGATGAAATGGGTGGTTTTTCTTTTGGAGAAAAAATTGTGGAATTCAAGGAAGTAGATTTTACCTTAAGCTTAAGGTTAGGTTTAGTTGGTGACCAGATTAAATTGAATGAAAAAAACTTAGCAAAAGTCATTGTTGAAAGCACTTTGGTAAAGGAAAAGGAAAATATGAACTGCAAGTGATATATGATTTTATTTTGAAAAAGCAGAAGTTGCCTTCAATAGATGTTTGTAGGTTGTACATTTTGGTAGCAATTGCTCCACTAAGTAATTTCTTATTACATCTATTTAGACTTTTTACAATATATGTATGTACCACACTACTCCAATCATAATTTGACAAACCATCTAAGTCATCTAATACTAAACAAGGCATGTTAGAAACACGTCTCGCCTTCCTAGGAAAAAAAACACCACAAAACAAATTAATATATTCAAACGACATACAACATCTACATCAAGATCATCATTATGTATAAGGACATTAAACATCTTTATTAGGTCTTTCAATTTCATTGATTTTGAATTAAAATGTTCAACAACTTTACCCACAACTGACTCATCCAAAGGAACCTCCAAACCCCCTACTCTGAACCCTAAACTCATGACCACATCCAGCACATTGAAAGGCACCGATTGTTGCCTAACTTTAAACGCTTGATGGTGGAGAACCCATCGACGAACCATCGGTTTCAACAATTTTAGGTTAACCTCTAAAGGATCTTCAATCTGTAAACACATCTTAAATGGAGTTCCAGAAATGCGCTTCAGATGTCTCAATCACAGTAACGAATTCATTTGGGCAATATAGGATGTATCCATCCAAGCTCTAAGGCGCCACTGTTCAACAGTTCAATTTTATAACAATCAATTTATAAAACAGTACTCCAAAACAACAAAGAAAACAAAAAGCTTAAAAATCTACTTACATTACTTTTACAGGGTACCATTTTGAATTGTACTAATACCTTCAATCAAATATTAACCTAAGATAATAAATTTCAAAAGGGGAGAAAATTAATTTCAATACATTTCCTAACATTTCAAGTAACGGTGTTAAAAGACGAAAACCAATAACACATGACATTCAAGTAATCGTGAATAAAATGTGCCAATAAAAAGTCACCTAAAAAGTGTGGGAATACGAAATACCTTTCGATTAAAAAGCAAAACACGATGCACAGAAACTCACCAGCGCACCCAATACCCAAATCCACAATGGCGACAGCGAAAAAACACATCCTTTCAGAGTTCTTCACCACCGCAACCCAACAACCAAAGGCACAACGCCGACAACGACCCAACACCTCAAGGCACAATAAAGACAGCGAACAAACCTCTCCTTTCGACAAAAAACGACAAAGCTTGCCCCAACAGAGACTTCCTCAAACAACTTCACTGGCGGATATAGACAAAGGATAGGTCGACCCAAGCACCAACAAAAGGGGACTTCAGTGGCGCGAGAGACTTTGCAAGAGACTTTCGATTGGAAAACCTTGACAAAGAGAGAGCTTCGAAGAAATTGAGAGAGAGCACTAACAGAGATGAAGGAGAGACTTTCGTTAGACAATGCGAGAAACTTTCGTAAGAGTCGAAGGCGCCAACAGGTTTCAACAATTCGTTCTGCCAAAAATGCCCTCCAAAACTATTTTCAGTTCAATTAAAAATTCACTTAAAACAACAAATGACATAACGACATGTGTCGTTGTCAAATTGTTATCAAAATGGCGTTGTTGAAGAAACGTTATCCAATTCATTAACGCAAAAAGAAAAAGAAACAATATTAGTTTAGTGTAGGAATGAAATCGAAAGAAGACTAGGAGGCGCTGACAGAATATCCTCAAAATAAAATAACTTTAAATTATATAACATTTTAAAAATAATTAATGGAATTAATTAAGTAATAAAACAATTGAAATAGTTCCGTAATAATTTGAATTAATAATAACAATAATAGTCTAAAAAATATGATTAAATGAAATAAAAAAAACAATAAAGTAATGTACCATCTTTTTAAATTAATTGATGGTAAAGTAAAAATTTTAGTCATAAAAAAATTATTATTTTCGATTTTAAGATAATGATATTTTAAGGCAAATAAACTTATGTATAAAAAAAATGTGTAAAGTTGTAAAAAAAAAGTATGAAAAATAATGAATTACAAATTTAACTTCATTTTATTAAAAAAAAGCTTTTTACAATTTTAAATTGTTTCAAACATTCAACTCCAAAACACTTGAAATTTTAAGAAAGTCATCTTTCAAATAAATTTGCATTACCAATAAAAAGTTTTATGCCATCTTTTCAATTTTTTCTTGAGTGTTTCTTCTTGCACCTCACTCATCTTATTCTACACCTCCTATTTTATAATTTTATCTTTCATTGATTAAATTTAATGAAGACTTAATAATGTTTCAATGACCACCAACCCTAAACTCTTGTTTCTATAAATCCTACATTCACCCCTTTCCCATTTCTTCAGTTTTTTTCCTGTTAAATTTCCATTGGTCTTGGTGGTATATTTCACAGTGTCATTCGTGTCCTTTCTCTTTCTTCGTTTTTTTCCTCAATTTTGACTTTGGTTTTCTTTAGAGAATCCAATAGAACCCCATCCCACTTCTTCATTCAGCGTTTCATACACATTCTTCTCAAGAGGCCTGCATGTGAAAGACCATGTGCCACCACCATTTACATCAGCAAAACAAGCTCTTAGTCCACCCATGAAGAGCTCGAGTTCGTGATTATAATTCTAAGTCTTGCATCCATTCTCATTTATAGCATCCTTACAAGTATCATCTGAATCTTCTCTGAGTAAAACTTGCAAAGCCACCGCTTCAGCAATTGCAACGCCCTCTTCATCAAGTCTTTGTTGCTCCTCTTTCTTCTTTTGTTTCTTTTTCTCCAATTCAAAAATGATGGCAGCAGAAGCAGCTAGAGATTTTTCCAAGCACCTCTTTTTCTTTTTAGCATCCAACTTATCTTTCACTACCTTATGACAGTATTCTCAAGTCAAGTACAATCTATATTTGCTAGTGAGAAAAAACACAAACTGTATTTGTTAGAGACATGTTGAAGATTAAAAATTAATGAAGGGTGAAGAGTAATGCGGAAAGACATACTAAATAGCTGTGAGAATGAAAGCACACTTAACTGCAACTGGAATTGCGGTGAGAATGAACTGTACTTTGAAGTGCGACTACCGCATTTCCAAGTGTGTCGAGCTATGAACCGCACTTCCAAGTGCGGCCAACGTGGACTGCATTTCAAATTTCGGTGAGCTCTTAACCACACTTTTAAGTGTGGCAAGCTATGTAACCATACTTCCACCACCAGAGTGTTCTCAACCGCACTTCCAAGTGCAATTACGACCTTCAATCTAGCCGAGAAATGCATCCCAGCACATACAAACAATACATACAAACTTAAAGAAATCAGAATCAATCTGGACACCCAACAAATGAAAGAGAAGAAGAGACTACTATAAACAAATGAGGGAAGAGGGGAGGAGAAGCACTCAAGAGGAGAAAGAGGGTGTAGGGATTGTGAATATGAGATGCTGAGAGTGAGGAAAAAGGGATGGATGGTGTAGGCTTTTAATTATTTATGGGTGAATTAAAAAAAAAAAGTAACACTCAAATATTCTCTGACAAGGGTACAGATGAAAAAAAAAATAAGGAGGTGCAGGATGAGATGGTGAGGTGTAGGGAGGAACACTCTTTCTTCTTTGTTCTCATCAACTCATTTTAATACTTCAAATTGAAAGTGGGTGCTAGTCATGTCTGTTATGACGTAATTTTTGTCACAATCAGCGATCACGTGTTTCTTCTAGGATGAACCACGTGTAAGAAGGAGAAAGAGTTACAGTTACCATTAAATTTTTAGGTAATTATATTTTGTTTTGTTTTTGTTTGTGTATTATAGATAGATTGGAAAAATATTGTCTCCTTATGAAGATATAATAAATTCTCATTTTATGACAAATATGATTGTGATATGCTTTATTATATTTATCTATATATATTCCATTTAAATATATTTTATTTATTATTTTAATTATTTATTTTATACAGAACATGTAAAAAATATATATATATATATATATATATATATATATATATATATATATATATATATATATATATATATATATATATATAAATACAAGTTAAATGTATGGTTGTTGGGACTTTTATGATGTATTTATTATAACATTAATTGCTTACCTAGTCAAACCTGAATTGACTTAAGCATAAGAGTATTTTTAGTATATACATTTAATCAGTTGAAGATTCTACTATTCGAATAGAAGGAGGACAAAAGAGTAAGCGACAAATTATTTTTTTTTAAGTAGACACTGAACTTCGTGTACTTAAAACAATAAGTAAATATATTATTAACATAATCCATTATTATGTTGGATTCATAACAATAACAAAAAAATATATATATAAGAATAAGATTAAAAGAAAGTATTTTTCCTCTCATTAGAAGGTTTTATACATTAAATCATTATCATAAGACATAATGTGTTAGTTCAACTAATAAAGTTATTTATATATAAAACCTAAGAACCAAAATAATAGATAATTGTTAAGACAATCATGCTCAAACATTATTAATACACATTAAGACAATGACAATGTGATAGATGGTTTATTCATACTTAACATTACTATATATTGTATTGCTCAACAAAAGATCATGATTTAGAGTTTAATATTGCAATTCTCCACCCCAACTTCAAGTTATGGAAGAAATATTTGCATCACCTTCCTTGATCATGAAATGAAAAAGTAATTTGCTTTAGACATTGTTTGAATCTCGATCTTGATGAGGACTTTGTAAATACATATACAATATTCTCTTTTGAAACTATCTTCTCGATTCTAACTTTCCCAGACCGAACGTCATCTCCTACGAAGTGTTGTATAATATCTACGTTTTTAGTTCTTTTATGGTAAATATAATGATCATGTGTATGAAACTTTGACTGTCACAATGAGTAGTCATATAGTTATACACAATACACGAGTCTCCTATCATCCCTTTCAACCAGAATGTGTCATTCACCCTTTTCATGAGGACAATATACTATTTTTGGGTAGTATATAAACCCGTCATTAATTGCAAACTAGCTTTCCAACAAGCTTCAATTCAAAACAATACAAAAACATGCCCAAAAAGTGACTTTTGATATCAACATCCTTGACATAGTCTATAACCATAAGCCTTTCTATAACACATTCATTATGGGTATATCATTTTATACACCAAACTGTATAATATTGTTTCATTCATATATCTCAATATTCACTTCAAATCCTTTTAGTGAGCATATTCAAGATCTACCATGAATAACTGTTAACAATACTAATAGCATGCACTAGGTTCAATCAATTATGCATTACCTCGTACATGATGTTCTCTACTTCATAAGCATATGTGGTAGTTTTCATCTCCCTTTTACCTTCTTCTAAACTATGAGCTAAGGTAACTGAAATTTTCATTTGATGTCCCAAATTTGTACACATATTTAAATCCATGCATCATAAAACTCTCAACCAAATTTTCTAATCCATAATAAGATAGACACAATACCCTAATGGCTTAATCCATTTGTAAATCCATTCCCAGTATTCACCTTATAGGACCAAAATCTTGTTAGAGGACCTTATTTGCTTCCTGTGAGTAGACGGGACAAAAGATGATTGGTGGGTTTTGACAAAGGTGGTGATTGAGGTATACTTAAAGGGACAATAACTGAGGGACATTTGAGTGGTGATAAAAAAATCAGCCAACATAGTGTTTTCCTTTGTGCAACAACAACTATTTATCCATTGTCACTTTTATTTGTCATACCTTTACTATTTTAAGAAAGTTTTTGAAATTCAGCAAGTAGATCTTTATAAGATTTGAGGCACTAGACTTTATGCAAAGATTTTTACAATAAACATTTATTCTCATAAAATTTGCATAAAATGAAAACAAAAATAGTTAGGTAAATGTACCATGTAGAATAATATGTAGGGAGAAATGGAAGTCTTATGGAGAAAAATGTTGTATGGTCATCAACGAAAGGTGTGCTCAAGAGACCTTTACTGCTTATTGGTAAAGGAAGATTTTTTATCATCTTAGTGTTTATCTTATCCTTAACCTTAAAAAGATACTCAACTCTTGAATTAAATTTGTCAAGTCTATGCCAATGAAGGAAACATGGACTATGATAAACTTATTTCCAAGATTGTAAGCCAGGATTGTGGGGAGAACATTTCAGGTTAAAGAAGTTTTAAAAGGAAGAAATGTAAATTATGAATTGAGGATCATGTTAAGCACCATTGAAAGATACCTAATTGACTTTTCAACCATGTTTTAACTGAAAAAGTACATAAACTTATCATTGATTGGGGTAATTTGAAGGTAATGCAAAGTATTTGGAAAGCTTTTAAAAAAACCCAGTTGTTAAGATGAAGTTGGTTAGGATCCACATTCGTGGATATTAACATCCTATATTTAAAAGGCAAAAAAAAAAAAACAACTTTAAGCTCGTTGAAGAAGAACTCATATACAAAGATGAAATCTAATTATTGGTACTTGGTTTGTTGTAAACCTTATCCTTAGTATCGAAAGCCTCAAATGTAATAAATAAATCCATCCATGGTATTAAAACATGCATCAGAAGATGAAACAAGCTTTTCCACATTACTAAAGGAAAAGTCAAAAGGATAGACAACAAACCTCCCAAAGTATCTAAAAGTACTTGAGATCAATGATTAGAGGTAATTTGTCTTTTTTTTTTTTTTTTTTTTTACTTTTGACCATACTTGGCTCAATTATTTGTAGGCTTAATATCCCTGATAGTCTCTATTTTTGTCAAGTGCGTTCACATTGGTCCCTATGCTTTTTTTTTGTTCAATGTTGTCCTAAAGAATGTAAATTTTGTTCAATTTGGTTCTTTTTGTTAACGTCGTTTAAATCGTTAACGACAGACAATCCAAGTGTGCACAACAATGTTGAGATGACATTTAACTACTGCCATGTCACCATCTTCTTCAACCTTCAGCCCACCGAACCCTACCGCCACCGAACCCGAACGCCACCACTGCCACTGAGATCGTCCAAAGTCACCATGCCGCCGTGAAGTCACACCTGTAGAGAACCATGGCAACTATCACACGCAACCTCCATGGCCACCACCATCAAAGTCGTAATCTCTCCCAAATCATGAAACCCTAATCTCGAACTCCATTCGAATCTTCATTCTCGCGTCTCAGCCATGAATCATCCAAATCGAGAGCTTCATCGTCAGCGCGACAATCTTTGTCGCCGTTGTGCAAAACTCTAGGGCCATCATCTTCTCCAACCTACAAAGAACCATAACGAAATCCAGAAAAATCCCAAATCAAAGAAACCTAGAATCGCGCCGCTGCTTGCCTCCATCGGCCGCCATGAGTGCTTTCTTACACAACTAGGTTCGTCTTCTTCATGCTACCATGAGATGCACAATTCACAAAATCATCCTCCATTGAAGCAAAGCGAGCAACATTTTCCTTCTTCTTGCAGCGCAGGTGCAGAAAGGTTTCCCTCAAATGTAGAACCCTAATTTTGGGGTGGGGCTGCCACGAAATTCTACTTTTGGTGACGTGGTAGTAGTTAAATGCCATCTCAACACTGTTGTGCATACCTGGACTGTCTACCGCTAACGATCTAAACGACGTTAGCAAAAAGGACCAAATTGAACAAAATTTACACTCTTTAGGATAACATTGAACAAAAAAGAAAACATGGGGACCAAAGTGAACGCACTTGATGAAAATATGGGACCATTAGGGATATTAAGCCTTATTTCTAATACCTCATGAGAGGAAGCCTTATGTTTGATCACTTTAGAAGAACCAACCATGACCTTTATAATTGGTGACGTGGTGGGAATCACCACGTCCATGATGGAGGGGTAGGGAGAAAAAAGTTCATTTACATTGTCCCCTTTAGAGAAAAAGAGAATGTGCAACTTGAAAATGTCTATTCTTTACTCACAACAACTTTTTTGCTTATTAAAAAGTTATTTTTGTTCAAAGAGTTAGAAAAGAAAGAAGTAACCATAGGGAAGGTATTTGTATGAAAAACGGTGATAAACGATGATAGAAAAAGCTAAATGTTCTCATGAAGGCTTGAAAGGCAAAAAAAGATATTAAGTATTGCTAGTTGGAGCAATGTTTGAACATAAGGCAAGTTAAGAATTTAAAACACTCCACACTTCAAGCAAAATAATGAGAATTCTAAACATTATATTAGAGGTGTCAAAACGAGTCAATCTGCCTTAGTTTTGACCTGCCAAATTTAGGTTGGGTCCAACCAATAATGGTTTTAAAAATTGAACTCATCCTATCTTTGGATGGGTAAGTGGACTAGTGACCCTGAGTCTATGTTTTGTTTTGTTTTTTCATGTAGATGTTTAGGTGATTAACAAAAAGGAAATAATACATTTAAAACGAATTACGAGTTAGCCTGCATTATGGTCTAAGAGACTGATGAGTCAAGTTGCTTTAGGTTGACAAATTCAAATACATGACCCGACCGATATTTTTTTATCAAATTAATAGATTGACCCATTGAACAAAACTTTTTTTTAATCCCTAATTCACATCATAAAACAATATATATATATATATATATATATATATATATATATATATATATATATATATATAAAAAAAAAAAAATATATCATGAAAAAAAATGAAATGTCAACTATTAGAATGATATAATATCTAAAATGATAATAACTCATTCTTAAAGTTAAAAATTTCTCATAATATACATATGCTGAATATTTTTTATTATTCTTATTAATCTAAACACTGAATATTTCATAATTACTCTTTCCTTTATCTTCATCAAAAGTTCAGCAATTAAAATATTAAAAGTTTCAACTTAACATTTTAAGAAATTTGCTTTTTTTTCTTTACCTCGGTTGAGCAAGTTCTGGTAAATAAGAACAAAATCTAATTCAAAAATTAAAATATTTCTAGTTGTTTAATTTGTTTAAACAATGTCTTAGTTTTCTTTTACATTTTTACTTTTGTTTTAAAAAATGTATTAAAACAATTTTATTGTTTTTATTTTAATTTTTAATAATTCCTTTGCATTCTCTCTTTAAGCACAATAAAATAGAAATATTAAAAAAAAAAAGCATGGCTGAAAGTAAATCTAGAAAATAAAAAAGGTAAAACATCTCTTCGAATTTCAAATTAAAAAAATAACAATGTTAGTACTTTCTGGTTAGTTACGATAATTAGGGTTGGCTGTAGAAAAGGGCAAAGTGCAAACCCCGGGTGCGGCTCCACTCGCTATATATTCTCAACTCCTAACGCTGCCAATCCAAACCCTAGCCAGAGCAGCTGCAATAGAATTCACGATAGCTCTGGATCAACATTGCTCACCAGCAAAGAGCGAGTATTTTCGCTTCTCTCCCATTCTTGTATTTTGAAATACACCGATTATCGTTTTCTCACTGTTCATTTGCTGAATCCGTTTGTTTTCCCTTTGAATCGTTTTTTGCTGGTTTTTTGAATTTGCGGAAATGTCACAGTTGGTGTATAGGAATGTGTTTAAGACGCACCCTGTATCGTAGGCCCCTCCGATAACGTGGAGAGGCCTTTGAGCTATTGTGCGTAAAGTGAGAGCTGATTCGTCAGCAGGCAGCCAGACAACTGCCGTGGTGGATCCACAGATGAACGGATCATTGTTAACGCTGTTTGTCTACTAATTCCACCACACATCTCAATACTTTTACAACCGCTATGTTAATTTGATTTCCCCTTTCCAATGTTATTGCATGGTTTGTTTCTTCGAATTATATCTGGCTGTGGAACCGATTTGATCTTGGTTTTTTATCTGCAGATTTAGGTTTATCTTTCATTTTAATTTTTGTTTTAATTTAAATTAAATTGTTATAGGAGCTAATGGTATTATAGGAACCAAATATTAGTTCATTTTTATTGGATGAAAGTAAAATAACCTTTAAAAATAAGGGAAAAATACTAGTTAATTGTAACCGTACCCAAATCATAAACATCAGAACAAATATAGGCAAGGACCTCCTACACACTATCAAATTTGATGGTGCATGCACTCCATCAAGTTCGCAGAAGAACTTGGGGGTGATTGTATGCTAGAAAAGAAAAGATATATTTTAATTTGTTACAGGGTGTAATATAAGAAAATTTGATAGGGGTAGGAAGTCCTTGCTTACACAGATACTTAAATGGGCTTGGTTTTGTCCAAATATGTTTTACTAGCCCGCATTTCCATAATTACTAATTGTACCTTGTAAACATCTTTTACTTTTAGAACATTCTTAAAATTTCATTTAAAAGACATCATATATGTTCAGATAATTTTATTCCGAAAAACTGATTTTGAAATATATGTTTTAAAATTTGTGTTTTGGAAATTATGTTCTGAAAATTTAGTTTTAAAATTTGGAAAACTTTATACCCTTTTATAAAATTTAGTTTTATAAACATGTTAATAGTAACATTATTTTTGTTCTGTATATTGACCACATGTGAAGGGTATGGTTTAATACGATGGAAATTATTATGTTGAAGAAATAATTGACATAAAATTTTAAGATGAAAGATCTTAATCTAAATCAAACAAATTTTTGGGATGGGAATCTCTAGAAATAAATCACAAGTATTTTGAAGTTGTCGGATATGTTAAGAGTAGTAATATCCCTTTGGAAACTTACTTAGCCTGTGTTTATATTTGCATAAATACTATTTACACGAATGGCCCAGCTATTCCATGGCATGCAGAGGTTGGGGAAGAAACTCGTGTGTTGTAGGTGCTTGGATGAGAATGGTGATTGATTTTGGTGGTTTTGTGGGAGTCAATTCTCCTCCCACAAAAAAAGGTTGCTTAAGTTATCGGAAGCTAATTGATTTTGAAAGATTGATTGATCTATTCCGAAGCTAATTGATTTTGAAAGATTGATTGATCTATTCCGAAGCTAATTGATTTTGAAAGATTAATCTATTACTAATGTGGGTTGTTTTTTTATTTAGATTTGATTTAGTTGTATTGTATTTCATTTTTTTTTTTAACAAATTATGTTATGTCTTTATTTGGAAATAAAGAATTCAAATTGTTTTTAAATTTAATTATTGTTGAAACCAATTTACGTTTTACTAATGATAGTCTATACATGTTTAATACGGTGATTTGCTACAGTGAATAAATTCTTAAATACGAAATTATATGGTACTGAGCGTAATATTGATTTCACCAACCATGTTTTTTTGTGTGAAATGCATTAAAAGTAAACAAACCTAAACAACAGATAAGGGGATATAAATTCTATTATCCCAAATTAAAGATATCCTTTTGAGATGGAACAACCACATTCTTAGAGGATATTGAGTTTGGAGGGAAGAATAAGATTACAATTGTCTTAAGGGAAGAATTAGTGGAAATTCTAGATCTTATTCATGTAATTGCTTATGATGAAACAATTTCAAAACCTTTACCAAGTTCATCATCTCTACAAGAACAAACTTAAGATCCTCAGAAACCTCTTCTTCATCAGGAGTATAAGTTTATGCAAGATAATAAGGTTTGAGAACTTATTCCACTACTAGAAGGTGTGAGACCTATTGGTAGTAAGTGAATATTTAAGTCCAAGAGGGATTTTAAAGGTAATGTGGAAAGATATAAGGTTTGTCTCGTGGCGAAGGGAATTACAAAAAAAGGAAGGGGTTTATTATTTTTAAAGAGACTTTCTCTTTAGTTTCATCGAAAGATTCTCTTAGAACAATCATGACTCTTGTTGCACTTTATGATTTAGAGCATTATCAAATGGATGTTAAAACGACGTTTCTCAAAGATAATATTGACAACCCAATTTATTTGGTGCAACAATAAAACTTTGTATTAGAAAACCCAAATAATATGGTTTGCAGACCGACAGAATCCATTTATAAAGTAAAACAGATATCGACAGAATCCATTTATAAAGTAAAACAAATATCTTGTCTTCTGGTCTTGTATGTTGATGACATACTTAAAGGATTCAACATGAAGGATTGTAAATAAGGGGATTATCTAGTTTTTAAGGAAGACAAGTTCAATCTCAATTGATGTCCAATATAAATTTAGGTAGATATTTAAGCAATACATTAAGGGATCATTAGAAAGCATTAAAAAGAGTTATGATGCTTTTTAAGAGAATAAAGGTTTATAAGCTCACATATGTAAGGTCAGACTAGTTAGAGACCATTGCAAAGATCCACTTCAAGTTACATCTTCATGCTAACTAGTGGTATGGTTTATCGGTCTAATGCCAAGCAAACCCTTAGGCTTCATTCATTATGGTTGCATAATTTGTAGCATGCTATGAAACATCAAATCAAGGAATATGACTGAGTTTTTGTCACACGGTTGTGCATTGTATAATGAATTGAAAGACCACTTAAGTTATACCGTGACAACAAATCAACTGTATTATAGTCTGATGACAATAGGAGCTTAAGCAAGTCAAAACACATTGACACCAAGTTCTTGGTTGTTACAGGGTACATAGTGGAGATATTTCCATGATAGCATATCTTACTATTACACTTAAGGTCTTTCATGATCATATTCCTCATAGTGGGAGTTAATCACTTTTGTGTATTTGTGTTTTATGTTTGGTTTCATGTATGCATACATGGTTTTTTGGACATATTTGGTGTAATAAATATTTGGTTTATTATTCATAAATTACACTTTTTATATTAAGGTTATTATATTGATCTCATTGAGATAAAGTTAGGATCAATTGAAAATAGATCTGCACATGTCACTTTCATGCTACACATTTTGTGATGAATCTATGTCATTTGATTATGTCAACATTAGTGATCATTTTCAAGTTTGTTTGCGATTGATGCAATGAAAACTGTTTTGATTTTATATGCAGATGTAATTCATGGATGAGATCTTTTTTATATGTTTAAGATATATAATGATAATTTTGAGCTCATAAAGTCTAACATATATGTAAAGATTGATAAGATTATATGTATTTGTGACTGGTAGAAGATGATTAGCAATTTGAGTCATATATATATATATATATATATATATAAACCAAAAAAAATTAATATTTAATAAAAATTCAACAAAAATAATCATTATATTATATTAAAAATAGGATGATTATATTTTATTAGCTAATTGATCTAATTAATTAAGTTATAGTTAAGAAACATATGTCATAAACAATACTTTAATTTATTGAGAGATTAAATTAAAATATGAAGACTTAAAGAAAAATAACTAATACATATTAAATAAAGGGATTATGATAATCATCTATAATCACGTATAATTTATTTCCTGTTTTTTTCATCCTATAGAAAAAAATCAAGAAACTAAGGTGTTTTACAATTAGAAGATTATATACTAATTTCATTTATATTGTTGTCAATAGTCAATATAAATAAGCTGTTACATATTGTTTTAATAATGAGTATTAGAGATTGTTTAATTAATAGAAAATTTTATTGTTCATTAATATTTGATCTGTTTTAAGTTCAGAATGTAACATTATCATGAATTATAAATTCAGAGTTTGACCTTTGTAGTTTGTTATTGTTTTCATTGTAAATGAAATAGAAAATGCATTTAAGTTTTGACTTGTCCTATCTTGTTGTGAGGCAAAAGAATGGAACATAACACCAAGTGTTCCGTCAAATATGGAACTTATTATCTACAAGAAATTACCATTTTCAACCATTTATTACTTTCTCAATATGTGAAAGAAAAATCATCACAAAAAATTCGTACAAGTTTAAAACATTACCAGATATTAAACATCCATTTTCAAACCAAAGAATTTTTCAACAATTTTGTTCATAGCTTTTATTGATTCACGTTGTTGTTCCTGACATCGACGTGCTCAACCTTTGACAGTAGTACCACCAATAATGGAATAACCACATCAAAAACAACCTTATCAATCAATAAAGTCAACCGATAGAAAGTGCTCTCTTTATTTTTTTTTATTTTACCATCATTTAGTAGTGTTGTTGGATTTTTCAAAGATAGGTTAACTTGAAAATAATAATATATTAATCCAATCATATAAAAAATTGATATGATTTTTTATTAAAAATTTTAAAATAATAAATTAATATTTTTTTATTTTTATATAATGTTTTACTTTTTTTTTAATATGAAATTTATATTCACGTCTCGATTTCTAACAATTTAGGTGATCTAAATTCATATCTTCATCTTTTATTTAGCTTTATGTGATTATATCATGATATTTATAATTTTTTTTTAATACAAAAATGTTGTTAGATTCATTTTTTTATATTTTAATAAAATTACTTTTAAGACCATTTTTTTTATTATAAATTAAAAATCTTAAATACGTTATTTAATAAAGTTGCATTGAAAAGAGTGTGTTTGGACAATTGAAACCTAATAAAGTCGTACAGCTACCTGCCTCACCAAACTCCACAAGGAAGACATGTTAGCCATGAAAATTTTCGTCATATTTTATGAAAAGTATCAAACATGACTTTATTTGGTTATTATGAAAACATCCAAACCAAATATTATTGGTAATTAGGATTAGTTGGGTTATCTTAGTATTGTGAGAAAGTTAGTTAAACTTTTTTTTTGGTAATTTTGAATTTCATTTTTCTTTAAAATAATGGACTAAATATGTTTTTAGTATATGGACTTTAAGATAAATCTGAAATTTGTTCAAAATTTTGATACATTTTAGTTTTCAAGTTTTAAAAATGAATTATTTTAATTTAATTACATAAAAAATATTTGGCTTATTAAACATATTTCATATTAACATTTAAATTATTTACACAACACGATTTTGCTTTATTATTAGTTAAAAAATGTATTTGACATATAAAAAAAATAACGTAAATTAAAAAAAATTATATTTAATTAATTTTAAAATTTAAAAACTAAAATATATTAAAATTGAAGACAAAAATGAATTTAAATATTTCATGCTAAGTGTTTCGAGTATAGGGTTGAAGTCTCTTACTCAAAGTATTCCATGTTGTCTTGAAAGGGTTGAAGTCTCTTACTCAAAGTATTCCATATTGTCTTGAAGACCAGACGGGTTTCCTAGTTGTCCTCCATTCTCCAAGTTACATTGTTCGTTCTCCCTCTTCCTTGTCCAAGTCGTGTGGATGAGTATCTATCAAAGACACTCTGATGCTCAAGTTAGTAATGTAACTGAACGGTTGACACATCAAGTAATGCATATATTGTACATCGTGATCCAAAATTCATACCTGAAACCTTTATTTATACTAGTCGTGATAGGTCTTTATCTTTTGCTAGTCTAATGATGACTCAATAACACTTTAATTTGTATTAGAGACTTAATGAGTCATTATCGCTGGACATAGTCTGGAAGGAAGTTCTGAAGAGACGACCTGATTGGTTGGACAAACTCGAAAGACATCTTAAAAGAACGACCTGATTGGATGACAGACCATACGATACACAGTGGTGACTATAGAACATACGGTACACTAACTAATAAAATATTTAAAAGAAAAATAGAAGGCAAGTTTAAACAATAGAAAATGGTGGTTTGAGACAAAAATTTCTTTTAATATTGATGATGGTGATAAATGAACGTCCATTTATATTTATGCATATTTTAGTCCACTTTTTGGAGACTACAACTACTTTGCATTAATTACAATTTATTACGGTAGTTATTGATGCATGGTGACATGTTCTGTATGAGCGTGCTATAATACTGAGTTTTTCAACTAATGGAAGTTAATAAAACATCATGGTTGGTATGATTGCAAGCACGAAGCATTACTATGTTTCATGATCTTTAATAAGGATCTGTTTGTTTCTTTGTTGTTCTCTTGTCATTATTCAGGAACCAATTATGGTCTACAATACAATATGATATTCATCGTCCCATTAAATACTTTTTACAAAAATGAGTGAGAAATTGAGTTTTCATCTTCTTTTTATCGTCATTTCATTTCCCTTTTTCACATATATCAAATCCAACACACCAATAACGAATATCAACCATTAATTAAGTGTTGAAAACGATTCATATTAATAACATAATTACAATACAACGAAAAACAGTAAAATACAAAACATATTGTATTTTTCACCTTAAGTGTTGTTAATAAGAATAATGTGAAAGTTGTAAACAATAAGTTATAGGTACAAAGTGATAAAAATTTATGATAGAAAAATATTCTCGTCATCAATGAGTTTGTGTAGATCACTAGTAAAAAAAAGTGATTCAAACATATGTGGTAATAATACCATACGCTCATTTCATAACATGAAAAAAAAAAAAGAATAAATAATGTTGAAGCTTTAGTATGTTTTTGAAAGTCAAGACTTTTTAAATATATTTTATTCTATAGCAAATTAACTCTTAAACTTTTACTTTGTTTTATAAATATAAACATTTGACATCTTAACCTACTATATGTTAATAATGCCATTTTACGAAGAAGTAAGAAAATTTATTGGACGAGTTTATAAACTAAACAAGTTGGTACGTAGTCTTCAACAAACAAGTAGACTAAGAAATGAGAAATTTTGTTTTTATTTCACAAGGATATATATATATATATATATATATATATATATATATATATATATATATATATATATATATATATATATATATATATATATTTCAATTTTGGTCACTCTTTGTCTTTACAAAATACAAAGTAACACTATTTAGTATATGTAACATCTCATTTTAGTAGAATAAAACTACTAAAATAAAATATTACATGGATGATAACTTACGATAAAACTTTAAATTACTAAACACGAAGATTCTACCATTAAAGAATAAAACTCTCTATTTGGTTGTTTATCTCTCAACAAACTGATGGATCCCCTGAAAGATGTCCTCCCTAAGCTCACACTGGTTAAGGTGATAATTGCAAAAGAGAAAACAACATAGACAAACAAGCACAGAAGGAAGGGTAAACTAGTGATACAAAACATTTTCATAATACATTAAAACATATCAAACATTTTACTTAAAGATACACATCTCACACCAAATCAAGCAAACACTTTATGCATGACAATCCTTTTTTTTTCAATTTGATTATGCGGATTATTATGAATATGTAGCTATGACAATTCCTGCACTTGTCGTGGTTAAACAGCTGGCCTACCCCAAACTGTCACACAAGGTTAGTCCGTTATCACTTGCCTTAGGTAAAGGTAAAGCCCCTAGACTAAGATCTCCTGCTATTCTCACGACATGCCTCACCATTCTCTACTTGAAAATTGGGTGACCATTAGAATGTTAGGATGAACTCCAAGACTGAGTTTTCCATATTCATACTTACAACCCTTGAAACCACCATTGAGAAATTTCTCCTTGGAACTCTCTTCCATACATTTGAAACCATAATTATACCCATATACTTTCACATTGAATTACAACATATAACATTAATAATCATATAATATCATAAATACTTCTACACCATTCTAAAAATCAAAACATAGCTCAACGTTATCATAAAACAAAAAAAGAAATTATCAAAATAGGTTTTAGAATAGTCGTTCAACGCACCAAACTCGTTGTGCGAAACAAAAATAGTGGATTCTGCTCACTCACCTCTCGCTCAGCACACCAAGTCTATTCGCTCAGCTAAAGCCCACTCGCTCAACGTACCAAGTTTGTTTGCTCAACGAGACTGCATAATTCTGCAGCACAAAAACTGCAGAATTTTCACATCTCAACCACTCCTGACCAATTTTATGTCTTTTTTTCAACTTCTAACACTCCTAGATTGTATTATACACTCAAATGGACCTAAACAAATGTATCTAAACCAACCTAAACTCATTTTAAAGTGATTGCTCACAAGATTCCAATCCAAAATTAACCAAAACCTCACTTTATAATCCCAAATTGAATTCTACTAGTTTTAACTTGTTTTTAAACAAGTTAGGGACTCTAACAAGTCCCAAAAGACTCAAGAACATCAACCAAAATGACCAATTTTTCACAAAACCCCCAATTCAAGTTTTCACTAGTCCAACCCCAAGAATTTAGTTCTAAACCAACATAGGCTTTACCTAATTACCACCACATCACTCATAACTCAGATTCTTTCCCTTTTAAATATTTGATCAAGTCACAAAACAACTCCTAGACACTCCCACTGCATCAAACCAGTTCATCACCCCTTTCTCACAATTTCATTACCTAGGATCTCATCTTTTTCAAAAACACCATTAAAACTTCTACAGTTCAACTCTTTAATCTATAAACTTCATAATACACATTCCAAATAGACAATTTAACATATCAACATTCAATTCCACTTCAAATCAACATACAATACAATTCACAACAACATTTCATCATCACATACCTAAAATACTCAATTAACTTGGTTGCAACTAACATATCACAAACTTTTCACTACAAACCATTAAATACTCATATAGAACATCAATTAAAGAAAATATAGCTTCCCTTACCTCTAAACCAATTTCCCAACTTTTCAAAACGCTTCGCCGATTACTTGAACCATAAGGAAATACCTAGACGAGCCTGCGAAATATCAAATTTGAAACGGACATAGTCCTTAGAACTCTAGATGAATCAAGAACGTGTAAGAGATGCATGATTACACATGTAACATTATTAACTTCCTTTAAAACAGATTTATGAACGAAAAGGAAAAAAGAATTGAAACTTACTTGCTCTACTGAAGAAATTGATTTGGTAGAAACATAAACCTCATTACTGTGGTCGATTAGGTACTTCCTGATCGTCAAATAGATGACTCATGAATTATAACTCTTATAAAGAAAGTAAAAAATTCTATAAAGTTATTTCTAAAAAAATAATTTTAAAATAATGAAACTGATTTATAACAAAACTATTTATAATAAAACTGTTTAATATTAAAATAATCAAATCTCATTAATTTTTAGATTGTCACTACATCTAAAAATATCATAGATTTTACCGTATACATCCATGATATTATCTTGTTAGAAACAATATAACTAAAATTAATTCTACACTGATGATGTTATTAAGATATTCAAATTTAGAAATTTAATATATTTTCTTATTCTAAAAATAGCTACTAATAAGACTGAAATGTATCAAAGAAAATATATTCCGATACACAGGTCATCTGGCTGCCATGGATGCCGTATACAAAGCAAAATATAACAAAAACAACCAATGTGTTGAGAAAGATTAGAATGAAAGAAGAATAATATATATATTTTTTTCAGAAAGAATAATTCAGAAAAGTACAAACAAAAAAGAAGAAACAAAACGGATAAGAACACAACATAAAAAAAAAGTTAAGTCTTTTGAGTATTCTATTTATTCTTATGAAAATATATAAGTTTTTGAACAAGTATTACTAAAGTTGCACATCACATCTGTTCACATGTGTGTTGCCATTTGGATGAACTAGTTTCACAAGTATTTATTATTATTATTCAAAATTTGATTAACCCTGCAAATAATACGCCGTAATTTCCGATAACTAATAACGCAACTTCTCTACACATTCCCAGTCTTCTCAAAATCTGACTACATTCTTAACATCGTTACATTACAGCTAATTCTCCCTCCGACCATTCTACCTTAATGTTTAAATTCAGGATTCTAATAATAAAATTATTAGATATATAATTAATTTCATATTATTTGAGACAGTGGCAATGAAATTAAAAAGAAAAAAAAAAAAGAGTGAGAGATAAGGTGCAGATAACAGTTGAACGTGGCAAACAGTGTTTAGCTGATAAAAAAGAATAGCAAGTGGCAGGGTCCCTTTGTTTGAGCAAAAGTGATTTCTAGGGTTAATAACATATTCACGTCATTGTTTCTGACAAGAAAGAAATTTAAAAGCTGGCGTCACTTTTTTTATTCCACAATATTTTAAATCCACATAATTACATAAAATAACCCTAAATTCTTCCTTCACCTCCTTTTTCTTGATTAACTAAATTTTAAAAACATAACTTATTTATTTCTACATTTCTTGTCAGAAACAGAATAAATCTACATATTTCTATATTTCTTTTCAGAAACAGAAAAAAAGAAGAAGTTGAGTTAGACTACGTTGAATTGAAGCGAAACAAACATGAGCACATGGTTTTGTACTTATAATATATATATATGTGCTAAGCAAGTTAGTCATAGCATTAGGTATCTGACTGGTTGTTGCATGGACTATTTTTCTTCTTAGTTCATCTTTTCTCTCTCTCTGATCACTGTTTGTTTCTGTTCACTTTTCATTCTTCCCAACACAAGCTGAGACTACACAGAGAAGGAGTAAGTAAGTGGCCTCCTTTCATATCTTTCGCTTCCTTCCCATCTTCTTCTTCTCTTTCTTTTTGTTTTCTTCTGGCAGATCTCTTTCTATTAGGATCTTTGTCCCCGTCTATGATTCTTCCTCTTCTTGGATGTTTTCTTTTTACCTTATTTTCTGTCACAGATCTGATTTCTGCATGTGGGTTCTCTGCATCCTTTCATTTCGCTTAAATTTCATGTTTTTGTTACTTGCACTGCTGCTATTATTCCGTGCTTTACTATTTTTTACTAGACAAAAAGTTTTATTCTTTTTCCCGTTTCACAATCAGACGGGGTTTAATCATTTTCTGCTCTTCTTGTTTTTTTTTCTTGGACTAAATGTGTTGTTATACTCCCCGTGTTCTGTAGTCTGAAGTGAGCCAGTGAAGCTTGGATTGGAGGGTTCTTTTACCTTTGTTTTCTTTTTCAAATGTTTCACTCTCGCGCACCTATGATTCAGGGAAAGAGTATTCATCGGTTTGAGTGAGGACAACGAAATGATTGTTATGTCCCTGTTATTTGATGCTATTGGTGTCACATTTGTCTTTTCTTCCTTTGTTGCAGAGCATGGTGTATGATCTAGAGGTTTCTTTTTGCTTTTTGAACTGTGATCGATTACTGAGTATTGACCAACTGGGATTCAAGCATAATTTCATATTCTCATTTTGTGGATCAATCATGGGAACTTGTGTATTCTTGCATTGATCTGATTGTAGTAATCGTGTTTAAGTCCTGTGTTTGGGAGTATCGACATGGTGTTCGTCTATAACTTCAGTAGTTAAACTAGTATGATTGGATAATTTAGGTACAATGGTTTTGTCCAAATGCTCTTTTTTGTTAGTGACTATATCTATGTCTGATAAAGACTGAGGGCTGAGTATTTTGAATGAGATATGAATTGGGGTTCTCATTCTTTAAAAGAATAGTTGAAAGGGAGGTTGAATGTTTCCATATTGTGATGCTGATTTTATTGCTTTTGTGCAGATAGTTGATTATTTCACTGACAATGAACAATAAAGATGGAAAACCAGTCACCCAGACAGACAAGGGCAGGATTGTCCCTATGGCAGTCATATTTGTGGTGCTGTGTGGATGTTCTTTCTATATGGGTATAATCTTTTGTTCTGAAAAGGGTAGTTTTGAGTCAATTTACAGCCAGAAATCCGTTGAATCCTCAAAGGAGTCATCAACAAGTTCTCTGCAGATTAAATACATCAGTTTTCCTGAATGCAGTGCAGACTATCAAGATTACACTCCCTGCACCGATCCGAGGGTGAGTAATACTAATTGTATTCCATTTTCTGATGCTATAGAATTTGTAGGAGAAAGATTCCTAATGGACTGAGTATGCTCAAATTTACAGAGGTGGAGAAAATTTGGATCCTACCGGCTTACTTTGTTGGAACGCCATTGCCCTCCAAAATTTGAGAGGAAAGAATGCTTAGTTCCTCCCCCAGATGGGTATAAGCCTCCAATTAGATGGCCAAAGAGCAGAGATGAATGTTGGTACAGGTACAGTGTATGTTTTACAAGTTAACAGCAAAAGGTTCACTTAATTTAAATTTCCTGAAATTGATGATTTTCCACTCCTTCATGTCTTCTGCTATGTATAATTTCAGAAATGTTCCATATGATTGGATTAACAAGCAGAAGTCTAATCAGCATTGGTTGAAAAAGGAAGGCGAGAAATTCATCTTTCCCGGTGGAGGTACTATGTTCCCCAACGGTGTTGGCAAATATGTTGATTTAATGCAAGATCTGATTCCAGAAATGAAAGATGGGACCATTCGAACTGCCATTGATACTGGTTGTGGGGTGAGTCTATTTTTTTTGGTCTTACTATTTATATAGGGAATTGCGAAATTACAATTCTAGAAGTTGCTTCATAAACAATAAATTTCTGGTTTAATTGCATGTTCTGTTGACAAGTATGTTGTCAAATCAAATTAATTTTTCCCCAAAGCACAAAACTGATTAATTGCATGTTCTGTTGATCCGATTCTGTTACTCAAACATGTTATAGCCAAGACTTGCATTATATCAACAATTCTGATCCGTGTAACTCTACACTTTAGGTTGCTAGCTGGGGTGGTGACTTGCTTGATCGTGGGATTCTAACTCTTTCTCTTGCACCAAGAGACAACCATGAAGCTCAGGTTCAATTTGCTCTGGAGCGTGGTATTCCTGCAATTCTCGGTGTTATTTCTACTCAGAGACTTCCATTTCCTTCAAACTCCTTTGATATGGCTCATTGCTCCAGATGCCTTATACCGTGGACAGAATTTGGTACCTTCTCCTATGCATTTTGAACTTTTAGCATCTAAAAAGAATTTATTCCTGTTCATGCAACACTCCAATGATCCTCTTAACTTTTGGATTTCAAACTAGGTCCACATTTGTTTCAGACTTTAAATATCTCCCTAATCTTACTGCTTTGATGATTTGTTACTAGTTTTCTACTTGGAGCTAAGATGTTGGCTTGAATCTAGATTCTCATTCTTTTTTACTGGCTATCTGATTTTAGGTGGAGTTTATCTCCTAGAAATACATCGGATTCTTCGTCCTGGAGGATTTTGGGTGTTGTCTGGTCCACCAATCAACTATGAGCGCAGGTGGCGTGGATGGAACACAACCGTTGAAGCACAAAGATCAGACTATGAGAAGTTGCGGGAATTGCTGACTTCACTGTGCTTTAAAATGTACAAGAAAAAGGGTGACATTGCCGTATGGCAGAAGTCTCCAGATAACAATTGCTATAATAAACTACCTAGAGATACCTATCCACCTAAATGTGATGATAGCCTCGAACCAGATTCAGCATGGTATACTCCTCTTCGTGATTGCATGGTGGTTCCAGATCCTAAGTTTAAGAAATCAGGTCTGTCATCCATTTCTAAGTGGCCTGAGCGGTTGCATGTTACACCGGAACGGATCTCAATGGTTTATCATGGCAGTGATAGTACTTTCAAACACGATGACAGTGAATGGAAAAAGAAAGTAGCGTACTACAAGAAGTTGATACCTGACCTTGGGACAGACAAAATTCGAAATGTAATGGACATGAATACCCTATATGGAGGTTTTGCTGCAGCCTTGATTGATGATCCTGTTTGGGTCATGAATGTAGTCTCATCTTATGCTTCCAATTCACTTCCTGTGGTTTTTGATCGAGGCCTTATTGGAACCATCCACGACTGGTATTTTTCCATATTGAATATGAAGCGCGAGACTTTTAGTTTTGAATATACTCTTGTCTTGTAAGTTCTGATGTTGATTTCATTTTCTTATGTTAGGTGTGAGGCTTTTTCTACATATCCTCGAACATATGATCTACTCCATCTTGATGGTCTGTTCACAGCAGAAAGCCACAGGTGAGTGTTCTTATGTTTATTTAAGTTACAGTGTGTGTATATATATATATATATATACATGACTTGATTTGGACTGCTCTGACAAAGATTGTTGCATGGCAGGTGTGAAATGAAGAATGTGTTGCTGGAAATGGATCGAATCTTGCGACCTTGGGGTCATGCAATCTTTCGAGAATCTAGTTATTTTACCAATGCTATCGAAACCCTTGGCAAGGGCATGCGTTGGGAATGCCGTAAAGAGAATACTGAGACTGGCAGTGACACTCAGAAGGTATTAGTATGCCAGAAAAAGCTATGGTATTCATCCAACCAGGGTTCAAGATGACAAACTATGGAACTTGAACCTCAGTAGAGTATAGTGGATAGAGGCAAAAGGGAAGCCATTTTGGAGATGAGACAAATTCTATAATATAATGACCCAAGAATCATTGAAGTTCAACTTTGTCAAAAGATCATTTGGTAACACACTAATCTGATTTTGTTAATTTATACAGAAGAATTTCCTATATACATAATTATGAATCAATTGCTTCCTTTTAAACACTCCCCAGCCCCTTTCAAACAACAAGTGTTTTGGTATCCAAATGCTGCCATTGTGAAGGAATCAAACTCCACGGAAAGGACGATGATATTTTTGTACAGATTGTTTAACGGAGAACTACACTGGACTTATTAATGCTGAGCTTGATATAGTAATACTATGATTTTTTTCTCCACTGTTCAAAGATTGTGTTCATTGTGAGTTGGTATTTAAACTGTTACTTTGATTAACAAATATTTGGCTGTATTGTTTAAAGATGTTTATTGGGATGATCTTCATACCTCTCAGATTACTGATGCACGTGTCTTAAATTGCTCAAACAATGAAAAACCTTAAATTGCTCAAACAAGGACTGTTGACATTTTATCAAATACATGCAATGCGTATGAATTCATCATCAGAAATAAAGGAAGTCGGAACAGTATGGGAAATAGCAACATAAAAGAGAGATTATGTAATCGAGTTAATTCATCACACAAATTCAAGATTATAAGTTGACAAATATGTGAATTTTTATTCTGAATAACTCAATGAGTTTTTAATATATCAGGTTTAGTCATATAATTTTAATAATATACAAATTCTAACAGTTTGATACCTAAGTCTTCAATTAATCATAAAACATGGCCAGGGAAGAAAGAAAACACGAAAAGACATAGGAGAGAAAAATATAGACATAAGATTAGGAAGAAAAAAGAGTGAGTCTTCCTTAATCTCTGCATAGTCTATTTATAGCTGATTAATTGGCTCTTATTTATAGGTCATTACAAATGAAATTCAACAAATCCACCTTGATTTCAAAAAGTCATAAAATCTAGTAGAAAATATCAACAAATGTTGACTCATCGATTTTCTTTTTCTGATTAAACATTTTTTATAATTTTTTCTAAATATTTTATCAACATATGGAAAGATAGATTTCAATTTCATCCAACAAAAATGAAAAAATCAACACTAAAGTTTACCAAAAAAACTTTAATTTTAAGTATCAATAATTTATAACAAATGAAATTTATAAGTGCCAACTCATAACTTATATAATTTTATAAGCACCATACAATAATTTAATAAATATTTAATTTTTAGTGTGAGACTAAATTGCTAGCTATTTTTTACTTGGAGATTCTTCTTAGGCATCAGAAAAAATTATAAGTAACATTATGAACTATAAGACACTAAATTCATAAGAAATGAAAACTTAAATATTTTAAAATTACTTTCTACCACAGCTAACTGTATTTTGAATAGGGTAAACATCATATCTAACAACGTCACATTCACTCACACCATCAAGTAATAATCAAATTGACTTTTTACTTTTCTAGAAGTGTTTACCAAGAAAATTGTATAATTTTTATTTTTTGAGAAGTTAATTTTTTGTAATAATTAAGTTTCTGCATTTTAACTGCTTTTTATATTCAATGGAATTACGATCTGTTTAAATAAATTTACATTTCATAAGATTTAAAATGTTTATTTAAAAATTATCCAAAAATGATTCACATTATCGTTGACTCGATACGGTATCTAGACAAAAAGAAAAAAACACTAAACATCTTAATTACAGTTATTTATTGGTCAGTCCATGATGGTTATTTATGAACAGATAATTATTTTTATGACAAGAATTAAAAATAAATGAAATGTCTTTCTATTTTGAACAAATTTATGATTTATAGTGGATGAATTTGAGATCAAGGAAGCTGATTATAAATGGAAACACCCCAAAAGGTTAAAATATGAAGGAAAACCCCTGTTTCAAAAAAATCGTTTTTTTTTTTTTTTTCATTTTTGGTGATTTAAATGAAAAAAAGGGATTAGGATGGTCCAAGTTGAATTGAAATCAAACATGGGACGAAAACAGCAGAGATTTGGTAATATAATGACTGAGCTAGTTAGTCATGGCATTAGGAATCTGAGTGAGTTGTTCCATGGATTCCTCTCTCTTTCTTTTTTGTTTACCTGTGTCGGATCTCTGTCCTCGTGTCTCTGTTGGATTCTTCCATTTTCATTCTTTATTGTCACGGATCTGATTTCTGCATGAGTTCTCCTGGTCTTTATATTTTTCGTTTTACAATCAGATGGGCTTTAAGTAGTGTAAATTCTAACTGTTTATTGGACAAAATACATAATTATATGCCTTTTTTTTTTTTTTTTTTTTCTGAAGTCTGAACTGAATCGGTGAAACTTGGATTGGATTCTTTGGATTTAGCCCTTTTCTGAAATGTTGCACTCAGATAACTCTGTAGTGATGACAATTCATCTTTTCAAACAAGGACAACGTACCAATTAGTTATTGCTATGTTGCTGTTATTTGGTGCCCTTTTTTTTGTTTTCTTCCATGGCAAAAGAGCATGGAGCAACATCTAGAGCTTTCTTTTAACTTATTGAATGGAAAGTGGGTGTTATGGTCCAGTGTTGTGTGAAAATCATGATGGCAAGAGTGCGTGGAAGGTAGCTGCTGTAGTTGCTGAGTATTGACCAGCTGGAATTTAATCATAATCTCATATTCTCTTTGCCAGTTTTTGGTTCCACAATGCTGAGCAATCATGGGAATTTGTGTATTCTTGCATTACTCTGGTTGTGATATTGGTGTTTAAGTCTTTTTTATCTGAATATCAACATTGATAACCCCTTTACAGATTGCTGATTTCTGTTAATCCACTGTTCTTCTTTGACCTAAGTAGTTAAACTAGGATTGATAACCTTAGAGAAATTGTCTTTTTAGATTTGAATGCATACTATATGACTTTGATACTTGTTTGATTTCTGTAGCTGCTAGGAAACCGATGTTATTTTCCCCCTTTTTCAGTATTTTAGCATCTTCTAGACTATTATTGTAATTATTATTATTAGGGGCAAAACACATAACTAATGGAACTTGATTTCTTGGCAGGTGGTTAGAGTGTGGCTCTTGAAACTCGTGAGTTCCGATTGCCCTTTTTTTCATCAGTGATTGTCTATCTATGCTTGATAAATGTTGATAACTGACTATTTTGATTGGGATATGAATTTGATTTGTTTTTTAAATTGTTGAGTTTATCATTCCTTAATAGATATATGAGGGGGAGCATGTTCCGTGTTTGTGATGTTGAGTTTATCGTCGTTCTTCAGATAGTTGATTATTTCACAGACAATGAACAACAAAGATGAGATACCAGTCACCCAGCAGGAAAAGAGCACGATTGTCCCTAAGACAATCATATTAGTGGTGCTATGTGGATTTTCTTTCTATACGGGTATAATCTTTTGTTCTGAGAAGGACAGATTTTTGTCAATATATGGCCAGATATCCATAGGGTCCCCCGAGGAGTTATCAATAATTCCTCTGCAAATTAAATACATTAGTTTTCCAGAATGCAGTATTGACTTTCAAGATTACACTCCATGCACAGATCCAAGGGTAATGTTACTGATTGTAGTCCATTTTTTCGTCTTATAGGACTTGTAGAAGAAAGTTTTCTTATTTATTATGTATGCTTAAACTTATAGAGATGGAAGAAGTACATATCCCGTCAGCCTACTTTGTTGGAACGCCATTGCCCTCCAAAATCTGAGAGGAAAGAATGCTTAGTTCCTCCCCCAGATGGCTATAAGCCTCCAATTAGATGGCCTAAGAGCAGAGATGAATGTTGGTACAGGTACAATATGTCTTTTAGGTTAACAATAAAAGCTTTGCTTAATTGAAAATTCCTTTAATAGATATCCTGCCTCTCCTTCAAGCTGTTTTGTGTTATGTCTAATTACAGCAATGTTCCAAATGAGTGGATTAACAAGCAGAAGTCCAGTCAGCATTGGTTGAGAAAGGAAGGCGAGAAATTCATCTTTCCTGGTGGGGGAACTATGTTCCCCAACGGTGTTGGCAAATATGTTGATTTAATGCAAGATATGATCCCAGAAATGAAAGATGGGACCGTTCGAACTGCCATTGATACTGGCTGTGGGGTGTGTGTTTCAGCCTTTTTTTTTTTTTTTTGTATACAGGGGGTGGCTGGCTTATAAGAATTCTCGAAGTTCCTTTGATTCTAGTTTAATTGAACATGCTGATTTGTTGTGCTTTTTGAACTACTGTATGAATATATTTTGAAATCAATTTATTTTGTACCGTAAAACAGAAAGAACCAATTAATTTCGTTGTGCCTGTAAAACACCTATTAAGATTGTTTAAAGTAGAATCACAAGGGGAGGAATGGGGGATTAAAACATTTTGGTTTATTCTTCACTTGCAAGTGCCAGTGTTGTCATTCCTATTTCTTGACTCTATTTCTGATCCAGTCCCATTACTCAGACATGTTTAGGCACGAATTAAATCAATTAAATCACCATTCTCAGTTTATATTATATTAGGTTGCTAGCTGGGGTGGTAACCTGTTGGATCGTGGGATATTAACTGTCTCTCTTGCACCAAGAGATAACCACCGAGCTCAGATTCAATTTGCTCTAGAGCGTGGTATCCCTGCAGTTCTTGGTGTCATTTCTACACAGAGGCTTCCATTCCCATCAAACTCCTTTGATATTGCTCATTGCTCCAGATGTCTAATCCCATGGACAGAATTTGGTACTTCTTTCTGGGGATTTTGAACTTTAAAATTTATTCCTTTTTATGCAACTCTTCTTGTGAACATGAACTTCAGTAATTACCAGTTTGTATCTGCCTAAATTTTGGATTGAATGCATCTGTTGAGAATACGTTCAGTGCTTTCATACCATGCTGGCATATAGTTTTCAATGAGCACCTGAATTTTTAGATCTTAATCGGACACATTTTCCTACTTTGCTTTTAATAAAGGTGAAGCTGTGACTATTTTAGATTGTTTTTCCCATCCGAGTCTATCAATTTTATAAAATGGTAAATGGAATGCCCTATAACTAGGAGGTCCTACATTTATTTCAAGCTGTCAAGTTCACTCTAATTTTACTGTTTTGATGATTTTTTTATTATTTTTTTAATTTTTTTTATTTCTTCTAATCTCTCTCGTCTTATAGCTGAGAAGATCACTCTAAATTCTAGTTCTTTATGATGGCTATCTGATCTTAGGTGGTGCTTATCTCCTTGAAATACACCGGATTGTTCGTCCTGGAGGATTTTGGGTCTTGTCTGGCCCACCAATAAATTACAAGCGCAGGTGGCGTGGATGGAACACAACTATTGAAGCACAAATCTCAGATTATGAGAAGTTGCAGGAATTGCTAACTTCAATGTGCTTCAAAATGTTCAAGGAAAAGGGTGACATTGCTGTATGGCAAAAGTCTGAAGATAACAATTGTTATAATAAGATGGTTAGAGATGGCTATCCACATACCTGTGATGATGGCCTTGAACCAGATTCAGCATGGTACACTCCAAGTCGTGCCTGTATTGTGGTTCCAGATCCCAAGTTTAAGAAATTAGGCCTCTCATCCATTGCTAAGTGGCCTGAACGCTTGCATGTTCCACCAGAACGGATTTCAATGGTTCATCGTGGGAGTGCCAAAGCTTTCAGACAAGATAACAGTAAATGGAAAAAACAGACTTTGTACTACAAGAAGTTGATCCCCGACCTTGGGACAGACAAGATAAGAAATGTTATGGACATGAACACAGCATATGGAGGTTTTGCTGCAGCCTTGATCAATGATCCTCTATGGGTCATGAACGTGGTCTCATCTTATGCTACCAATACACTCCCTGTGATNTTTGATCGAGGGCTTATTGGAACCTTCCATGACTGGTAATTTGCAAATGTTTGATATGAACCATAAGTCTTTTATTTATTTACTAACATGCTTGTGCTTGTTAAACTAATGCTCATTCCATTCTTCAATGGTAGGTGTGAAGCTTTTTCAACATATCCTCGAACATACGATCTGCTTCACCTTGATGGACTCTTCACTGCAGAAAGCCAAAGGTGAGTGTGCCATATGTTAATTTTCTATGAATAACAGCCATCGTGCAGTTTCTAATACAACACAACTGCTAATCCAATCTATAAATGGATCCATTTGTAACCCACTTGACAAGATTTTGTTCACTGCTATATGACTTGCAGAATGTATATACTTGACAATGATCGTTCTGTTGCAGGTGTGAAATGAAATATGTGTTGCTGGAAATGGATAGAATCTTACGACCAAATGGGTATGCAATTATTCGTGAATCCATTTACTTTACGGATGCTATCACAACCATTAGTGAGGGTATGCGTTGGGAGTGTCATAAAGAAGATACTGAGAATGGCAGTAACACTCAGAAGATATTAGTATGCCAGAAAAAGCTATGGTTTTCATCTAACCTTGGTTCCAGATGACAAATTATGAATACAATATCTTGTTTTTAAAAAAAAATTAAAAGTTCAATTTTAGTCATCTTCAAATTTTAAGTTTAGCTAATATAAAACACTAAGGTTGATTTTAGTGTTCGTAAGTTATGTGAAACTGTACAATTATTTTTTATTGAGAAAATTCTACTTAGTCTGATAGGATCTCTTTTGAGTTATACACTGGAAAAAAGTTTTTTTTAACAATTTTTTTTATAATATATTTGTGATTGATTCATTTTAAATATATATTTTTTAAAATAAATTTTAACAAAATAATAAAATGTATTTTATTATAAAAAAGTTAATATATTATATAACTTTCTATTTTCAACTCACTTGTCAAGTGAGTAAAATTCTATAGACTAAAAAATTATATAATTTTCATCCTCAAACTAGTAAAACTCTGTTTCCATTAATAAAAAGTCTGTCGAAAACTCATTATATTATTATTTTTTGGAAATAGAAGTAGTCATTTAGTAGTAATAACAAGAACTAACATGACCGTTACTCGGTAATTTTATCCTTGAACTTTTAAGAATTAATTTAGTTCATTGGTTATTAGTTGTTCGAAAAAAGGTTATTCATTTATAATCATTTATAAATGTAATAACATCATTTAAAATTAAGCTTAGTGAATAATAATAAAAATATTTAATATATTTTTTAAAATGAGTTTAATTTTGATAGGTAATTTTTTATATTAGTTATTAAAAAATCCTAAATCTGATTTTCCAGCCATTATTATTATACAAATAAAATATCTTTCACTTATAAAAATCGATACGCAGATAATAACTTATAAATGATTCTCAAATTTAGTTATAAAAAGAATAATCTTTGCATTTTTCCTACATAAATATTTATGGTATAAATTGGTAAAAAGAAAATTAAATATGTTTTTAGTCCTGTACTTGGAGTGATTTTGATTATAGTCTCTCAAGATACAATTTAGTTCTTTTTAGAAAACTCTGGTTTTAGTCTTTTTTACTAAATTTTTTTAATTTTATTTATGGTTTCAATCACATTTTATTGTAGCATTTGGATTGTTTACACTGTTTGACATATTTTTATTCCAATATTAACTGAGAAACACATTTGAAACAACAAATAAAATCATCCAAAGTATAAAAACTAAAATCATATTTAACCCCAAAAAGAAAATTTCACCTTTTAAGATCTTAAGATTATAGTTACAAAATTCATCAAATGTTCTTAAAAGTAACCGCGTCTTATTTATTTATGTCTATTTGAAAGGTTGGCGACATGGTAGTTCGGAGCGGCGTGACAATTTTCTTTGCTCCGTCGCGTTAGGGTTTTCAGAGTTTCCCAACACAAGTTCGTAGAGTTCGTTCGTTCATTGAGAGCAAAACAATGATCGACTTGTTGTTGACGAAGCCCAATTGGAACGACGTCGTAGACGACGACGATTTAACTCGATCCAAACTGTCTCTTTTGAACGACTTGGAAACCGTTATTTGGTCCGCGGTGGGTCGCGGAGAAGCGCGTTTATGGCTCTGCAACACCGTCGCGGGTTTCGACTGCGTGACTTTCGTCGATCAGCGTGACCTGTTTCGGGCTTTGCTAAGAACACGACGGACGAAGCGCGATTTGGCGTCTCAGCTTCTGCATTTCATGGTTGACACTTCGCCGCACAAACTTGGTTCCGTTTTGGGTCGGAGGTGTCACCTTCTTGAGAAATTTTTTCAAGGTTAGTCCGTTTGTACATTCTTTGCTCTTTTAAAGTGCTGCTAGGAGTAGTCACTGAAGTTGCTGTTAATTGGGAACAAAAGCTCTGAATTTTGGTTGTGTTGCAATTTGTACCGACTCTTAAAGACTGAAACCATAAAATTGAGGTCACGGTTGGTGGTCTCAATTTCAATGCTTTTTTTGTTTTAAATTATGATCATGTTCTTGTTGCAACGATGCCATAGGAAACTGTGGACATACTGGTGAATTGCTGTCGGAATGCTGTTACAGTGATTTCAAAAACCTGGACATTGGGGTTGAAATTGTGGTCAGGGATTGTCTTTTGAAACACGTATCTAATATATAAATCATATAAGAATTTTCGTACATTTTTCAACATGCATATATTACGTATCATATCCTATCCTATTATTATTATCGGCGTATCATATACGTGTCATATCTGTCACATCGTAGGATGTGCCAAGGGTGAAACGATGCATTTTATGGTCAAGTAGATATAGAGATTTGAAGGATTAGAAAAACTAAAAGTGATGAAGAATGCATATACTAGGAGAGAAATTGGGTCTTTCTCCTATATTATACTCTCTTGTTTGTTCCTTAATGCATTGTAGTTTGTTTATAGCGATATCTTGTTGCCCTTTGATTGAAACAGTGTAACATTTGTGGATTTAACCTTGTGAATTTTTGAATGGTTTCTGGTTGAACTTTATATATATGTGATGGGTGCTCTAGTATTCATTAAATCAAACTTACTATGATTTGTGAGCTTTTCATGATAGCAAAACAAGTGTGTGGATCAGTTCTTTCTTTGATTGTATAACTTGTGTATGGGATGCAGGTAATCCAAAGCGAATATTGCAGTGGTTTTCCTGCTCTTCCTCTGGTGGTGGACTAGAGCAGGGGAAAGGTTTTAGGGCACTGTCCCAGTTTGCATTTAAAAATAGAGATATTTGTTGGGAGGAGCTGGAGTGGAAAGGAAAGCATGGGCAGTCGCCAGCAGTGGTTGCTACTAAGCCCCATTATTTTCTAGATCTGGATATTCTCCAAACTGTAGAAAACTTTCTAGAACATGTACCTGAGTTTTGGTCATCTGATGAGTTTGCTGAGTCAGTGAAGGATGGTGATATTTTTTTTATTGATAGGTCCTTCTTTGTGCAATATTTCATCGATTTAATGTATAAGGAGGAATTTAAAGACATATGGGATGTTGTAAATGAATTCCTCGGGCAGCAGCCCTTCTCCTCTCTGTGTGGACGTCTTCTTATTGCTCTTGAAGATCAAGACTTGTGCTACCTTGTGGAATCACTTTGTAAATCTCTTGGCCCAAGAATGGAACTTCAACATTCCAATAACATCTCTAATTTGTTTGTGATTTTAGTTTTCAAATGTGGTGCTTATGGATCTATTGACCAATTACTGCTGCTAAATGCTGTCACTGCACAGGCGAGGCAGCTTCTACGCCTTTTACGTGATGAAGAGGCTTGGGAGCCACATGAAAAAATCAATGAAATTGTGTCAAAGATGTCTGCAATCCCAAGCAATCCTAATATCTTGACAACAATCTTCAAGAACAAATATAAGAAGAAAACTATAGAAGTGATAAAGTATCTGGGACTTCTGTCATGGCTTATTTACTATAGACTGTCACGAGAATGCCAGACCCCCGAGTCTTGGGAGTCTTTGTTTGTGAATAATCAAATTAGTTTTCGTAACTCTAATAAAAATGCATTGCCAGAACCATTAGATGAAGATTGTTCTGGTTTTGATAGCAGTTTGTCAGTTAGAGTAAAAACTAGAAGAAAAAAGAAGGCTAGAAAGAAGAGGAGGACCTATTATCGTGATGAAGATGGTGATGATGATGAATTGCTAGATTATGATTCTGCTAGCCAGAAGTTAGTTTCTCTGTCAAATACTAGAAGTTGGTTGCTTTCAACTGATGGGTACTCTTCAGGATTGAGCAGTGTAAGTTCCAAAATCCATATATTTAAATAACCTTTTAGCCTTATAAACGTTAGTGGATTGAATCATATTTGCAATATTTTTGGTGAAAGATGTTGGATTTTTATCAAAATGGTTCTGCCAGTAGATGAGATTTAAGTTACCAGAAAAAAAAGGAGATTCTCCTTAGTAGAATTTGGGGCAGTTATTTTGGACATAGAACTGGATGGCTACATTCAAATTAAAAATGTCTGTGGTATTTGTTTTGGTTGTTAAAATTGCGGAATATCTTGATTGAATTTTAGTCTGATTCAAGGAAGCACTGGCATTTCAAAATAATAACCGCATTATGGTGTACGTTTGTTTTACTTCTTGAACACTTTGCATACTCCTATCCTCATTTTATAATTTTATTTTATTTTTGCTTTTGTCTTGTAAGCATCTATATCAATACAGATGGAAATATCACAGACTCGCTGTAATTATTCGATAAATTCTGGCTTATTACAACATGTATTCAAAATGTCATTTCTCTTTTTCATTTTAAGCTGTGTTTTATATTAATTTTACACATTCTATCATAACCATGTCTTTGAATTTTGATAATTTACCCTATTTCTATGTTTGTGTAGTACCTTAATTATGACCCTTGTCTAGTTTTCAGTCTTTCTAGTTTATATGAATAGATCAATTTGTCTCTTCTGACATACCTTGGTTTTTGAATATGATCAGCCTTGACTTTAATTAGCAATTGCTATAGATATTTTGTTTATTACTTTTAAAATATGTTTGATACAAGTATTTTATCCATGTTTTTATTATCAGTGCTCAAATATCATATTTGAATTGAATATGCCCCTCTCCGTCCAATGTGGTTTGTTGTATAATATTTATTGTTCTAATTTTTAAATCATGTCATCTTTTATAGAAGTATATGTAGGAAAATCTATTGTTCTCGATAAAGATGAAATAAAGTTACACTCTACTGTTAAACTAATTTTGTAATGTGTTATTTTTCTAGGCAGATTTACCAGAGTACCTTCATAGACAGTGCTTGTCTAAGTGGATGACATGGCTGTAAGGAAATGAGGTCCTGGTCCCCAACAAAGAGACATGCTATCATCGTCTCCAAACTGTTGAGTAGCAAGATCATTCATCCATCTCTTGTCTTCATGTTTAAGCATGGTTTTTCAACACACACTGGACTTGCTAGGAATGGGAAATATCTGAAACGTAAACATGAAAAGCCAGCCTGATAACTTCCTAAAAAGGCATTAAACTTGGAGTTCATTGTGAAGATCTGGAATGGAAGCGATAAAAAGCTGTGCTCATAAACTGCTACCATCGTACATGATTGGCAACATGAGCAGTCAACAGTATGGTCTGAATTTCTCTATCACATCAACGTTGCCAAGATCATCCAGATTGCTATGAAGATCATGCTCGGGCTAGTTATGATACTCAAGCTCCATGATCACTTCTGTGGCGGCATATTATATCTGTTAGTATTTTATATAGCGTAGCATTCCTTATTTTCTAATAAATGGACATGCACGTTATTTGAAGTTGATTTATTGTGCTAATTTCTACTTTTCAAGCTAGGCAAGGAAAGAAACTCAAGGACACTTACTATTTCGGAATGTAAATTTTATACTTTGAAATATACAATTCAAAATGTATTTTTTATTTTATATTCCAAATTATGAAATTTGAAATATAATTTGTATTTTATATTTTGGAATATATAATTTGAAAGCCAAAAGGTTATATTTTGAATTAATGGTGACGCATGTTGAAATTAAGGAGATGGGAAGAAATTGCCCATTGGTGGACATTATTTTCCCAGTTAAATATCTTTGATATCTACTCGATTTATATTTTTCTAAGCAGGTTTGTTGAAAAAGGATGACGCATTTTTTTAGAATATTGAATAAAACAGCTCAAGTGTTTTTAATTTTCTCTTCCATACATTATTCGGCTCTCTTTGTTCTCACTCAGTTTTCAGACTGGTTCTTGGACAGAGTCTCTTCAATACATGTATGTTTAACTTTGGTCTAGTTTTAATGTTAACTAAAATGGATATATCTGCTAGGTTTGAGATGATAGTGTATTCTGCCTCTATAAAAATCCTTTTCCAAATATATATATATATATATATGGATGTATAATACACCAAGAACTGTCAAACTGGGTTAGCGAACTAATTCGGCCTGTTTATTTGGGTTAGATTTCAATTTGATTCATTTAAATCCAGTCATAGGGGTTGGGGGATTGGGTTGTTCCATCAATCTACCTACCTAATTTTATTTCATTAAAATTTAATTTTACTGTTATAAAAAAATATTATTTGTTTTTTTGCTTGAAAATAATATGTAAGTTCCATGTTTTGAAAATTAATTAACAAATGTTGGAGTGAAATTTGTTTAAATTTGAATTATAGGAAGTTTGTAATTTTTTTTATTTTAAAAAAATTGTAATTAAGTGAGTCAGTGAGCCAACCCGTTTACCCACTAACCCGTGGTGGGTCGGATCAGGTTCAAATTTTTCTAGCTTGCTGATAAATGAGTCATATTGCGTTAAATCACTAAGTGACCAATCCGGACCAGACCGGATCGGACCGTGACCCATTTTCACATCTTTAAATACACTAAAAAGGGTGTTGCTCCCTTCACTACCCAAGTGCTCCTGCACCTCCTCACTATTTTCATTTATTCCAAAAATATTCTACACTCCTTACTATTTTCTTTCATTCCAAAAATACCTTACACTTCCCCACTATCCTCAGTAATCTTTCTCTTTCTCTCTGTATTAATGGAGCATTTACATGACTCAGATTTGAATTTGTGATATATTCCCTTAAATAAGTTTGATTCAATCTTATTTTCACCGTTCAATATAATTTTTTTTCACATTACTTAATAAATGGTAAAATTGTTCTAAATTTCTATAAAAATATTTATATATGTGTGTGTTTTTTTTTACATTTAATATCTATAGTTTTTAACATTAAATTATGTTTTAACTTACCGACATGTTTGACTTAAATAAGTTGAATAAAGTATTTAATTTATTAGATAAATAATATAAAAATATTATTAAATACTTAAAATATAAAAGAAAAGTTATTTTTGTTAAAGATTTGGAATTTATTTAGTTTTTTCGTCATTATAAAGTTAGTATATAATAATAATATATTATTATTTACTATTAATATTATTATGTTTATTATTTTGCATTTGCATTTAACTTTTAAGTTTATAAAATGGTAATGATAGAAGTACTAATATTAAAGTTTCCTCAATTTTATATTTTACAATATATCACAAGTTCGAATCTGAACTATGAATGCTCATTAACGGAGAGAAAGAAAGAGAGATTTCTAAGGATAACGGAGAAGTGTAAAGTATTTTTAAAATAAAAAAAATAATAGAGAAGTGTAAAATCTTTTGAAATAAAAAAAATTAGTGAAGAGGTACAAGAGAATTTGAGATGATGGAGAGAGTAACACTCCCGTAAAAAAATTGGCACGGCCAGCACCCAGACTCACGGGTTGACACACTTATTATATTAAAATATTAATTTTGCCAATAAAACAAATTTTCCCAATATTTGGTTTTTGAAAGTTAAGAACTGCTCTTACAAATAGAAATCAAATAAAAGACATTAGTGGAAAAAAAAAGAAAATAAAATAAAAGACAAGAAAAGAATAGTACAAATTGTTTAGTAAAGAAACAAAAAATGAACTTTTTAAGAATATTTGATTCAAAAAATATTTTGTGATCTAGTTAACTCCTCCCATGTCGTGGTTTAAGTGCATCTTGGATAGTTTCTTATTGTTTTATCCCACTCTTCTATTTTTCTCCACATTTCGATTATATACAAAAGAAAACATTAGTGTATCCTGAGATGTTTGGGGCATTTAATTTTGAAATAATGAAAAATAAAAAACGAAACAAAGAACACAAAATTATTTTTCAGTTTTGAAATTTTATTTTTCCATTTTTTCCTATTTCTTTTTAATCAAATACCATTAATTTTAATTTTATGTCCCTTCTATTTTTCTACTTATTTTAATTCAACCTATTAGATAACATGTACATCAAACAGTTCCAAAAGATACATGATCACACAGTGTGGGTATTTTTAGCTAATACAGTTTAATTCATATTCAAAGTAGTTAGCACTGTTGCTGGTTCACAAATTATTATGCTATAATAAAGTAGGTTTATTAACCTTCTACAGTACAATTTATTAATTTCTTATTGATCATTTATATTAATTAGTGAAAATATAAATGTTTTTATGGATACTTTTGTTAATTTAAAAAAAAATAGATTTTAAACTTAAATTAATTTCACAAAAACAACTTATGAAATAAAATTTAAACTTATTGGTCTTATCTCTACTTCACTTTCCTCACAATAAAAATGGAATAATATATTTAACAAACACAAATCTTAAAAAAATATATTTTAACTGAAAATTTTAATATCATGTTAAAAAATAAATTTTAAGTCACTGATCTCACAAAATCAAAATCAGTCTGTAAAATAATGTTTATATATATATATATATATATATATATATATATATATATATATATATATATATATATATATATATATATATTATTTTTAATTAATATGATATTTCTAACATAAATAATAAATAATCATTAATCACAATAAACAAAATTAATATATTTATGGTAAGAATAAAGTTGTACATAAAATATATTTAGGATTGATAATGCAGACATTGAACTCTGCTACTAAAACTTTTACGTTTCAGAATATCGCATGTATCAAACATACGTTCAAAAAATGAATTCAACTTGAAATAATTACAAGTTGTACCATAATGAAATTGGACAATTTCTTTCCATACCTCTCTTGTTATTAAGATCTCTACTCTTACAGGTTAAAAATGAGCTTATACTGAATCTACAAGGAATTTAAACATTTCTGTCAAACCTATGTGAAACAATCTCATTGTTTTTTTTAGTCTTCTTGTCGTTGTCTTGATGTTATATCCTAGCCCCTTTCATCATTATGTGTTTTTTTTTTTTAAATTTTTTTTTTCAATGTCTTGAAATCAAATGTACAATTTTTTCTTTAAATTCTTATAGTGTAGAATGGAATGATTTTCAGAGGACAAATTTTGATTGTCTTCTATATTAATATTCTTTATGTACAAATTATATTGGGGTTTAGAGATTTGAAAGTGTAAAATAAAAATTAAAAAAACTATCAGAATTGAAAAATTAAAATCAAGAATATGAAAAAAAAAATCCATAGATTACCAAAAAATTTCATCAGAGTTTCTTAAATATTTAGATTTAAGTTTGAACCATTAACTCGTTCAATTAATCAATTAATTCAAATCAAAAACAAATTTTGAATTTTTTACCGAAGGTCGATAACGGTCGGTAATAAAAAAACAGTCGCCGGTAAACACTGATTTTCGACGCTTCAGAATTTTTTTTTCCTCCCCACGCTTTCTAATGGCTAGTAATGTTCATGTTCAAGACAGAGGAGATTGACATTACAGGAATCTTCCAGCTATCACTCCAAGACAAGATATATGAGAGGAAAAAGAAGATGTATTTGATATTATCATCAATGTGAGAGTGCATCCCACAAAACCGGCTTGTAGGGTGAGGTTTGCACCCACTTATATACACTTAAATGGCCTCATCTCTAGTCGATGTGGGACTTCCAACACACCCCCCTCACGCCGAGGTATATACATCTCGAGCGTGGGATTAGACTTTTTAATGGGTGGTCCGATAGCGGCCCGATAGCGGGTGGATCAATATGCCCAACGACAACAGAAATCGCTAGGATGGGCTCCAGTCATGGCTCTGATACCATGTAAGAAGTGGACTTTAAGCCTAACTCAACCCCACAAAACCGGCTTGTAGGGTGAGGTTTGCACCCACTTATATACACTTAAATGGCCTCATCTCTAGTCGATGTGGGACTTCCAACACAAAGTGTCCGACTCTACAATATACAATGCCTTGGTAAGGTCTATTTTGTAGACTCTAAAAGGTTCAGATATAGACCGAAGGCTTGTCCTTGCCTTCTAAACCAAGAACAAAAACAAGTTTTAGTTTCTGAAGCAAAAAGGAAAAAGAGAAAAACTCCAAATAGAGATGAAAACCAAATCCAAAAAACACAAGAGGCATTGGAAAGCATAATGGCAGGAAGTGGAAGTGGAAGTGGAAGAAGTGTCACATGATCAGCAGGATTCAAATTCCATTGCAAACAAACTGTTTTCGTCCTTAATAATATCTAACCTCGTTCGATCTGCAAACAACCAGATGACTTATTCGTCCAAGTTTAGAGCTGTACCAAATCTCCACCTTGTTGAACGGACCAAGGAGTCCTTCTTCAGTACTGTCGCCTCCTGCTGCCAACGTCGACGAACCACGAAGCCTTCACCGACCACCAAACCCTATAGTCCTACCACGATTGAACTCTAATGGAGCCTCCTATCCACAACGACGTCATTAAACCACAAAGAATTCCAGACATGGGTGAGATTGGGGGAAAACAAAAATTAAGAAAGGGATTCATGCAAGGAATTGAGAGAAAATGAGAACGCAAATACTCACCTCTTCCTCACAAAGCTCACTGCGAAGCACTCCTCCAACAATTTGCTGGCCAAGATTGATGCAAAAACCACATCTTTCAAGTTTCAATGGAGAAGGGTTTAGGGTTTTCGTTTCCTTCAAAAAGGGACGCACATTAATTAGGTTTGGTGTTTACTGATGTTGCAATGAATGAATATCTGAGTTGGGTAAAAATTAATCGAACACATTATCGAAGGTTCATTGGCCCTTGATATATCGCCGCCGATAATGTGTGCGCTGTTGGAAATGAACTTACCGACGGTCGCATACCTTCGGTACTAATGCCTTCGATAAAATACCATTACCCACGGTACTAGGCCACTGGTAAGTCGTCCTCAGTGCCTTCGGTAAAATTAATTTACCCACGACCATTTTGCCTTCGATAATATGCCCTCCGTAATTTCTTCTTTTGCTGAAGTAAATCAACTTATTATTCAATTTAATTCATATTTAATTATATTTAGATTTAAGTTTGAACCATTAACTCATTTAATTAATCAATTAAATTGAGTAATTGAAATCAAATCAACTTTACAATTCAATTCATATTTAATTATTAAATAAAAATTCAATCTATTTGAAATTTGATTTCTAAAATCACAAACAAAATTTATAATGACATAAATCAAAACTAAAATTTAAGAAAAAAAAACAAAAACAAACTTGGAGAATTCAATAATTGGTTCAAAACTTATATTGACTTGTTTATTCTTCATTTCTGAATTAATTTTCAGAGATTAGTTATACATTGATAAAGAATAACAAAGGAATTTAGGATAATAGAATATAAGAGGAATAGTCGAAAACAAATATGATGAGAAAATGAGACAGAAAAGATGATTCATAAAATTGAAAAAAATTTGGGTATAGGTTTGAAGCACATTTATGCCCTATATAGATTATTGTATGTTGTATAAGCTGGTTTTTAGTTGTAAAATAATAATTTATTGTAAAAGAAAAGTTGGTTTTGAATGTTGGGTAATGTTCAAAAAGCGTAAACGTTTAGTTCTTTTATTTATTATTTATTATTTATTATTTATTATTGTTGATAAAATGTTTTTTATTTTTACTTCCGTATTATATCACATATAAGTTTTTAAAGGATGGTGATCTATATATTTCAGATTTTTTATTTTATATTATTAATTTTTCTTCCATAATCTTAAGAGATTGACGTCAACAACCAAATTCCAAAAAGTCAAAAAATTGTTTCTGAAACTTTACAAAACTACTTCCGAACGTGTCAAAAGTTGAGGATTTCTCTCGACAAAATTTTAGGGTTGGCAAGAACATATATCCATCCTTTTAGATATGTATGAAGTTGTTGATGCTCTTTCATCTCCGAAGTCCAACTCAAGTATCCCTTCAAACTCAAAACTAGTTGAAGATTGGATTTATGCGAAAAAGGTATGTCGACACACTTTGCTTAGTGCAATTTCTAATGAGTTGTTCGATATGTACTATTCCTACAAGGAAGCAAAAGATATTTGGGACTTGTTGATTCTCAAATACATCGCCATAGATGTTGTCAGACAAAGATTTGTCATAGGAAAGTACTACCATTGGGAAATGATTGAAAATATGGACATAAAGACTCAAATCAATGAATACCACAAGCTACTATAAGATATCAAAGCGAAGAATATTCCTTTACCAGATGAATTTGTTTCAAAACTTCTAACCGAAAAGTTGTCGCAATCTTGGACAAACCACAAACAACATTTGAAGCATAGACACAAGCATATGTTACTTCTAGAGCTTATCACACACAATTATTGAAGATACCAACAAGAAATTGTTGTTATTGCAAGGACTAAAGCTTTATCTGCAAAAAAGAAAATGTGGTAGAAGTCAATCCACCTTCCGAAAGGTATGAACACAAACCTGATCACAAAAAGAAAAATAATTTTCGAAAATCAAATCCTATTGGATTTAACCCCACCTTTAAGAAGAAAGGAAATTGCTTCGTATGTTAAAAGTCGGGCCATCATGCACCATAGTGCAGGCGTAGAGTAAGAAACGACAATCCTCCTAGGACAAATATAGCCGAATAAGATGACATCATTGTTACAGTCGTTTCTCAAGTAAATCTGATAACTAATGTGAGCAAGTAAGTGGTAGACTGTAGGGCTACCAGGCAAATCTATGCAAACAGAAGTGCCTTTACCTCTTATATTAGTGTAAGAACTGAAGAAGAACATGTGTACATCGGTGATTCCAGGACAACTCATGTCCTAGGAAAAGGAAAAGTTCTTCTTAAACTCACATCTGGAAGACTCTAGCATTGAGTGATGTGCTGCATGTGTCTTTTATCAGAGTTAATTTAATCTCTGTATTAATATTGAAAAAAACGGGGTTTAAAGTGTCATTTGAATCTGACAAGATTGTTATGACAAAAAATAATGTTTTCATGAGAAAGGGATATTCTGATCAAGGACTCATCATACTGAATGTTTTTGAAATTATTAATGAATCAAGTATTTCTACTTATATTGTTGACTTGTATGATATATGACATGCTAGATTATGACATGTGAGTTCCTTATATGTTTTGAAATTACAGCGACTAGGATGAATAATATGCATGATAAACAAAGTAGTGAATGTGACATATGTATAAAATCTAAAATGACAAAGAAAACTTGTTCTGTAGAACTTCAAACTGAACTGTTAGGCTTAACTCACACTGATCTAGATGATTTAAACAAACCAAGTCTAGAAGAGGTAAAGATTATTTTTTGACCTTTATAGGAGATTATTCTAGATACTAGAGTGTACTTAATCAAACATAAAAATGAACCTTTAATGTGTTTTTAACTTATAAAGTAGAAGTGGAAAATCGATTAAATAAGAAAATTAAGAGAATTAGATTAGAGGTGGGTAAATATGTATTATTTAATTAATTTTGTGTTAAAAGAAGGTATTATCCATAAACTGACCCTATCATATTCATGTGAGTCTAATGGAGTAATTGAGAGAAAGAATAAAATTCTTAAGGAAATGATTAATGATATTCTTATTAGTTTTGGTGCACCAGATAATCTTTTCAATGATTACTACGTGATCTTTAGTTTTCTATCATGAATGAAGATACATAAGTGTAAAATTAATCCTTCTCGGGATCACTTCCAAAAAAATCAAATCATTTTTCAAAATCATTTTCTTACATTTTCTTAAAGAACTATGTAACATTATGTATCATTTTGTTTGAGAATACGTAGGAGGAAGACTAATCTTTGTTGAATTTAAAAAAACCAAAAAACATTTTTTTTTATTTAGAGTATTATTTTTAGGAAATAAATGTAATTGATTCTTGATATCTCACAAGGGTTTAGTGAGTATATTATATATATATATATATATATATATATATAGGTAAATAATAAGGTGCAAAGGTTAATGGTGTGTTTGTTTTTATAAGATAGATTTAAGGAGAAATAGAGATGAAAATGAGATTCTTTAGAATATGGAAAATATAGTGAAAAATAAAGATATTTTATATGAATGTTTATGAAAGTTACTCAGTGATATAATATAGGTGATAGAATGAAAAAATATTTTAATAGATAAAATTAAACGATTGCCATTTTATCCTATTAATCATAAAAATAATTTTAAAAAATGTAATTAGTGTAAATTATGCTAAAATTAAAATTATTATTATTATTGTTATTATTATTATTATTACACTAAAAAACATGTAAGTACTGACTTTTATTTTTGCATTTTATGTCGTTTTTAACTGTGATTGTTATTTATGGAGTGATAATTTTCATAAATGCTATAAATTTTATTGTCAACAAAGTATAATATGAAGTTTGTAATGAACCGTCGTCATTTTATACTATGTATAGTGTGACCTTCTAAAAAGATAAAAAACGTCAAATCATTATATCACGACATTTTAATTGTTATTATTATAAATAGTTTTCAGGTAAATTACGTCATGATTATAAAAAATATTTTAATTATGGAAAATGATATTTTAACACCATTTTTTTGACACCATTTTGACATTGTACACGTGTCAAAATATGATTGGACGATTTCAAATTAAAAAAGTTGAGGCAGGAGTATATTTGGAAGAGAAAAACTAAAGTTTGTTTTTTTAATTTGAAATCGTTCAACCACGTTTTGACACGTGTACAATGTCAAAATGATATCAAAAAATGGTGTTAAAATATCATTTTCCTTTAATTATATCAAACTACTACTACAAAGTATCAAAATATTCAACTATCCAAACAAAAAAAGGAAACAACATTAAAAGTTCATAAAGCAATTATAAAACTAAAGTTGTAGTCCTAATTCTAAATTGTTTTGCTTTCACCACTCCTAGTATATGCAGCAGAGATGGCACACCCACTCCCAAAATCTTGTATTTGAAGAAAGAATAACTATATATAAACATGTGAAGTTCAAATAAAATAAATTAAAAGATCCATACAATAAGTTTAAGAAATTTACTAAAATAAATTATACCTCATTAACATATAGATGTGCTAAACTAGTAGCCATTGCACCAAAATGTTTTGAAAGATATTATAGAGATGCAATATATAAATTTTAGGGATTTTTTAAAATCTTATTTTATTAGTTTTGAGTTTAGTAATATTTGATTTGATTTTGATAGAGATAAAATATAGTTAGTTGATATTCTATTGTCAGATTTTCTTATTTGTATTTGGTTCAAGGTCCTATTTGCACCTATTTAAAGATTATTAAGATTTAATGAAAAATACTCCAGTGAATTGAAGAGTCAAATTATTTGTGTTATGTTACCATATGAGTCCGAAAAAAAGAATAAGAGAGAGAGTAAAAGATGGTTAATCTTGCAAGCAGTGTTTTCCTGATTCAGTTGACAAAGTGAGTCAACTATGGCGAGTGAAGAACAGGTTCTACGAGATTGTAAATGAGTCCAAAGCGGTGAGAAGGTAGCAAAAGATACATCTTCAAAAGACGCGTACAGGGACAATTATGTTATGCAAGACCAGCTTCAAACTCTGAGAGGGGGAGTTTGAAAATTTGAAGGACAAAGTGGCAGATCAACTCGGCAGAACTGGAGAATCGCTACCTGACAACTGAGTTGTGGAGAAAAGTTTGAAACCATAAATGATTTCGAGAGCTTTTGTGTGTCTTGTCGAGGAGTCAAAGGACCTATCAAAGCTCTTGGTTGAAGACTTTGATCAGGTTCTAGAGGCGCATCGACAATAGAGATTTTACTTCAAGTGCTTCAGGAAAAGTTTCACCTGAATGAGAGAAGTTCGGAACACTCAAGTCTTAGATTGGAGCGGTTGAGAATAAGGAGAAGAAGTTTGGGAAAAGAGGTCAACCAGTCTAAAAGATAAAAGGGCCATAAGGAAAAAGAAGTCAAATAAAAGATGAAAAATTTAAGATTATGGAGGAGTTTTGTTAGAATAAACTTAAATTCTAGGAATTCATTAAAATCTTATTTTATTAATATTGGGTTTAGTAATATTTGGTTTGATTTTGATAGTGATAAAATAAAGTTAATTTATATTTTATTGTCACTTTTTATTATTTGTACTTGATCAAAAGTCCTATTTACTGTCAAAATTTAATAAAAAATATTCCTTTATATTGAAAAAGTCAAATTATTTATGTCGGTCATATTAATATGGACAGATAATGTTTATATTTAGTTCATTGTTCTTGACCGTTCATTTATTTGCAAACTCATTTTCTATATTCACAATCTTGTCCACCATATTTAATGGAGTTTCACTGTATAAGTAACTCTGATCAGTACAGATAAAATGAATAGAAGATGAAAATTAAGTATAAGGACAAAGAGAGAAATCCAGGACAGGACACTCTTATTCTTTTGTCAAATTTGCAGTACAAGTGTTGATTATAATGATGAAGACTTTTCTATGCTCTAGCGTACCAAAATTTATATTCTCAAACAATTGTAATTAATTACAGTATCTGAATGAGAGAGAAAAATCAATTGTTTATTGCCAACCTCTCATGAGCGATAGCCATGCACTTACATCAAGAAAGCATGATCAAACCCTCAAAAAGATTAAATGTTAATCTTATAATACTACTTGGACCTTGTAAAAACATTTACTTTATCACATAATTAATACATAAAAATATCATGAAATTACTACCAAGTTTCATTTTATAATAATTCCCTTTAAACTGAAATAATATATTAATATAAAATGTTTATTTTTCAATAGAAAGTGCATCTTTGATTGCAAATACTTTATACCTCAGTGGATATCCCCACTAAGGTGTTTTGATGATGGTGTACCGTTATAGCAAACACTTCATTGATAGAAAGATGGACCACATTCATTTTTAGCTTGTAGCTATATTGGCTTAGTATTTAGTATTATTATTTTGCTGAAATTGTGTACCTTTTCTAACCATAATCGATGTGGTTAAACCTTAAATAACTATAGACGATGATGGAGCACTTTCCGACCTCGTACAGCTGTGTGTTTGGAGGTCGATATCATAATCTATTGATTATATATGTGCATTTTTAATGCTTCACATGTTGATGCAATTAGTCTTCAAATTGATTATGTGATGGAAAAGAAAGGCTATTTCTTTTAATCATCATGTTCTTTTCATGCGCATGACCATCCTTTACCGTCCGCTCATATTCTACATATATTATTTAATCTTACAAAATTAATTTATTTATTTACTAAATTGTTTTTTATGTGAGATATCTAACATATTAAAAAATAAAAAAATATCCTCTAATACATAAATACATATTCAATGATAACTCAATTAAATCATAATAAACAAGAAATTATGTCATAAGTTTAGTGATACTAGTGCAGAAAGAGTTTTAGACGTTTGTTATTTTTGACGTCAGATCCAGACCTGACGTCTATTTGAGTGATGTTAATCGGACGTCGGTTATTTGCAGGTATGATGTCGTTATAGACGTCGGTTCACTAATATGACTGACGTCTATAAAGACGTCGTTCATGGCACTAACGATGTCTACGAGTTGTTATAGACGTCAGACACGGAACTACCAGATGTCTAAGGATACTATAAAGACGTCAGATGTGACACTAACCGACGTCTAAGGGCACTGTAGACGTCGAACATGACACTAACCGACGTCTATGAAGTGTTCGTTGTGTTTTGGTGTAGTTCTGCTCGTGTCTTTGGGTAGCATAGTAGCACCTCCTTCCTTTGCTAGTTTCTTCATAAGAAAAGATTGCGTCTTTTACATCTCTTATGGCATTTCAACCCAAAGACGAACCTGAGTCGTTTCCTAGGTCCATTTTGACCGCCAATGAAAAAGAATATGGTGGGTGTCACTGTATTCTTTTTCTTTGGCGGTGGAAATGGAACTAGGCATGGACTCAAGTTCGGCTTCAGGTTGAAATGCCATAAGAGATGTAAAAGACACAATTTTTTCTTACGAAGAAACTAGCAAAGGGAGAAGGTGCATTACACTACCCAAAGACACAAGAAAAACTGCACCAAAACACAAAGACAACTCATTTTAATTGGTTCAAATGAAACATAATACAACAAAGATTACTTTAATCGAATTAAAAACAAGTTTAAACGGTTCAAAAGAGATCAAACGTGCCTGAAAATGCAATGCAGCGAAGAGAACACGCGAAGGAAGACGATGGTTGCCCTCGCGAAACTGTTGGCTCATTTAACAAGAAATGAGACGTTAGTTGCCTAGGAGACCAACGTTTATAATGGAATATACGTCAGAGACCTCACTAATTTGAGGTCCATTCGATTTAAAAAATAATATTCGTGGTATATATAGACATCAGCTGTAGTGGGGACTAACATCTGTAATCAACTATAGACGTCGGGGTGGCGCATTCAGACGTCTAAATGGTGGAAAGAAATGACTTTTGAAATACTTGTCAGACTATAGACGTAGGGCGGGCGAGGTACTAACGTCTATAATCGAATATAGACATCAGGTGACGAGATCAAACGTCTAGATGGCGGAAAAAAATAACTTTTCACCTTCCTGTCATACTATAGACGTCGATCGGAGGGGCACTGACGTCTACATGGCGGAAAGAAATGACTTTTCACATACCTGCCAGACATATAGATGTCAGTTACTAGGAGCCCCGACGTCTATAGATTATAGATGTCGGCCCCTCCCTAACAGACGTCGATAGGCTTGACTTATTTACGAATTGCCACCGGTCAATAATTTACGTCGCATACCCCTCTAACAATGGTCTAATGGATGACATTAAAAGCCAATTTTATACTAGTGTAAATAAATAATTAAATATACACCAATAAAAGTATTAAAGTAAGTCTAAGTAAATTTAATACCATAAGTTTTGAAAACCCTCTTAATCTTCCCTCAGCAAAATGATTATTTAAATTATTTACTTTGTGTAATGTACATGTCGTGTGAAAACTTCAAGAAATAAAATAAAGAAGGAAGATTTGAATATATTTTAAGTAAAAGAAAAGGGAGGAAAATATAATCATACAGGATATAATAGAAAGAAAAATATAAATAAAAACAAAATGAGTTAATGAAAGTTTTTTTCTTTCTAAAGTTAACTGTATTAAAATTGGTAGTTCCAATTTTTTTTTTCAATATTTTTATATTCAACGTTTAATAAATATATTAATATAATTCATATAATGATTTTGTTAGTTTTGAAAATTTTAAGTATTCAAATCATTAATTTTTTTTTATTATTACTACATTAGCCTTTCAAATTCTTACAGATATACAATATAAAAGTGATTTTTTTATTCTCAACTTATGAAAAAATTTCGTTATACTAATTTACATTTATTTACAAAGTATTATAATGACCAATTTTAAATTATAAATAATTAACAAAATCATTTCTTAAAAAACATCTAACAACCACATGCGCAATATAAGGATTTCTTCAATGTAAGAGAAGTCCTTGAAAAAATACAAAGAAAAAATATTCTGTAAATAAATTCTTACAATAATTTTTCTTAATTTAATATTTTAGAAAAAAAGTGAACAAAGTATTTTTGTGCTTATGAGCCAAAGTTTTTATACAAAAATACTGAAATATGTATTTTATTTAATATAAATTCTTTTCTTATGTAATGATAAAACTTCTTCTTATCCATAAAAAAACCAGTCAAAAATACCAAAGTAAGAGAAATGGACTCCTTTATTAATGGAATTATCCATTACACGACTGCTTTAGTCAATAACTTTATTAGAGTAAAAATATATATAAACTATTGTATGAAGCTTTTTCTAGAACAATTTTCATTAGAAATAATTTTGTAAGATCCGACTTCAAATTTCTGAAAGATTTAGCTAATTTTAAATATGTAAAATATTCTTATATATTTAATAATTACATCTTATGATAAATAATTCAAGAATAATGAAAGCTAAACGTTAAATATATAAACATTCTGAAAATTTAAAGATATTAGTTTCATTAAAAATAAATTTTAGAAATACTATATTTGATCAAACATTTAGATATCACTACTGCATAATAAAACCACGTGCCTAAATGTTCAGTAGTTGACTTTAGCAACATAACTAGGAATTTAGGCAAGTTGCATTTCAAGAAAGTGACCGTTCGCGAAGTGCGCACGCGTTGTCATGTTAGAAAAGTGAGAATCCTCCGTAGCCACTTTCAAACTTTCAAGCTAGCCTACACAAATTCAATTCTTATAAATCTAATATATATTTTTTTAAGAAAGAAAAAAGTAAAAAATAAATAAGGATTTGACAAAAAAATCATTTTTCATAAATTAAATTTGGAAAATTGCATTTATATAAATAATATTTAACCGTATGAAATTTAGATAAGACGATTGGAGTCTCTCTCTCATGTCCATTTAAGAAGAGAGTTTTGGCCACCACTTACTCCTATATAGCCAGCCTTGTAAAAAATGGAGAAATCAAGGCCTTCAGACCAAGTTGTTCTCTTCATCGACCAACATAATCCTAAGCCATCATCCATGGAAGCCGAAAATCATCAAGAGAAACCCAGACACCCCATAAAAGTCAAAACCCTTAACCGTCTCAACTTCTCAAAACCCAAATCCCGAATCCAAGAGTACAACTATGTTCCCCGGAACAAGCTTGCAGCCTCTAAAGAAGAAGATGACATTATACAACCCACCTACAAGCTCACTTCCAATGAAGAAGACGACGAAGAAGATGACTGGAAATGGGACAAGGAAGAGATGGAAGAGGATGGCTCAGAGCATGACACAAAATTGCACCAGAAGAAGAAGTTCAGAGTCAAGTGGAGGCTCCTGATGGAGTGGGCTTTGTTCCTCAATATACTCGCATCCTTGGTGTGTTCTTTGACCATATCTTCCATAACCAACATGCATGTGCTGGGATTGGAGATTTGGAGGTGGTGCGTCATGGTAATGGTTACATTCAGTGGTCGTCTGGTTTCAGGTATATATATAAATATAAATATATTGACTTTAATTAGGGTTTCAAAAACATTTCTACGAAAACTGATTTCAATGCAACAATTTATAATTGAAACAGGGTGGCTAGTTGGTGTGATAGTGTTCTTCCTTGAACGAAACTTCATGCTAAGGGATAAGGTGCTGTACTTCATCTACGGGCTTAGGAAGAGCATAAGAAACTGTTTGTGGTTAGGTCTGGTGTTACTCTCCTACTGGAGCTTGGTATTCGACGATGTCCAGAAGAAGAACCACAAGTTTCTGAACAAGATGTTTCAGGCGTTGGTGGCAGTTCTGGTGGGCGCAACCATTTGGTTGGTGAAGATCGTGCTGGTGAAGATGCTGGCTTCTTCGTTCCACGTGACGACGTACTTTGACAGAATGAAGGAGAGTGTTTTCCACCACTACATTTTGGATACTTTGTCGGGTCCGCCGATGGAAGACGCGGAGGAGATATTGCGGCAGCACCACCTGACGGGGTCGAAGTCGATGCCTGCGAGGATGAAGATGAAGGAGGCGAAGAACTTGTACAAGTCGAAGAAATTTGGGTCGAGGAAGATCGACATGGAGAAGCTGAGAGAGCTGAGCATGGAGAGCCCTTCGTCTGCATGGAGTGTGAAGAGACTTGTTAACTATGTCAGATCTTCTGGCTTGTCCACCATTTCCAGAACTGTCGATGATTTTGGCAATGCCGAGTCTGAGATCAATAGTGAGTGGGAAGCTAGAAACTGTGCTCAGAGGATTTTCAAGAACGTTGCCAAGCCTCATGCCAAGTAAGTGCATATTATCATTTTTTTTACTGGTTTTTTTGTTTACAGATATTAGGTATAGTGCACTTTTAGGATTAAAATGAAACAGAAAATATTAAGTTGATATGTTTACTATATATTAATTACTCATTCGGTTTTAGGCCATCATATTTATGCAAAAATTATGGGAAAATAAAATTTTAACACCATTTTTTGACATCATTTTGACACTGCACACGTGTCAAAATGTGGTTGGATGATTTCAAATTAAAAAATAAACTTTGGTTTTTTTCTTCCAAACATATCCCTGTTTCAACTTTTTCAATTTGAAATCGTCCAATCACATTTTGACACGTGTGCAGTGTCAAAATAGTGTCAAAAAATGGTGTTAAAATATCATTTTCCAAAATTATGGGTTAATAAAAGATAAACCTCAGTCTAATAAGGAAAATAAAATTTTAACACCATTTTTTAACACCATTTTGAGACTGCACACGTGTTAAAATGTGGTTGGACGATTTCAAATTAAAAAACAAACTTTGGTTTTTTTCTTCCAAACATACCCCTGTCTCAACTTTTTTAATTTGAAATCGTCGAATCACATTTTGACATGTGTGCAGTGTCAAAATAGTATAAAAAATGATGTTAAAATATCATTTTCCGTCTAATAAATATTGTGTGAAAAGGAATTAGTCTCCAACAGTTTATATTATAGGAACTCGGAAGAAAAGCTGCTAATATAACTTTAAGATTATGAGAAAAATGCTTTGAAAGCACTATTGGAATTTTGATAGGGATATAATGTGGATATACATACATGAGGTATTCTAACTTAGATAGAAAATTAAAATGACATGATTTTAAAATAAATCTGTATAAATTAAATAAGACACAGTAAAATCTATTGTCTTAAAAGGCATCACTGTTCTCTTTTAAAAAGAGCTAGAAACTTAGGTGACAAAATTTCTAAAGCCACTTTGAGTGGAAAACATTATAGTGACTAAGGTACTTTTATAGAAGTATGGTTTTGTAGGTGTACAGAAAAGGTTGTGCACTTGAGCCTTAGAAATAAAGAAGTAATAAGAAGAGAGTGGGTGAGATTTGGACCATTGAGGGGATTTTATTTTGTTTTTGTGGTCCATACTATAAGCTCTTAAAATATAGTAAAACTAAGGTGTGAGCCATTTTGTCCTTCATTTCGTACTCATCGTCAGTGCTCCATTAGTGTTGTGTTTCTCTGCTTCTTTCATTCACCAATTTCCGCAATTGGTGCTCGGTGCCATTAATGCGTCATCATGCAGCAAGAGAAAAATACACCTCTCAAATTTACATTTTTTTAACGTATTTACCTGTACATTTTCCTTCCTTTCATCAGTCTTTTGACATGTATACGTGTGTGCAGTTTCAAAATGATGTCAAAAAATGATATTAAAATATTATTTTTTTTTCCATTATGTTTTCTTCGTCCAATGTCGCTGATCCTTGACACAGAACCTACAAATTCATTCTGAAGTTAAAAAAACAATCTTTATGGATTTGTGTCCTGGACTTAGATTCCTTGTATCCTGATTTAAGCTTTTTTAATATAAGACAGCATTGTTTATGTTGGGTGTACCGATGTCACACGTCATGTTATGCATTGCTGACTGCACATTTAGCTCCCAGACTTGAGGTATTTTAACCCAAAATCTTATTTTGCAAGAGAAACTTGTCGTGTTGGTATATTTTCCAAATACACTAATACATGTTTAATTCTGCTAGTTCCGGTTTATACATAAAAATACATATTTTAAATAAAACTAAACATTTTATATATAATAGACACATAAAAGCATGTAAAAGTTTCTTTTAACAACTTTCTTTTAACAATGCATACGTATAGTTTATGCTTGATTTGTTTCTAATATTTTTTTAAAATAAATTTAACTAGAAATGATAACATGTATTTTTGTTATAAATAAATTGTTAAAATTTCAGAATAAAAAAGTATTTACCTTTTCCCTCTACCCCAATGTTTGTGGTGCACAATAGTGGTGTGTCAGATCCATTATTTTGCAGCAGCAAAAGATGGTTCTGTTAAGATCTGGTGCAAAATATTCTAAATGTAGTGCGCAAGCAAAGCACTATTGATGTATTGTCCCACCAAGACCAGGTATTTTGGATGCCTTGGTCGGTCCATTTTTCTTTAAGAATAAACTATTTCTTTTTAAGTTGCTAATTTTACCTCGTGTTTTTTTATTCGGAAAATGATATTTTAACACTATTTTTTGACACTATTTTGACACTGTACAATGTCAAAATGTGATTGGACGATTTTAAATTAAAAAAGTTGAGACAGGGGTATGTTTGGAAGAAAAAAACCAAAGTTTGTTTTTTAATTTGAAATCGTTCAACCACATTTTGACATGTGTGCAATGTCAAAATGGTGTCAAAAAAATGGTGTTAAAATTTTATTTTCCTTTTTATTCAACTGCTTGAGACAAATCATTGTGCTAGTGGTTGACTTTTTTGATAAGCAATTAACATCTGAAAATAATTAATTAGCACCAAGTACATATGTTAACAGTGAATTAAAATATGGTAATTTGGAAATGATGGAAGGTATATTGAAGAAGATGATCTGATGAGATTTTTGAAGAGGGTTGAGATACACACCATATTTCCACTCTTTGAAGGTGCTCTGGAAACAGGACAGATAAGCAGGTCTTCATTCAGAAATTGGGTGGTAAGTTTTTACTGCAAAATAAGTTTTGTAGTTAATACAACTTTTCTAATTAATTTTTATTTCTTTTAGTTTTTAAAAATGCTACTTGGTAAAAAAAATTTTTTTTAATATATTTAAATAGTGCTTTTATTAATTAAATGTGATCAGATTCGAGCATATTATGAACGAAAAGCCCTAGCACAGTCACTGAATGATACGAAAACAGCAGTGCAACAGCTTCACAAAATAGCAAGTGCAATTGTCAGTGTGATAATAATAATTGTGATGCTTTTGGTGATGGAGGTGGCCACTCTCAAGATAATATTGTTCTGCATAACACAAACAGTTCTCATAGGTGTTGCCTTCCAAGGTACCTGCAAGACTGTGTTGGAAGCCATAATCTTTGTCTTTGTCATGCACCCTTTTGATATTGGAGACCGATGCGTCATTGATGGAGTTCATGTAATTTCAAAACCTTTCTTTTCTGATATATATATATATATATATATATATATATATATATATATATATATATATATATATATATATATATATATATATGCAAATGAAGTGAACTTCAATTCTGTGCTTACTTTCACTGACAGATGATCGTGGAAGAGATGAATATCTTGACAACAGTGTTTCTTCGATATGACAACGAGAAAATTTACTACCCTAATGCAGTTTTGCTCTCTAAGCCAATAAGCAACTTCTATAGGAGTCCAGAAATGGGTGATGCAGTTGATTTCACCATCGATGTTTCAACTTCCATGGAGACCATCCTTGCCCTCAAGAAATCAATACAGATGTAGTTCTTTAATCAAATATTTTTGACACCTTTTCATTTTGTTAATATATCTGACACATGAGTGATTATGATTTTAGGTACATTGAGAGCAAACCCAAGTATTGGAATCCAAAATACAGTTTGATAGCCAAAGGAATAGAGAATGTGGACAAGCTAAAGTTTGCGCTATGTGTGCAACACACTATCAACCATCAGAACTATGGTGAGAGAAACGTTAGGATAACTGAGCTTCTTTTGGAACTGAAGAGAATCTTTGAGATCCATGGTGTGAAGTATCATCTTCTTCCTCAGGAGATTCAGATCACCCATATGAATATTGAACATGGCAAAGTTCTCTTTCAATCATGATCAACAACATTCCATCATTATGCATTTCCCATGTATTACTACCTACCCCCACCAATATCACTTCTTAATTACTTATTTGCTTTTAAACATCAATATATATTACTCTCATAAATAGAGACAAGAATGAACTCATTTAACATGTGCCTTTGAATGTGATATGACGTGAACTATTTTTTTTTTTTTACTCCATCTAGGACCATTTCATGCAATAATTTGAGCAATTTAATGAAATTTTTTTTAGATTATCCATTTTTTTGCCTTGATGTTAAATAATCTTAATGTCGTTTGACAAACATATGAAACTTGTACAACAAGGATATAAAGTTTATTTCGAATAATCTTTCAGTGAATCATATACATGTACTCATTGGAAACTATCTTCTCTAATATCAAGAATCATATCCTTCATGCGATCTTCACAATTTACATTTGATTCTTGAGATTGAGATACAGTTAGAAGGTGTACAACTTCACCATATCAGATCCACATTCTCACTAGTGTAGATCTGGCTTTTTTAATTCGTATGATATGCTTTGATTTAGAAAAAAACAAAACATATAAAGATGCGGTGACAAGTATATGGCCACAAATTTAAAGTAAAACAAATTCTATTAAGAATGGACCAAGTAGATTCTTAAGCCTTATTTTTTTTTCATGTAGATTCTCCCAATATCAACCTTAATATTGTTTCTAGAAATCATAGTTGCATCTGAACACAAGTAGCTTATGCAAATTCTAAGTTCAGGGTACTCAATAAATTTATAAGGAAAATTGTGCCTAACAATTATTTTTCTCTACATATCTTACATCATTTGAACAATCCTTAGTTTTACTTTTATCACATTTAAAGGCATGACGATTCAAATGAGAAGTGTGATATTTTCTTCCACCACACACAAACACTTTGTTGCAACGTTTGCACTTTGTCTTTTCTTTTCCATCCTTATCCACTCTAACCTTAGTAAAAAAACCATCAAAAAGAGAGAGAAAAATAAAAAAGAGAGAAAAATAAACTACACAAGAATTTAATGTAATTCAATGTAAAAATATATGTGTATTATATGCTTATGTCTACATTACATCAGAAAATATATTTATTTTAATGAATATTTTAAATATTATAGAGAATTGTCTATATAACTAAACGAAGAACATACTCTTTCAAATTAAAGGATATTATGGTTTTTATTACTTTTACTTTTTTTTATTTATATTTCACATTATTTGTTTGCTAAAATTTATATGTTTAGCACATTATTTGTTTGCTGAAATTTATATTACTTGACACTTAAAAACTAGTGAATGTTAATTATCTATTTTTTAAAACAGTTTGAAAGTATATGATCAACAAAATTACTAATTATTTTTGTAAAACAAGTTACACGAATAAACTTTTGAACAAGTCAAAGATAAAAGTAAAGAGGAAAAAAGTCTAATAAATAAAGAAAAAATAGTCAAATTTATAATGTAATAATAACCACGTAAGTTCAACTCAAGTTTAACTTTTTAGGTGATTAATATTGTTTATGGAAACAATGTTCTAATTATTAGAATGATATAATGTTTATAAAAGAAAAATATGATTAGTTATATATATATATATATATATATATATATATATATATATAATTTTGAAAATTGTTTGTTTTAAAGTAAAAATTCACTACAAAATGTACGTAATTACACTAAACAAACTATTTAATGTAATAATTGCGATTAAAAACAAACAATTTTAACTGTGTATATCTTTTTTATTGTTTATAAATTCATATTTGTATAAAATGAAACATATAGATCATATCCATAACTAAATAAATATGAATAATTTTTATATATGAAATATTCACGTCCATGATACATTCATATTTATATTTTTATTTTATACATTTCTAAAATTATCTTACCTATATTTATCTAAAAACATATATGTTTGATTGAAAGTAATATTTTATACTATTTGAATAAAGATTTAGTTTGTATTTACTTGAAGGTTATTATGAATACAAATTGGTTGAATAGACTTATTGTTTTAAAAAAAAAACTTACAAGTCAAATTTAAAAATTAACCGGGAAGTAATGAATAAATAAGTGCGTGTTGATTTTTTTTTTATAGATTTTTTTAAATTGAATTCTTTTTAAGATTTTAACAATAACTATTTACTAGAAGTTATGACAATTATCATACATGAGTGGTTGAATATATTTAGTGTTTTGCAAAAACTGTCCAATCAGAAATAAGAAATAATTGAGAAGAAATCAACAAATAATGTGTTGAATATTTTGTACAGTTTTTCTTAAATTAAATCCTTTCAAGGTTTTAATAATAACATATACTTCGTATGTACTACAAAAGTCAATAATAACATATTGAATAGGTTTACTGTTTTGCAAAAAACTATCAAAACCAGATATAAAAAATAACTAGGAGCAATGAAGTAGACACTTGAATTTTTTTGTACAGGCTTTCTTAAATTGAATTTCGCTTATTGAAATTTAATTGGATTAAAAGCATTTGTCATTGTTACATGAATAGGGTGAATTGCATTGTGTGAAATTTTGTTTCGCTCTATACACCCATGCTCATGCATATTTTGTAACTATGTTTTTAATTTGATCTATTTAATAATTATCAAAGGAGAAAGAAAATTATATGTTAAAGTTGGATGGTGTATCAAATGAGGTTATCTGATTGTTTTAACGAATTATACATGAATGATTTGATAATTAATGAAATTATGAATGTATAATATAAGTATATACTCAGTTTAATAAATATATTAAAAAGCACGGTCTAATAAGATTTATTTATTATTATTGATTTAAAATGGTTAAATAATATTAATATAGATATTTGATTGTATAATTATTGTATATTAATAGAATATATAATTAAATTTTGATACTTTGATTATAATGTAAATATTTTTTTATATCATATATCAATAAAATATACAGTTATTTAATATATAATTGTCATTATCATACTTATTTATGATAAATTTTTATATCTTTTATTTTGTAACATATATCGTAGGAACTAGAATTTCTATAAATATACCTAATATTTTTAGAAGAAGTACAATCACATTTTCGTCTTCATTAATTAATATATTTATATATTTTAAAATCTTGTTGTTGACTTAACATTAGAAAAACTTTAGTGAGTGAATCTTTTCCATCTAAAAATATTAGATATTTGATTCTAGTCATTGTGAAAATCTCAACCACTTTTAAAATCTTAACATTTGTCAAAAACAGTAATATATATATATATATATATATATATATATATATATATATATATATATATATATATATATATATATATATA
>NC_028357.1:4882744-4892736 GCF_000741045.1 Vigna radiata var. radiata | reverse complement strand
TATATATATATATATATATATATATATATATATAATATAGCAACTCTTTAAAAACAAAATATACATTTCTAATTATTCAATTCAAGTACATAATAAATAATTTCAAATCAAAATAGAGAATAAAATGTAAAACTTAAAATTTGTAGTCTAGAGAAAGTCTAACTTAAACTTTTAAGTATAAACATAACTTAAGCAAAACCTAAACAACACCTAATCAAAATCTAATCTCTACATTGGAGAAGACAACTTGCCAATTCATGTGTTATTTTGTAAATGGTAACCTTCAATATTGGTGATGAATTATTAAACACCTAAAACAAACAATGTTATTATGCAGTGGTGTACCAAAAGTCGTAGAATTCGTGCACTAGTTATAAGTGTTTACTATTTGTTGGAAGTCCCACATTGATTAGAGATAAGACCAATTTATAATATATAAGTGAGGTGCAAACCTCACCTTACAAGCCGGTTTTGTGGGATGAGTTAGGCTTAAACTCACTTTCTAACATGGTATTAGAGTCATGGTTATAACCTATCTTAGCGATATTTCTTGTTTCTTGGACATTTCTATTCCGTCGGTTTTGTTTATTTATTTGTGAATTTTTTTAACTATCTGTTGGTTGGAAGGTGTACAACTTCACCATGTCAAGTCCATGTTCTCATTAGTGTAGATCTGGCTTTTTAATTCGTATGATATGCTTTGGTTAAAAAAAAAACAAAGCATATAAAAATGCGGTGGCCAGTATATGGCCACAAATATGAAGTAAAACAAGTAGCATAGTTGCATCTGAACACAAGTAGCTTATGTCATTCCTAAGTCTAGGATACTCAATAAATTTATAAGGAAAATTGTTCCTAACAATTAGTTCATACAACAATTCACAATGCACTGCTTGATTTATTTTTTTCCCTTTAATTTTCCCTACATATCTTACATCATTTGAACAATCCTTAGTTTTACTTTTACCACATTTCAAGGTACGACGATTCAAATGAGAAGTGTCATATTTTCTTCCACCACAGACAAACACTTTGTTGCAACGTTTGTACTTTGCCCTTTCTTTTCCATCCTTATCCACTCTAATCTTAGTAAAAAAACCTTCAACAATAAGATGTGGTAGCCTTATCCTTTTTATTTTTTTCAATTTCAACACTTTCATATTAATTTTCAATATCATCTTCCTCAATCTCACTTTCACAAAAATCCCGCTTATCCATTCTAAATTCTAATTTAATTTTTTAATTACATATTACAAATAAAATTTAAGTGTAACTAGTAATAGATACAAGAAAAAGAAACATGAACATAAATGACTATTAGAGGTTCAGATGAGCCAAAATATGATCCAGGCACCTCTAATCAGAATTCATCTTAAAATCAATTGCCATACTTGTTCCAGTGGTACTTTAACTCGCACAAGAATTAATCAAAAATGGTACATTCATGTAATGTGCAAAAAAATGAAATACAAAACAATGTTGAGCTGGATATGGGAGAAAAGTTTGTTAGACCACAAGGACACATCGCAAGCAATGAGCAAGGAGAAGGCCAAAGGAAAAGCATGAGGTGTAAAAGAAAGAATGTATTTCTAAAGGATTATGTGCTCTAAGGTCATTCATGCCTGTGGTATTTTCCCCTTCGACAATTCTGTTATGCTCTCTCTTTCTCTTTCTCTAAAATGTTCCTCTGCCCATTCTTATTCTGAAAAGCTCTCTTTCTTCTACCGGGTTACAATATTCCAGAAGATACCAGTGGAGTTGTGTAAGCTGCTTACAGTAGAATAAACATTTACGAAAATTGTGTTGAACATTACATTCTCTGTTTCTGCGTTTTTGTTCATTATAAAAGGATTATATACCATTACAGATTGCACTGCTATGAGATCTCAGTTTTCTTATTCTGTTTCTGGAAAATTATTGTCTCTGGAAATTATCTGTTATAATGCATGACAACCCAAGTGGTTAATTATATAAAAAAAAATCATAATACATACCTAGAAGGTCTTTGTCGCAAAAGAAACAAAATTGTATGTGTAGAAAAAGTGATGCCAATAATCTCAACCAAGAAGGGGGTTAATTGGTCAGCCCTTCACTAGTACAATGTTGAATATTTTTTGCCTTTCACGTTGAATTCGAGAACGACGTCATATCAGGAAACGTTAAATTGACGTCGAATTTTGTAAATATACGACGTTAATTTAACGTCAAATTTTGTCAATATACGACGTTAATCAATTTTTTTTTAATTAATTGTGATCTTTTTTACAACTCTACGAGACCTGAAAAGCGGAAAAACAACAAATTTTAGTTTTTGGTATTTTATAAGCATGAACTATGAACAGTAATATATAATCAATCAAAGAAAAATAACAAATAACAAAGAAGTTCAATCAAACAATAACAACAAACAAGTTCAACCAAATAACAACAACAACAAACAAGTTCAAAAAAAATAATAACAAACAAATTATAACAAATAAGTTCTTCAAAACGAAAAGGAAAATGAAAACTAACCTTTAAAAGGTGGGTTCATCAGAATAAAGTGTCACTACGCGTGAGAGAGAAAGCAGAATGCGCCTATGAAGGACAAGAACATGAAAATAATCAGTGAAAACAAACGAAAATCATACCTAAAGTAGTTAATTAACATGTATTTTTGTATCAAATGAAAGAAAGATTACATGTGATGGTCGTCAAACTTTGTTTGAAAAAAGTTTGAGCAGAGAAAAGGGTCTCACGCGCTAAGATAAAGTGAATGAATTTTCAATCTCCCGCTCATTTTTTTTTTTTGAAATCACTAATCTTTTATCGTCTAACGCTGGGGAATTCGACGTTTTATATCCTTTTACATCGAATTACAATTCTAAACGACGTTTAATAATTACATTTATTTACAAAAATGTCACCTGTCATTTTTAACATTGGTTATTGAGTGGTTCAACATTAAACGCGTGACGTTATACGCTGTTTTTGCACTGATGCTTTAAAAATATTTGATCTTTCAAAAGCTTTTAAAAAATCTTTATTGTTTCTTGGAATGTAATCAACAAGTATATGAACAACAATAAAAAGAGAAGGAAGAGAAAGATCAACACAAAAATTTACACTAGTTTGGCCAGGCCTGCATCCAGTCTTCCTTCAACAACCATCTTAGTTGAAGGGAACCACTATAATGATAGAGTTATACAAGCAAGAATATAGAGAACTCCCCTCTCAATGCACTCTCCTTCCAACTCAATATCACCTATAGCACAAGATGTGAATCACCTTACAATCTCAACCTAGAAAGCAATTCTAACTTTCTGTAACCTTAGAGCAATCCCAATTCTAATAACTAGAACACACGCGTTCTCTTCCTGGTGCACAACAATAAGGAAACAAAATCCTCTTGATTGTAGGTAGACACTAATCTTCAAGAATACACCTTAAATGCGAAATTTGATCAGCAATGTGTAAGAACAACTTCTTTGCAAGAATCTTTACGAATTTCCTACCAAATTAGTAATCTTAATTCTCCAAGAAGATTATAACGCTTCTACAATTAATTCTCAACAAAAAAAAATCAGTTATGAAAGTGTAAGATCCTAAAATCATGTTGAAGCAGCGAGCAATGCGTCTATTTATAGAATTTTCAAACACTGACGCAGTTTAATCGATTAAGCACATAATGTAATATGTTAAGTTTTTTTTTTCTACTTTAACAGTTTTACATATGTATCAGATTTAACATATTAAGCGATGCAGCCAATCGATTATATAAGTCATACAAGCCGATAACAAACAAATATGACCGTTATAGGCATTTATGACTTTTCAAGAAAATGATTTTAACAAGATACGCAAATTTGAAAACATTTTCCATTCTAAACGCATAAATGCATTCAACAAACACATGTAGACATATCAACGTGTTTTAATCAATTATACAACTAATGCAATCGGTTAAAACATAGTTGTTTTGTCCCTGTAACGCATATACTGAATTTTGAAGAAATTTAACAGATTATAAAAATATTGTCTTGAATTATTTCTTACAGATATACAATGTGAACTATATTTCAACCTATGATTCATTTCCATACAATGAATGCATATACAAATAAGTTCAAGCACAAACACAACAACAATTTTGTCATTTGTTGTGCAAGAAGCTATAAAACATTTCTTTTGATCATCATCAAAAACTCAATGTGAGATGAGTTTTGCTATACATAGCTCCCTCTATCAACAATATGGAGGGTTACACTCTCATTAACAGGGTTGTCATCCCTGAATGAAAGGATGGTGAAGGAGGTGTCACTAGCTAGCTGGGGACTAAGGAAGGAGTCGTTAGTTATCTAGTGAATAAGGGAGTCGTCGTTGGCTGTCTGGGAAGTGAAGGAGGTGTCACTGTGTTTGTTGGGACCTTAAATCTTAGAGTTGCAATGTAGAAAATTGTGGACCATCGTTGGATTTGTAGGGCCACTAGCTAGGGAACCATCATATTACTGTTGTTGTTGCCTCGAGCTCAATGCATTGCTCAATGTTGGTGTGGGTTTGCCTTAACCTCGAGATCTATTGGACATGTTGTTCAAAGAGAAAGGGAAAAATGTTTTGTTTCGAGGAACTTGCATTTTGCATTGTAATAGTTGTTGTTACCTCGAGCTCAATGCGTTTTTCAATTCAATGTGGGTGTGTGGGTTTGCCCCAACCTCAAGCTAGAATGGACGTGTTGATCTAAAAGAAAGGGAAAAATGTTTTGTTGTCCTAACTTCAAGCTCGGCTGGAAGCATTATTCAGAGAGAAAATGAAAAAGGATCGCATTTTTCATTTAATATACTATTGTTGCGTTCAATGTGGATTAAGGGTTAATTTTCATTAATTTAAAAGACAGGACAACAAGTTCAAAACTTTAGCCCGCCCTACGATTTTGATTACAGACCTACGGGCCTGCATGACCTATCCTACATTGTCATTCTTAAAAGTGTATTAATTTGTCACACATGTTCATATCCAAATGTTGTTTCTAAATTCTTAAATAACAAAGAAAAAATTCTTATTTATATAACAAAATAAAGACTTTTAAAATGTATTGCATTTTATTGTTAAACTTTCTGGCAAGCATACCAATCGTTCCAAGTAATAAAGAGTAAGTTCAAAGTATCGTTCTCCCAAAGGAATTGTGTTATGTAATCTAATGAAAATTATTTACCAAAATCAATGTAGTAACAATAGAGATTTTGATTCATATCAAATAACATACTAAGATTAACAAAATATAAAAATTTGAAATGAAAAGTTTAAAGTAAGCTTCATTAAAATTGAGTTCATGACTAACATTACAATAACTTTATGAACAATATATTATGCGTTCAAACTTTAAGATACACCATACTTTCGTATAATGACAAGTAAAACAAGAAAAGCATATGAACACGGATATATATTGAACAGGAAGACTACATCAAATGTTAGTCATTACATTAAATTCCAACGTAAGAAAGATTTAGCTACTCCTAGTCATCTAGAACGTACACAGTTTTGCAATCCCCTGCATACAATGTTGTCTGAATGCCTTGAAGTAGTCTCCTGAAGTCCTGCAATCTTTTTCGGTTCTTTTCTCTCTGTCAGAAGTTGCCCGCTTTCTGTATATTTTTCACTTTAAAAGCCAATTGAAAGCAACTAATTCGCTAAGTGCACAGATCCCATGCGTTAAGTGAATATTCAACTACATATCTTTAACTGTCCTTTATTCGCTCAACGAGTTGTGCTGGTGGATTGAGCGAATAAAACTCTTTTCAGCTGAGCGATTTAATGTTGGCTTAGCGAGAAACGTCTGACAACACTCCACTTGATGTATAAATTCATGTACAATTTATTACACAACTTTCCTACTTCTAATTACAACTTTTTCTATGAGGAAACATTATTTCATGAATAAATACGAATTTGAGCTAATTAACAAGTCTGAAAACATGTATTTTTCATCCTTATCAACTCCCCCAAACTTGAATTATTTCATGTCCTCATGAAATCACAACATAGGAAACACAATAGACATCTGACATTTTGATAAAATGACTTTGCATATCAGAAAAAAGTTATATGCATTCCTAAAGATTTCAAACAAGTATGACATGGTTCATTCATCACTCACAAAATCACCTATGCATAGAATATGAACAACCAGATCAAAATTTAACATCACTCACCAATTAAGTGTTTGTCCTCACATGATAGTAGATTAGTCATATAACTTCATCAACTTTTGCACCTCATCTAATTCACGCACTTCACAAACCATTGGTTAAGTCAAAAGGTTTTTTCAATTTAAAACTTGGCTTGGCTAGAAAAAAATCATGGTTTTTCTTATATTCAAAGTAACCTCTTAAGAAGAGAACACAAGTACATGCTTCAATTCTCAATTCAGTAATCAAACCCCAATATATATCATTCATTCCATACCATAATCTTTCACAATTCAACCTTCTTTTTTTAGTTCAAGCACCCTTTTGATCAACATTTTTTTTATTGAACATCTTTTCTTCCCCCAAACTTAAATTCAACCTTACCCTCTTTTAAAGCATAAAACATGTTCTCTTCTAGGATGTAATGTAGGATATTATCTAATAGGCTTAAGGTGGAAGGAAAAATTTTCAAGACTCAAAAGGGTTCACAAATGTATCATGATGTGTTAAGGTTGGTTGTTTGGCCAAGTAGCTATACAATCAATAACAAACAATGCCTTTCTCATCCTTATCCACAAAGTGTGTGTATGTATGTAGAATCACAATCATGCAAAAGTCAATTCCATATCTAGACAACTCATCCTCTCTCTCAATCTCAACACATGCTCTCAACACTTAACAAATCTGGTCATAGTTCATACTTACACAAAGATAAAAAAATGAAGCACATCACAACCACATCCATATATGTTATCATCTTCAAGAATCACATCAACTTAATCAAGACAATGCATAAACCATTAAATCAAAAAGTCAATTGTCTTTACACCTAAACAAATTAAAAAAAAAAATTAAACTTCTAACGCATAATTCAAAACATATTACAAAACTTAAAATAACATAACTAAACAATAAGCAAAACTCTCCATTTGTTCAGTCACCAGGAACCATCTTGGTTGGACCTTTACTAGCTTTCCTATTGTTGCTCATCATCATTAGCCTCCACTTAGGCACTCCCCTATTTGGACTCAGGCCTGCCTTTAGGCCATAGAAGGGGTGTCACAAACTCAAAGAAAAATTTATGTTGATCATATTTTAAAACAAGGTTTTCTTCTTGTGCCTCAGCAAGTTGTACTCTTGAAGAAGACCCTGTGGTGGTCTCAAGAGAAGCCATCTGCAGAATATTTACTAAGCACAAAAGAACATTGATCATGTGGTGAGAATTTAACAAAATCAAAAACTGCAACGAACTATTCGCTGAGCGAATAAGGTGACAAACATAACCAAAGTTGTAGTGAGAAATTCATTGATTTTTTTTTTACTTTTTATTAACATTTGTGTTCATTCGTTAAGTGTACTGGATCTATACGTTAAGAGAATAAAAATACAAATTTCACTTTTTAAAAAAAAAACATATTTGTCTTTATTCACTGAAAGCATCAGATATTTGCGCTAAGCGAATAAAACTACGAAAATATTTATTTTTTATTCACTTATGTCAAAAATTCGCTTAGCAAATTAACTATTCTTCCCAATATTTTTCGCTTAGTGTGCAAATGTCATTGAACGAATGAATGTCTCACTACATTCCAGATAGTCACAAACATATTCGCTCAGTGCACCATAGTTATGCGCTAAGCAAATAAAACTATACAAAACATACATTACAACACAATACACTTAACAACGAAACACAGAACTTACCATTAGTACACAATGCATCGGGAATTTTAGTTTATCAACTTTGATCATAACATTTTCCACAACACCATAGGGGTGTTTGATGGACATATCTGCCATTTATAAGATCATTTTTGTAGACTTGGTCTCAAGACCACCAATCTTTTTTAGCATAGATAAGGGCATTAGATTGATGTTAGCCCCTAAGTCAACAAGAGCCTTCCCTATATAATGATTTCCAACTGTGCAGGGGATAGTGAAACTCCTTGGATCTTTGACTTTTGGAGGTAGGTTTTTCTGCATAATTGCACTGTAATCATTTCCTCATCTAAGTACTTCTTCTTTTTACTGAGGAATTGCTTCACATATTTTGCATAAACAGGAATTTGTTACAGTGCTTCAGTCAAGAGTATGGTAATCTCAAGTTAATTGAATATCATCTTGAACTGATCCAATTGTCTCTCCTTATCCTCTTGAGAAGTATTTTAGGATAAGGAAGTTGTTTCACCAACACTTTCTCTTTTTGTCTTTCATCTTCCTTATTTTTTCTACTTTCTTCTTCTCCAATCACCATCTTTTGATCAATATCTTTTTATGCTTGAATCTCGCCCTCATTGCTTTTCTTATCTTTATTTGCCAGCTTCTCCTTGTAATTAAACCCCACTTATTTTCCATTTCTGGTTGTAATGACATTACATTCCTCCCTGGGGATAACTTTAGTATTAACCACAATTTTTTTTTTTCAGATTTCTCCTCAAGCTTCTTAGCAAGTTGACCCACTTGTATCTCCAGGTTTCTAGTGAAAGCTTCGGTGCTTTTATGGTTGAAGATGGATGTTTGCATGAATTGTTGGAGTGTTTCCTCCAACTTTGAATTCCTATCATACAAAGATGGTTGTTGTTGTTGTTGTGGTGGTTTATTTGAAGAGCTAGCATGTTCCATACTAGGATGAAGTCTCCATCCTTGATTATAATTCCCACAGTTGCCTTGATGGTGTTACCAATAAAGGAGTATTGGTAAAACCTGAAGACAAGTTTTGATGATGCTGTAAATTTTAAACTCTTGTTTGTAATAGGAGAATACTTAAAAGCAACTTGTAGTCTTTTGAATGTAGTAGGAAAATAATTAACATTGTAATTTCTACTGATATAATCGATTATGGACATGCTATAATCGATTATCATATGTTTTTGAACTACAATAATCGATTATCATGAAGTAATAATCGATTATCACAAGTTTCACTTGAATAATCGATTATCACTTATAATAATCGATTATCACTTTTTGAATTTTCTATAACAGACTTGAATAATCGATTATCACTTACAATAATCGATTATTCATGGNAGTTGTGAGCTGACCTTTGGCATTCAGTGTGCTTGGCTATTTAAGTGAATTTTGAAAGCTTCAGAACTTAACATTTTGAGTAAACTGAAAAAGCCAGAACACTGAGTAGTCAGAGGAACGTTCTTGAGAAGCTTTTTGTTTACTGTGTTCCCTTGCCTGGTCTTGTGAAAGGAAAGGCTTACGTATCGTGTGCCGATAGTCGAAGTGGACTCTCTTCAAGTTGGCAGGGCTCTCTACCTGGTCTTGTGTAAGGAGAAGCACGTGAATCGTGTGTCNATTGCCGGTGCAGGTTCTCTTCAAGTTGGTAGAGTGTTTTCCTTCATTCTATTCCTGTTCATTATCTTGTAATCTGTTAAACCAATTTTTAGTGGAACTGTTAATCACTCTTTGTAGTGATTAACGACTGGACGTAGATTCTGTTGAATCGAACCAGTATAAAAATCCTTGTGTGATTTTCTTTTGCCCTACACTCATTTTATTATTAACGCACGTTATCTGCTTGGTAAATTTTCTGAAAGAAAATTGATTTTTATAAAAAGGCTAAATTCATTTCAACTGTGACTTATTACGCTTTACGCTCTCTGTGTTTTAATTCGCTACGCTAAACTCTTTTTTAAAAATTAACCCCTCCGATACCAACAATTGGTATCAGAGCTTGCTTTGATATTCTTTCAAAATCTTTGCGAAAATGGCCGGTCACAGTCAAAACTTTGTTTATGCTGAGGGTGCGTCTATTAACAGACCTCCATTATTTACTGGTGATAACTATGCTTTTTGGAAAGTGAGAATGGAGAT
>NC_028357.1:4873273-4875609 GCF_000741045.1 Vigna radiata var. radiata | reverse complement strand
ATCTGCTTGGTAAATTTTCTGAAAGAAAATTGTTTTTTATAAAAAGGCTAAATTCGTTTCAACTGTGACTTATTACGCTTTACGCTCTCTGTGTTTTAATCCGTTGCGCTAAACTCTTTTTTAAAAATTAACCCCTCCGATACCAACAGATGGCTTTGATTTCCCATGTAATTTACCTCTTCCTTAGTATTGGACTGAATAACACATTGCTCATTTTGGTGATCACCACCACACAATTCACAACCTTGCACCACTTGCTGATGTTGTGCCTGAGATGCAATTTGAAGCTCTTTTGGTAATTTTGAGAGTTTCTTCATCAAAGATTCAAGCTATTGAGTCATGATTTTATTTTGGGCCAATAATGCATCTTGGGATTGCAGTTCAAACATACCTTTCTTTTGAGTTTGAACTCTCTCACTTTGAACATGTTATCACTAGATTCCATATTTTCTATTAACTCACAAGCTTTATGAGGTGTCTTAATCTAATATTACCTCTAGATGAGGCATCTAACATTAACTTGGTGGGAGATTTTAAACCTCCTAAGAAAAGGTTGAGTTAAGTGGGCATATCACATCCATGTATTTAAGTCTTTCTTAGCAAACCCCTAAATTTTGTTAAGATATGCCAAATATTCTATTAAAGGATATTAGGCAATAAAATATTATGTTAGTTATATTTTTAGATATTATTATTATTTGTGCATATTTGTGCATATGTTTTTCCTTTAATAGATGAAGGATTATAGGATCCTTGTATGTATATATATGGTACTCTATTCCTTGAAATAATACATCAGAATTATTCTTTAAACTTTAATATGGTATCAGAGCCAAACAGTAATATCCTCTACAATATAGGAACTAGTGTCTCTCTTTTTGAATATTTCTGATGGCTTCTTCCGAAAAAATCATTCGGAGAAACATGATTTTGGAACTTCCGCTGCTACCCATATGCATGAATCGGTCACCCCTGAACGGCTTGATGGCACCAACTATGTTGAGTGGTCGTTGAACGCACAAAACAAGATCAGGGGTAGAAAACGTTGGGGTTACATCTCTGGGACAAAGGCTGCTCCAGAGAACAAGAACTCTGATGAATATGAAGCATGGGAAGATGAAAACTGCCTAGTCAAGTCTTGGCTTTTGGACTCCATGACGAAAGAAATCAGATCCCTCTTTATTTGCTTAGCTACGATAAAGGATATTTGGGACACTGTGCAACAAACATACTCAGTCAATCAGGATGCATCCCGATCATATCAATTATATCGTGAGGTAATCTCTACTCAACAAAATGGAGGATCTGNTATTACATATTTTGGTAAATTACAAAAATTATGGCTAGAGTATGATACTATCACGAATTGTACCATGGAATGTCCAAAAGATGTTGAGAAATATAACAACATGATTAATTCTCAACGAGTTTATGTGTTTTTGGCTGGCTTGGATACACATTTGGATGTTGTTCGTGGTCGTATCCTTGCTACCACTCCTCTTCCAAATGTTCAATCCGTTTATGCAACGATTTGTGTCGAGGCAAACCGCCAAGCGACTATGCTTGATAGTGAGTCTACTATGGGGACTTCCTTTGTTGTTAAAAAGTTTCCTAAGAAAGGAGTTCGCAAGTGTACCCATTGCAATGAGGATAATCATGTCATGGAGACATGTTTTAAACTCCATGGCTATCCAGATTGGCATCAAAAAGGACAAACTACTCCCAATACCAAAGTAGAAGCCACTTCCAAGAGCCATATTTCTACTGCTGCCGGATTTGTGACCAAGTCAGGTATATCTAACTCTGCTACTAATCTTTCTGTTATTACTAGCAATAGTGATTGGATAATTGATTCAGGTGCTACTGATCATATGACCTGTGATCCTCATATATTTACTACTTTTTCCCCTAATTGTTCTAAGACTGTTATTATTAATGTCAATGGGGTCTCATCTCCTATTGAAGGTGTCGGTATTATATCTCTCTCACCCTCCTTATCAATTCNAGATGTTTTATTTGTTCCTACATTGAACTGTAATCTTCTTTCTGTCAACAAGTTAACCAAATCACATTCTTGTGTTGCCTCATTTTACCCAACCTTTTGTATTTTTCAGAACATTCATTCCAAGGAGAAGATTGACATTGGGAGAGAAAGGGAAGGACNGTATTATCTTGAAAAAGTCTCACATCAAGAAACCCATAAAGGAGCGTTGGCTTGTCTTGCGAATGAACACACAAACGATAAAAACAAAAAGGAGATCTGGTTATGGCATAGATGCTTAGGACATCCCTCTTTTAGTTATCTAAAAAATTATTTCCATCATTATTTCATAAAT
>NC_028357.1:4805348-4870653 GCF_000741045.1 Vigna radiata var. radiata | reverse complement strand
ATGAGTTTGTACTGTGACAATACTTCGGCTATTGCAATTGCTCATAATCCTGTTCAACATGATAAAACAAAGCATGTGGAGATTGATAGACATTTCATCAAAGAGAAGATTGAAGCTGAAATAATTTCCTTTCCTTTTGTAAGATCAGAGTTACAGTTGGCTGATGTTCTCACTAAAGGAGTGTCAAGAAGATTGTTTGATGAGTCTCTATTCAAGTTGGGAATGTGTGATATCCATGCACCAACTTGAGTGGGGGTGTTAAGATATGCCAAATATTCTATTAAAGGATATTAGGCAATAAAATATTATGTTAGTTATATTTTAGATATTATTATTATTTGTGCATATATTTTTCCTTTAATAGATGAAGGATTATAAGATCCTTGTATGTATATATATAGTACTCTATTCCTTGAAATAATACATCAGAATTATTCTTTAAACTTTAATAAATTTATCCCAAGTTTGACTCAAAGACTCCTCACATTCTTATTGAAAGAATGATATTTTTTGTTTACTTTATTGATCTTGAATTGAAAAAAATATTTATATAAAAGTTTTGCCACAACAATTATAAAGACTACGCAATTATAAAAACAATATAAAAATATCTAACTAACGTTTTCTTTTTTCATTTTATTATTTACTATTTTAAGTTAGGATCGAGTTGGATGTTTTTTAAAATTAAAATTAAAAGACTTAATTAAATCAAATAAAAATTAGAAATTAAATTTTTCAAATGAATGAGAAGTCTATAAAATAATTTTAACCGAATATAAGAATCAATTCAATTTATAATTGACTAGAAAGAAATGAAAATTTATAGAAATAATGCTTTAAATAATCATAAAGCTCACATATTGTAATTATATTTTATTTTTTGAAAAAAAATAAAAATGTTCTAAATAAATACAAAAGTTAACAGAAAATGTATATTTAATTAAATGTACTCCATTTAAGACTGATAACTTCAGGTCACTAAATTTGTATAATCGCAATTTAGCAACCAATTTCTTATAATATGGACTCAAATATTTTGAATAATAAATTCTCCTAATAAGATTGCTTAATTTAAAATTTATAAAATTGGAGTGTACTTTACTGTAGAGAAATATTGAGAGTTTGGTGGGAGAGGAGAAGAAAAAAAAAAACCAAGAGAGGGTAGGAATTATCGGAAGTTTGACTTTATGGGCTTGCGTTGGGTTTGGTGACAGAGAGAGAGAGAGAGAGGGAAACTCTGGATTCTACCTCCTACCGTCCTTCGTGACGGTCCTCTTCCTTCGACCTCTTCAGGTTCTTCCTTTTCTCTTCTTGCTTCATTCTTTGCAGATCCGATTTGAATTTAATTGCATTCATGCCCCCTCTGTTGATTGAGAATGGTTTTCGTTTCATGGTGTGGGATTGATTGAACATTCTTGTGGGATATTGCAGAGGAGACTGAGTGTGGGTTTCTTGATGCATTTTATGGATTGACTAGGGTTTCGATTAGAGATTGGATTCTCTTGTGAAAGTTCATTCATGTCGGTTTTAATGGTTTTCAACTTCGATGCTCTTTAGGGAATTTAATGGGCGCATTGTTTTCTAGATGAATTGGCGCGTCTTGATTTCTCTGGATTTTTTCGTTGGGCTTGATTCGAATGGTACTGATTGTTCTTTTACTTTGCGTTCTGCGTGCGTTTGCCAAGAATGTGATTGATTTTTATCATATGTTTAGGCTCTTATGATTTGATCCCTCATCCTTGTGATGCTTATTTTTTTTTTTGTGGGGTTAAATATTGGAGTGGGTTTGTCTTTGAGGCGCAACTGAGAACTCAGTTTTGTCTTAGATGAAAAATTTTCAATTTTGATGCTCTCTTGAATTCCTGGACGATATGTTTGTTTTGTAGGTAAATTGACACGTGATGATGCCTGGAGGGTAGCTGTTTGGCTAGTACGGATGTTTGGAAATGGTTTTTGAAGTAATTATGGATTTTGCATTCTGCCCGTAATCATAATTTAATTTGGTTCTTGCTTTTGAAATATAGTCTTGCAAATTAGTAGTGTTTGTTCTCTCCATTATATCTTGTTTGATTGTATTTTTGTACATAGTTTTAGTTTTTAGTTTATATACTGGCTTATTTGTTTGGTAACTTTTCTACCACAGGAAAAATTGAAATTTCTATTGGATTTCAAATTTTAACCTTTAGCAACAAATTAGAATTAGAAAGCAAAAAATGTTTGATTTGGCATTGATGATGCACACTCTTTGATTTTGATTTTCATATAGCATTGGAGTCTATCACATTCCCTGCCATTTCTGTTTTTGTTGAGATTTCTATCTTTGTCGGCCATTTGCATAGTACGATGAAGAGTATTAATCTAATCAGATGTTTTCTCATGTTCTCTAATTGCAGGGTGATCTTGATTTGAATCTTGAGGTTCCTGGTACATTTTTTGAGACATGGAAAGGATTTGTATCTTGCCAAGTTGCTTCCAGTATTGGTTGCTTTTATCCCAACAAGTGCTTGACCGCCAATTCTTCATCCATAGAGACTTTATTCCTTTTTCTTTTGTCAATTGCACCTAGTCTTTTGTGTTGCGTTAATGATCGGCACAGTGTACTCAATGCTTGTTTCTTCTGAGACCAGTGCAGCATCTTTGGGGAACACGTATGAGTAAGAACTTATTTGTCTTCGGCTGAAACCTTTAAAAAATGTTGTTTCTTAATAGTTGTTCCTTTGAAAGTGCACTCCTAACCAAATATCCTGTTGAAACATCTGTAAAATCTACTTCTGGGATAAGAGATTCATCAGGGAACAGTTGTTTATCATCACCTTCACCTGTTTTAACCTACTGATGTTTTACTTTAACCTTATCTTTGTTTTACAGGGCTGAAGTATATGGATTAATGTGTGAATTTTGGATGCCTGCTTCTCAAGTATTAAATAAGCAATTGCTTTGAAGAACTGTAGACAACACTTATTTACAATTGATGTGTTGTTGTTTCTAAAGGATATTGGTGGCCACAAAATATTTTTTACCTGACAATTCTGAAACTATGTAGATTAGATGAAGTGGCTATTATTGAACTCCTCAAGTCTTGGGTCGTGATGAGTTTAGCAGAAGATGAATGTTGCTTTGATCAATCATTCTGAAACTATGTAAATAAGTTCTCCAGGACTTGCTTGGTTCCACCACATGCATCTTGCTACCACTACAAAGCTGTGGGTCTATTAATCAATAAGGCTATGCTGTCTTTGCATGAACAATTTATGTTTTTTATATCATTGCCGTGACAGTGAATTGACAGTGAACTTTCCGGACCATCTAATATCCGTCAACATTTTGTACGTTTTTATTGGCATTGTTTGCTAGGGATAAATGTCATCTATCTTTATCTTGTTTGCCATTTCTTTTTGAATAAGAGCTGCTTTGGGTTCTTTGGGAAAATGGAGAGGTGAGTATTTGTTTCTCAAGCCAGAAGTTGTTATTCCCTCTTTTTAACTGTTTAATATCTTCAATTTTTTTCTCCTTTCCTTGAACACAGGTACAAGTTAATTAAAGAAGTTGGTGATGGAACATTTGGGAGTGTTTGGAGAGCCATTAATAAGCAAAGTGGTGAAGTTGTAAGTATGTTTTGAGTTGAATGATATATGAAGTTGCATTGTTTGTTTTACCTAATTTGTCATAAAATTCCAGGTTGCAATAAAGAAAATGAAGAAGAAATATTACTCTTGGGAGGAGTGTGTAAACTTGAGAGAAGTCAAGGTATCACATTTTGAATCTTTCCTTAGTGTTATTATCCATATATTTATTCTCTTATTTCTCCTATGGCAGTCATTGCGAAAAATGAACCATCCAAATATTGTGAAGGTGAAGGAAGTTATTCGAGAATGTGACACTCTGTGCCTTGTTTTTGAGTATATGGTGAGTGGCTGGATTTTGTGGCATATTTGGTGGCTCATGTAAAGCATAATACTAATTTTTAAAGTCAATATTGGGTAATGTAGGAATACAACCTGTACCAACAAATGAAAAACAGGGAAAAACTGTTTTCTGAAAATGATGTCAGAAATTGGTGTTTTCAAGTTTTCCAAGGTTTAGCTTACATGCACCAGCGTGGATACTTTCACCGTGATCTGAAGCCAGGTACATAATTATCATATGATACCAGTGTGTCAGTCTGTAGCATGATGGAATATAATAGGGTTCCGTTTATATTATACAGCTTGGAATGGATATAACGTTAGAATTTTATTCTCTTATTGCTATTTTTTTCCTTTTTGTTATCTATTTTAATAATATTTTTTAAATGCAGCTTGCTGGATAATTGAATTGAAAATCATGACAAATTAAGATTTACATATATCTATTACCTGCAAAATTCTGCTGTCTTGACATGAGGTATACTTCTTGTTGCAGAGAACTTGCTGGTCACTAAGGATATCATTAAGATTGCTGATTTTGGCCTAGCCCGAGAGATCAGTTCACAACCACCCTATACTGAGTATGTCTCCACACGGTGGTATGTTTTTTCAACTCAATACTTTATTATTGTTGTAAATGTATAATGCACTATTTCATATGCATTTAAATTATGACTTCTGATTAGGTATCGTGCTCCTGAAGTCCTACTTCAGTCCCATTTATATGGATCTAAAGTCGGTAAGTTTCTGATTTGAGTAATTGTTATTTATGGTGGTGATTTATGTTTTACCAAAATATTATGGTCTAAAGTCTAGACAATACATTACTAAGTGTCAAGTACCATACATTTATGGATTTTTGTTCATCTTGTAGATATGTGGGCAATGGGTGCTATTATGGCTGAGTTGTTCACTCTACGTCCTCTATTCCCCGGTACCAGGTATTAACCTCTCTCCACTCGTGAAACTTCCCATATGATGATATTTTTAGTTAGATATAGCTAATTGATCTTTATTAGGGTGTTCGCGAATCTGTGATACTTGGTTCCAAGTGCATGACTGAATACTTCTTTGCAAATTATTTGGTTTCAAATTGTCATTAGTTTATGGCATAACATACATAATTTCATATTAGTGACATACTTCTCTACATCAAGTTACTGATTGGGCTTTTAAATTAACATGTTCCATTATTTCTGTACACGCAGTGAAGCAGATGAAATCTACAAAATATGCAGTGTAATAGGTAGTCCCACAACTGAATCTTGGGCAGATGGACTCAAGCTTGCCAGGGATATCAACTATCAGTTTCCGCAGGTTCTTTTCCTACTTTTGCTGTTTCTGTTTTTATGTTTTGCTTTGAGAGTGCTAGATACTAATTATTATGCATGTTGTGAGATGTGAAACAATTAAAGATGTGCTATTTTATCTGTTTTTAGTGTGCTGGATAATTTCAAAGTCTTTTATTTAGTCTTTTTATCCCCTTAAACTGTTGTCTTTTGATATTATTAGGGGTGGCCAAACTGCACTATTTGCACTGTACTATAAACCAATTATAGTGAACTATAAAATAGTTTAAATAAACTGAGTTGAACTAAAAAATAGTTTTAAAAAACTGAACTGAACTATTTTTTAGTTCAGTTAACTGCAATACAGTTCAGTTAACCAAAAAACAGTTTTATGAACACAAGGCCTGATAACATCCTTCCTTATACGATATACAACATTCAGAAAGTGTAAATACAATACTCTGCATAGTTCCTGAAAGAGTCTGCAATGGTTGCAGAGCCAAAAGCACATGTAGGGTTAATTGACAATTAGCAACAATAAGAGGTTGCTAGTTCACTCCCACAAAGAAAACACATTCCCGACAATTAGCAATGCAAATGCGTTTTGCTGTTACAATTACATGAACTCTTTCACAATGTTTTACTCTGACAGCCTGGCAAACAAAAATACGAACCCAGAGAGATCAACTTCTTTTCTGCAAATTAAGTGTCGGCTATTGTACTAGTAGGCAGAAAATCAGTAAAATGCCTCCCCTCCCATTACCAAGTTGTACCAAAAGAATTAAAAATGATGAGTAAATAGTTAAAATGTATCTTTGTAAGTAGTAAAATGCAGTAAAGTGAATCCAAAAAGATGAATCAGTATAAATAAAAATAAAATTGCCACCTAAAAGTACCTTGTTGAAAGGTGTTATATTAAATGATGACAATTATGGCCCGATTCTCCATAAACACTTCCATGGGAGAAAAATAAGAAATAAAAATGAAACCAGCTCCTCCACAGGTAACATTAGCTTATGCATGTGTTACGAATAAGATTCTGAAGAAGCTGAAGGAAAATAACTCATACTCATAGAGCATATACCACGAATCCACCATAAAAGTATGGCAGATGGCATTGTGGGCCTATGGCAGAGGTGTGAGGCTATAACACGCACAAAACACATAATAACATAAACTGCAGACTCTAACTAGAAAGAAGAAAGAAAAAACTTATGATAAAAAAACAATAAACTAAAAATAGCATATACAATAAACTTTGAAGACAACGTCACAAGATTCAATAGTTCACTGAAAAGTAAAAGAAATCAAGTTCATGTAACAACAAAATAATAACAATAAATGAGCATAAGAGAACTAGACTACAAGGGGAAAGAATGCAGTAAGGTGGAGCACTAGAGCCAAAGAAAAAAGCAGAGTAACAGAACTAAAAAGACGGAGACAGAATCAATTGAACCAAAAGGAGGTGAGTCACTGGAGAAGCTGGCAAGAAAATGGAAGAGAAAAGGGACAGAAACACAGAAATAAATCAATAATGGAGAGACGGATAGTTAGCCAGAATGTGGGTTGCTGCCAGGAGGAGATGATGTCAATGCCTTCATAAAATACACATGGAAGAAGATAGGCTCAAAAGGCACAACATAGGAGTGACCATACACACTGCTGGATGGCTAAAGAAGTATTTTACTGCTTTAGGGTTTCAAACAACTTTTGGTGATGGGTTATATCATGAAAATAGTTGGGTCAGTTCCACCCATTTCAGGGTGAAGGTTTCTCATTTCTGTCAAAAACCACATTTGGCACCATGGACATTGCAGGCATCATGGCCCGCCATAACAAAATGGCCATTCTATAGCCTTTGTATGGGAGATATCAATTCTCCACCCCTACATACTGCCATTGCGCCATCATGCCCAACATTTACCAACAATGCACTATGGTACAAAAACAAATTTCATAATTTTTCATTCCTCGTAAATACATTTTCAATGATGAAAACTTATTTTGTTGAAGAGAATGTAATGAGAAAGATTTATTTGCTAAGTGCTAGGATAGATAAAAGATGCATATAAGTGTGTTAGATGATAAGGGTAAACGAGTAAGAAGAGTCTTAAAATAAGCTAACTTTGGAACCAAACAAAGAGACGGGATGAGTAGTAGACGAATCCTACATGGTCAAGTGAAGTAGATGTTAGGCGTGCTAAACACACTAGATGTTATGTGGTTAAACATGGCAAACACTATGTGGAGAGCTAACTGTGTAGCCACTACATCAGCCACCCAAATCCTAGAAATAACGATAAAGAACATTTCCACCCCCAAAAAAAAAAAAAAAAAAAACACAATGAAGATAACTAAGAAAGTTAATGGTGATAATTCACAGAAATATACAGGACAATACTGTTGTCTATGCTGAGAAGAAGGAAGAGAATGGAAATCTGTATCCAAGACTGCGATAACACTGTTAAGTGAAACTGAAACGGAGAAACACAAAAACTCATTAATATAGCATATCAATGGTACATTGTGATGATGCTTCATAATAGACTGCTAATATGGAATAAAGCAAATTGTATTTTTCCTTCTCAATAATTTTCCTGCCACTAGCTTCAACAGGACTAAATAATTTGCTCCTCCTTACCAATACCATCCTCAGCAGCACTCTGTGTACAGCCCACAGCATCCCATCAATCAACTCCAACCAAAAGGCTCCACCAAAAGCTGCTTTTCCTAACAGATTCCAGTTAGCAACAAAATAAATCGTAGGATATGAATTTCCCTTAGGAAGGCAAGGATCACTGATCCAATCAGGAGGTGGATTATGAATGCTTCTTACCAAATCCTCCATTGCAATTACTATAAATCATCACAAAAATTAAAAGATTAGAACTAGTAGCATCATCATGAAATGCATCTCATACGGGCTGAATCATAGCATAGAGATTAAAAAATAGAGAGATGAGTAAGTTACCATCTCTAGTGTGAGTTCGACCACCAAGCGGTAGAACCTGGTAAATTTCTCCAGCATTGATGACAGGTCCAACTGCTACTCCTACAGCAGGGCTCAATGAAATTTTGGTCTGCCCAAAAAGTGGCCATTGTGCAGCATAAACAGTGACACCCTTAGATGTGATATTAAGGTTGGAAAAAAAGAGGTGGCCATTAATGAAAACGTCAAAAGCCCTCCAGCTGTAAATGCTTGGTTGTCTGTTGTCTTGGAAATAGAGGCAAATGTAGTAGTAGGTGCTTGGAAGGGGCATAGAGGGCCACTGAATCTCAAGAGTCTGAAGAAGTTACATTTGATTGGCTTTCCACAACAAGTTCTGGTCCTTGTGTGGTTGCCACATCTGGTTGAACTTGTCATCTCGAAAGCTATTGGGTGCTCACAACTTCACAAGTTATGTGCTTAGAAGAACATTTTATATCATATAGATAACTTCCAACTCAAAGTTCTTTCTTAACTGTCATCAGCCTCTCTCTCTTTATCAATCAATCTAGAACTCTACCCTAATCCAAAAAAAGCAAATAAAATCAAATCTTCCCTAATAATTAAAGCTATCACAAAATCGAAAAAAAAATCAATTGTTACCCCACTAGGATCATCTCAAATGAATACACCCAAGTGCATCATTTTCCAATTTTATTTATCCCTTTTGAAAGAGAAAGGGAAAAACATTCGTACCTTTGGGTTGGAGAGTGATAGGCCTTTGCTTCGACGATGGTGGTAGAGCCTTCGAGAGTTCGGCGACGACAGAGTGCGGCAAAGCCTTTGATAGTTTGGCGACGAGTGCGGCAAAGCCTTCGACAACAATGAACCTTCGACGACAGTGAGCCTTTGATGGCGGCAAGTCTTCGACGGCGGCGAGCTTTCGACGGCGACGAGTCTTAGACAGCAACAAGACTTAAAGGGCGATGAGTCTTCAAAAGTAATGACCCTTTGACACAATGAGAATGGAATGTAACAAGACTGAGAATAAGAAACATAAACCACAGTTTACTAGTTAACTGTAGTACAAACAGTTAACTGCATAAATTTAGTTTTTTTAAACTGAAATAAAGAATAGGTTAATTACTTTTAAGTATACTTTAGTTCAGTTTTTTTTTTTCAGTATAATAGAGTATAGATAATTGTAGTTTAGTATAGTTCAGTAAATTTTGTCCAGTCCTAGATATTATGTATATTAAGATCAATATTTTCTTCCCTAAATTATGTTTAAATTCTGCAGCTTGTCAGTGTACATCTCTCTGCTCTGATCCCATCCAGAAGTGATGACGCAATTAACCTTATTAGCGTGAGTAGTTTTACTTTTATTACACTGTAGTTTAGTCTTGGCCCCCCCTTTCTAGCTAACGGAGTGCTATGTTCTCATTTTTCTGTTTGCATTACATTTTTGTAGTCACTTTGTTCATGGGATCCCTGCAAGAGACCAACAGCATCAGAGGCTCTTCAACATCCTTTCTTTCAGGTTATCTTTTTAACCAATCCTTACTTTGGATAAGTTTTGTAGTAAAAAATTTTATAGCTTTCAATCACACGACTATATGTTAACTTCTGTAATTAGGCTTTAAATATTTTTTGCTTTTTGATTTGTTTAGAGTTGCTTTTACATTCCTCCATCCCTTCGCACAAGAGCTGTGGCCAGAACTCCTCCATCTGGTTTGTAGTTTAATTTATATTGTTTTCTAAGGAATGGCTCATGCTTCAATTGGAAGGGATACCAAACTCCTTGTTGTTTATTTTGTTGCAGCTGGGACCAGGGGTTCACTGGACCGGCAGGGACTCAAGAGATATTCTAGTGCTTTGCCTAATACAAACTTCACAAACAATTTTTCTTCCCCAAAATTACATGCTTCTATAGCTTCAGGTGATATAATTGGTTTCAGCCATATTTAGGTTCAATACATGCTGCATGTTTTTATTCCAGCTTTTGTAGATCTGAGTCGAATAATTCTGTTAGTTAGAAATATCAGTTGGTGCTTAAGCTGGAAAATCTCCATAAGATATTACTACATTGTTTAAATTGCTACTTCTTTACATCTCAGTAACGGAAACAAAGTAATAACCAACAATATCCTTTTACTAGAATGGATAAAACAGTTTTATTGTAAATTACTTTTATTAATCTAATTCTTCAATGCTCTGGCCTATTGGCACTTTTGTGTCCCTCCCTCCATCTTTGATTATTAGACTATTCTATGTTCTATCATTCTCCTTGTTGTAGATTATGTGCTTGCTTATCCCAACTTACGTTCCTATGTTATCCCTAATTGTCTCGTATTGTGTTGTCCATTCATCTGTAGATCTGAATCATTATTATTCATTATGGTTTAGAAATATCTGTTGGTGTTTAAGCTGTGCGAAATCTCTATAAGATATTACTACATTGTTTAAATTGCTACTTTATATCTCAATAATGGAAACAAAGTAATAACCATCAATAGCCTTTTTCTTGAATGGATAAAACTTAGTCCTATTGTAAATTACTTTTATAGATGAAAATCTAAAACTTCTACGGTCTGGCCTATTGACTTTTTGGTTCTCCCTCCACTAATTGTTAGACTATTCTATGTTTTATCATACCTCTTGTTGGAGATTATGTACTTGCTTTCCGATGTTATTCCTAATCCAGTCCTGTGTTGTGTCCACTCATCTATCGTAATATTTTTTTATGTCGACCTTTTTTCATTGGTGGGTTTTCTGTTTAGCATTCTGTCCCGTACAAACATTTCAAGTCATACTATGCTAATTATTTTCCTTAAACTTGGGTGGTATTTTCTATTACAAGACACCATAAGGCATTACTCCATTTTTTTCATTTTCTTTAAATTCTAATGCCTCCTATTTCCCTATCATTTTGTGCGATATAGACTTGATATTTGTACGCTATATTTGGTATGGTATGATCTCCAGTTCTCTCATAAGTTCAAATCAAATGTACCACCAACAAAAATTACATTCCACGTATTTGATCTTGTATCAAACAAAAGCCGTACTCTTTTGAATATATAGTTTCTATTTATTCCTTTCCAGTCTCAAAGCAATGAAATTCTAGTTGCTTCTGGGATTTTTAAGTTCTTAAAAAGTGGAGAAAATAGACCCTCTTTTTAGTGTCATGCTGTGTTACACGTGTGCAAAGAGCATGGAACTCATTTATTTCTGAACATTACAGGTGTGCAACGGAAGCTGGATTTGGCAACCGAGGTGAGTTCTGTCTTTCTACTTTTGTCCTTTCCCATTTGCTTACTAACTCATGCCCTTCCTACCCACGTCGTCTTCTTTTTACTCATTGAATCTCTGTTTCCCATCCATACCTTTTCACTCTTTGAATATGTGGGGCAATGCATTAAGACCGTTCAAGATCTCACAAATCTGACTCCTCTTTGGCCTTTGCTCCTTTTTGGTGTTATTATATTGGACTTTTTTCTGGTTAAATTTTGTTCCTGCTAAAATTCTTTTGTTTCTTCTGAAGGATGGCATTAAGAACAAGAAGTCATTGAAGACTACTCAACAATCAAAATATCGATTTCCAGGAAAAGACAGCCCGAGTAAACCTTTTAATACTCTCTAATAATCATTTTCATTTAAGAACAAGTTAAAGCTGATTTTCATTCGTAACGATGTGTTTGGCAGCTTCTATGAACAAGGGAAGGACTGCACGCGGGGTTTCAGAAAGCGCTGAAAAGTTGGCCAATATGTCCATCGGTACGCGAAGACAGTCCATGGGACAAAGCCGTCCATCGCCTGCAATGAAGGCGGGAGTCAATTGTATATCTGAATCTGGAAACTTCGTACTCAGATCCGGCCAACAAAATCCAACAACTGGGAGAAATTTGACTAGAAAAGTTGTTGGCTGAGATGACTTTGGAGAATTGTGCCAATAGACATCGATAGATCCATATATTATGGATTTGTACCTGCCCTGCTTAGTTGGTGATGGTTTTCGTTACTATTACGGGTTTTTTTCATATCAGTTGTGCCGAAGTGTTTATATAAAAGCTTCTTCATTAATGGTGCTCAACAAGTACCAGTGTCACTGAACATACCGACATCATTTTTTATATATTTTAAGAATCAGGTTTTCCAAAAGTATAAACCTCAATATTCTTTATTGTTTTCTCCATAAATGTATTTTATTTAACCACTAAATTTTTAAACCGTGGTTTCCATTATGCAGTTCCTCGTCTTCATCTATGCGTGTACATCTATTGAGAATAACACTTTTTTTTTTTTTCTGAAGAATCAGTATGTTTTAGCGGATAAAATAGATGTTGAATGTCTATTAAGATTAAGCAACTTAATAACTTTAATTATTTATTAATTTTAGTTCTTTAAGGAACATGCATATACTGGCTGGCAGAGTAATTAAGGGCCATCATTGTTTGGTGTAAGTGGCAATTTCATGATTTAATATTCTTTAGACCCAACCATTGTTGGTTAAACCTTTATAAAGAAAGTGACTTAATAGATCATAGAGTTGCTAATCAGAAAATGTTTAACGACAAACAAACTTTTGTAAAAAGTTATGGAGATGAAATGCAAAGCCTAAGGATGCTTAAGAAAACCAAAGCTTGTGAACGTTCTTTTTTCAAGAGTTTCGTGAGTCTTTTTTCTTCATATGGATTTTCTTTATGTAGAGTTGACAAGAGTCCTTGCAAATTTGTAACCATCGAGACTCTTCTTGAGTTAGAGCATGATTTAAGACTTTGATATAATTGGTTGACTTTACAATATTGATATCCCATTTTTTTTAGAAAAATTGTCTGTATTAAGCTTCTTGTTCTTAGAAAAATCCTGATGTTGACAAAAAGTTTGAGATTTTCATGAAAGAATGAAGAAGCATAAAATAAAAATTTATTAGCTTGATATATATTGTGAAATGTTTAAGGATTGTGTTTGTCAAACAAAGTATAATTATTATCTGCTCAGATAAAAGATTATTAGATTATGTATACTAACTAGTGTTTGTTGAAGAAAAAGCTTATCAGATGAAAAACATATATACAGCATTTGTGGCTATCAAACATTACTGAAGTTATATAAGAACTTACATATGAATCTTTTCACTCAACACAAGGTAAATGTGTCATTGACTTTTAGATGAGTTGGCTTTCTTGGATTAATAGTATCCCTTAACTCAATCCTAGCAAATTAGTAAAGTCACACTCACATTTCCATCAACGAAAACAAACACACATTATTTAGTGTTTATATAAACCAAAGGATTAAGTGCCTTCATGTTTGTAGATCAACTTACTGAGACAGACACGTGTCTCCTAAACGTCTTTTATACAAGAACGCAAACTTAAACGTCTTCTACACTATATTTAATTTATAGAGAAATTTATTTAAACAAAACCACATACTAGAATATCTTAAATCATGCATTAATAAATAGCAGTGTTTTCTCTTAATTAATTTCTTTGGTAAACAACTACAACACAGTTCCACTTGGGAGATAAAAAATAAACAAATGGTGATAAATTAATGGAACAACAATCGTGATGAGAAAAAAAGTATCCCTTAAAATGAAAAGAAAGCAAGGCAGGAAAATTAGGAGGATAAAAAATATATATTTGATTTGTAATAAAGATTAGACCTCCCAATCCAATGGCGACTGATACTTGGAAAAAATGGAGTCACCACAAAACTAAATCCCTGATTTGCACTAACACCAGAGACCATAAACGATGGTGGGAAGTCCAGTTTTCTGTATAGGACTGACTCCACTCCTTAATCTGGAGTCATACCGTTACATTCTCTTGGAGACAAAATTTGGGATTCCACTTTTTCTTAGGAATACACTTCAAAGGTATTGAGCTTGTATTCTCTCTCTGTTTTCTTCCCACCATGTTTTTGCATTCACCTCACCAAATCTTTCCCGGCTGCAAACATGAGTTCAAAAACTATTAAATTCAAAACCAAATAACCATCAAAACTTTTAAAGGGTCTTCGGTACCCTCTTCAAAATTGACAATATTAACTTAATAGGTATGTATGTATTTGCGCTTGTGACAGCACAATAGGAAAACATCTCGATTTTATGAGGATGCATAGATTCTAAGGGTTGTTTTACTTAAATTTATCTTGATCATCACTATTTTGACATTTAGCTACGATTAGTTCTTCTTTTCAACGCTCTCATTTGTGTGGATATTATTTCACAATAATACATGCTACTAGGATCATTTCCGTGTGAAGGAAAAGAACAGGAATATGTTTTTAGTAATGCATTATACTATGTAGTACCTGAATCTGACACGTCGAAGCTCCCTGGTCCCATCAGCTAACTGCCGGATTGTAATGTAAACCCCAGGCTCATCTTGTTCTACCCATTCTGCCTCCATTTCGCTGGCATTGCTGATAGAAGGCTCATCTCTAGAAGCAGTAGTATCCCTTGCTGGTTCCATAGATGGCCCTGCATGCAAGTGGCCACCACCTCCACCATGATCCAACGGTTCAGAGGGGTAATATCCTCTGCTCCCAGAAGGTTTATAGTGACTCCTGGGGGTCCAATCCTTGTTTGACGGCATGGGACTTTCCTGTGCAGATGTCAATCTTGAGAAGGTAGAATCTCTTGGCTGTCCAAACAAATTATACATATTAATATCGAATCCAATATAGTTTTTGAAAATTGAATACAATGGTCTTCTTACTTAATTCATACGAAACATATTATCAAGCGATAAGTTTAGAGAGTGCCAGAGGAGTTAATCTTGTCTGTACAACCTAATTGATCAAAACATTTTTTTACTTACATATAAGCTGGACCATCATTACAATTGTATAAGCCAAATTAGTCTTACAAAATCGTGCTCTACATGATAAGATATAATGAATGATGAAGATAATGCAAAACATAATCTTGATGGAAAGAAATGTAGATTATTACCTCGTCCTCAGACCTTGGAGGAGTGTTGAGCGCCTGTCGATTAAATCTCTGCACGTTATAAAGTTCCATGATTCTGTCGTAATTCTCACCCCACCATCTTTGCGCTTGCCATTTATTAAACATCTCTCGGCTTCAAATTCAAACGCTAAGTATTGTCAGTCTTTGCTCCTACAGGATAATTTAAGTTCTCAACAACTAAAAACTCCCATACATTTTGTGTAATATTAATATTAAGGCCTAAGGTATTCTTTTCAGAATGTAAACTCCATATTTCAGCTGATTTTTTTATCCAACAAGTGCAGTGCCAAGTAATAGACCATTGTTAGGCAAGGGCAATTTGGGACAAATTTATTTAGTGTTTAATTGGTTCATTAATCATTACTTTAGGGACAAGCACAATTATCATTGACTAGAAAATTAACATCTCTGCAATAACTTGTAATTGAAATGACTTGCCAATTATTGGCGTAGTCGTTACCATACCTGAAGCGAATTCTTTTAAGATCATTTCCCCCATTAGGAAGAGACACAAAGGTAATGTGAACCCCTGGTTCCACTACTGCCATCCACTCCTTAGGCTCATCCTCGTCCTCTAAGACTACATCACAAACTGATGCTGAGTCTCGTCCTCTAGGCGTGCGGTCACCACCAAATGCCCCAGCAAATCGTGGGTCTGATCTTCCTCCAGGGTAGTGAGATGTTGTGAAGTCCCAAGCGGGGGTTGAACTTGAGCTTGCACCCCCAATGTAAGGGTATGGAACCCCTTCTGAGATGGTATCGAAGTCTGGATATGGTCTATGTCCTTTCTTGTAGCTACTAGACCCTGTGCAGGGTTTGCATTGTTTGTAAGCACCTGAAAACTTCAGTGCCATATCCTTTATCTGCATATAAAGAATATAACCGTATTAGCACCGATGCATTAGAGGCTTCAATTATTTAATTTTAAAAAATAGAAAATAACTAAATATAAGGACTTTTTCTACCACCAAAACAACTCGATAACAACTATATTATAATAATATAATAATATAATAATATGGAGAGAAGATTGATAGATTAAATGTTGTAACGTGGTTATATGTTTAAATCATTGCTTCGTAACGGAAACTCGAAATATGAAATTGTATCACACTTCCTTTTATATGAAAGGAGGACCGTATATTGGGCCCAAACACCCCTTCCCAAGTAACTCTCCTTTAACAGTTCATATAATGTTCTATTCTTTTGTAAATTGGGATTGTCGAATATTTAATAATATATTCTGTGTCTAAGTGGATTTCGGTCACTGAAAGTACTCTCAAGTGGGGAGTAGGTACAATTTAAAATTCTATTTTTATATCTCAACAATGTGTCAAGGCTTCATAAACACCTGAGTGGCATCTTGCTTTATTCACCTACTCATATTGCTTCGATACTTTCCTTTTATCTTGAATACGATATGATTGTCTAAAATATGATGCACTAGATGGAAAAGAGAAAAGTATGGACGGAGAACTAGTTATCTACTAGCTAGAAGAAGCAAATACAGATTGTCCATGATTAAAAAGAACTGTTTTTTATTGGAATTGGACCAGAGGAAACAAAAGAAGGAGGAAAAGCCATAATTAAAGATATAAATAATTTAAAGATAAGCACATTGGATATTGGCAGACGATAGCAGAAATGTGTTCGCCAAATGGCACACAAGGAAGAACTGATGGAAACCATTTGTGCAAGTTCTGAAGTATAAGTTAAAAGTAAATTTGGATGAAACTGAATGGAGGCTAAGGTTTCAGTCTTCGGTCATTTTCAAAGAAAAACCTTTACAGCTGGATTGTGGAGAATGTGTTTGGGTTGAGGATACAAGTGGATGACAAAATCCTTACATATATGCTACCATGAACTATGTTACCAATAATGGAAAACATTTCCTAATTGAAGAAAATTCAGTTGATTTCTAGCTAGTTTTTTCATAAAAGTTTTAACTTAATTTAGAAATAGTTGGTTCAAAACATTAGGATAAGCATAGAAATTCGAAAAGAGTGCGTCACACACTATTCTGTTGATTAAAACAATATTGGATCGTCTTATAGAGAGTTGAGTCCAGCTTAAATTGCATTTACATTACATTGACTTACAAGGAAGAATAAAGAGCACTAAAAGGAAGGTAACTCACACACATAAGCATACATTAAGAAAGAGAATCGTGCCTATTGGTCTAAAAGTAAAGTATATATATATATATATATATATATATATATATATATATATATATATATATATATATATATATATATATAAACCCTAAACACTTTTCTGCCATAAAAACTATCAGTAGTCGGCTATCACTTATCTATTTTTGCTTTTTTTTTCTGCGTTGGTAATAATAGAAACCTTTTGAAAAACATTGAATCGACAAGAATTCAAGGATGGGCCACACTAGGGATAGGAATATGGCAGACCCTTCCTGTGATAGGAATCTTTTCTCATCATCAACTCAAATGCTGAATATGAAACATGTTCCCACTATTGCTATTCTCATTACGCATTTAGAATAATTGACCGAGACATTTGCTTTTCTTGGAAAACCAAGTTAATATTTTGGATAAAAGCAAAAAATTAATTCATAACGTTTGCAAGATCAAGATTATATTAATATAAATATATTAGTATGATAAGTTAGTTTCCACATCTAAAATCTCGTGGTATTATTCTTTATTATATCCTAAATTAAAAATAAGTTATGTGTAGAGTACTAGAAAGTAACGAGACATCACCGGAATCATGTAAATATATTGATCCGTTGATATTTGCATGGTTATTATATATTTTAAACTGCAGAACACCTTGCTTCTCCACTCATGTACAATTATGAGTGGATAATCAAGGGTTGATTGGTTAATCATGAATCCATGTTGCACCTCCACAGCTTAACAAAATGGCAACACCATATGCCCACAAGCTCCTAAATAAACGAATAAAATAGACCAAATAGTATATATGATAGGGAGCATACCACCAACATCAAAAGGGTCCAAATCAGAACAGAACAAAACAAAACTGCGTCATCCAAAACCATGCGTGTCTTAACTTATGGCCACTGGGTTGAATCTTTATTCAAAATATTATTTTTCTTATTAAATTAACAAATAAAAAATGATATTAAATTTCTTAATATGAAGAATAATATCAATAAACATATTAGAAAATAAAATGTTTATTTTCGATTCCCACAAATCGATAATAACGTATTATTAAAAAAATTTGCATAGACCATTTACTTTAAATTAAAAGTAAGAATGTATCAAAAGCATTCATGAAATTACGTAATTGTGACTATTAAGCTTTTGACGGTAACTAGTCAAAATCAACAAATGTAAGACTCAAATAATTACATACCTGCGATATTTATTCAAAAATATAAATAGAAATAATTTATCAAAAATCATATAAGGTGGTGATGAAATAGTGGTGGCCCCCCGTCATATATGAGTGTACCTAAACGGGGTGAAGATTTTATTTGTTTTTCACCAAGATGAAGATTGTGGGTGAATCAAGAGAGAGAAAGAATGTGTGAGAGAGTGAAGAACCTGTGTGGTCAGGCTTTTGACAGCTTCTTTTGTACTCGGCGTGCTACTCTCACGGACTCCTTCTTCCTCCCTCTCATCCGTCGTTTGCTTCGTACACGCTATACACGTAAACATCTTTCTTTACTCTTCTTAATTATACCCTCCTTTTTTTCCTGCACAACAAATTCAAAATAGTTAGATAAATATCAAAGAAACAGTCAATTTTTTAATAATATACGGCTTTGGATGACTGGGATGGAGGGCGACGTGGAATAGTAATGAAGGACATAATTGATTACGCGTTTGAGGCAATCACTTTCATTGAATGAAACAGTGACAGAGCAACGCCAGCCAGTGGAAGCCCCAAATTGAATGAAGAAATGCAGCAACAGCACAGTTTAGAATGCGAAGCGGAAGAAAAATAAAAGGGAATTTGAATTTAGCAGTTTTAGTGGTCTAAGAAATGATATCTTTCGTGTGGGGAAACAGAAGGGAGGAAAAGAGAAAAAGGAAAAGTGGTATTGAGAAGGAGGCTCGGGATCAGAGCAAGATCGAAAGCGATCTCAAAATCTCAAAAGAAGAAAATGGGATCAATAATAAAAAGTAGAGAAAGGAAACAAAATGGGGCAAGGAATGGCCAGGGTACTACTACATTACTACTATCTGCTTTGCTTTACCGCACACAAATTCGCAATTTTAAAAGAAGAACCTCCAAGCCGAAGATTCTGACACCCCTTAAAAAGAAAAGAACTAAATGAACCCCATTAATAATAAAAACATTTCCTCGCGCCTCAAATAAAGAGAAAATTTGATAAATAAATACAAAAATAGGTACTATAGCACAATAAGATATAATAAAAAGAACAAGTGACATACTATAATATATTCTTTCGATTCTCTCTTTATCTTTTGTGTAAATCACATCAATCCCCGTTCTCCAAGGCACACCCGAAAACCAAAAGCGGCTGACTGACTGACCTAGAGATAGAGAGAGAGAGAGTGAGAGTGAGGGTACGTGTTTTTGGGATTGCGGAAAAACAGAATGGGTTTGAATGAGGAATCAATGTTTGTCGGAGGGTGCGAAGAGGTAACTGGACAGTGAAAGAGAATGAAGGAGAAAAGAGAATTGAAATTGTTAGTGCATTGATTGAGATATTATAATTCTAGCTTTACTGCAAAAGCGGAATTAATTAAATAGAGTCAGTCATTACTATTCGAAAACGACTTAGCAAGCAAACGTTCAACCGCTTCTCCTTCTTTTGTCTCACCTCTCGCAGATGCACCACCTTCGTATGTCCAACGCCTTTTATCAAAATCAAAATCAAAATCAAAATCCTCCCTCCTACTAATCTATCAATCAAATTAAATGCGCTGCGTTTGGGATCTGAAACGCATTTTAATGCAATGCATACACCTATTAATTACTACTATCTACGCTTTAATTTCCCTCACCACACAACAAAGAGATAAAAACTTACCAGATATTAACGAACGGTGGATTCGATTGGATTGGCTTGGCTTCGCTTGGATACGATACGATGTGATTTGATGTGATGTGAAATCCAAATTTTTTTTTTCCTTCTTTAGCTTTCCATTTTTGGAGCTCCGAAGCGAACTAATATGAAGCGGTGATTAGCGATGAGTAGCGTTGTTGATATTTCGGCGAGAAAACGGGATACGAGAATCTAGAATCGGTGCCCGAAATTTTGGAAGATGGCGAAGGTTGAGGGTGTGGTATTTATACGGAGGGGGAGGGTTGACGGCGTTAGTTTTGACGGAAAATGTTTGGCGTGAATAAGGAAGACGTTAGGAGGAATTTTGTTTTTGTCTTTTTACAGCGGAAACGATGGTCGAGGGCGTAGAAGACAGTGGGACCCACATGTTCATGCTGATGCAATGCAACACTGAAGGATCTTTAAGGTGCGTACGTAGCATGACACGTGGCGAAGTTTGATTGGGAGTGATGTAATGGAGCGGTTGAATGGGTGGGATTAGTATGATAGAGTTGGGAACCATCGCATCAGGCATTTCATGTCTTTATAATCATGTGCTAAAATCATAACTCAACTTTTGCAAACCAAAATTATCCAAAATCAATATGTTTTCAAAACACAGTTTAAGGTGTTTCAATTACAATGTCCAAATTTTTTTGTTTTCAAAAATTAAAATGTGTCATAGTTTTAATTTACTTTAATGCAAAGATTTTCCTTTTCTAGCAATTTGCACACTCATAAATGAGTCTTTCGGTTAAGTGATTTCCGTGTAAATAGAAAAAAAGAAAAATATTTGGAATAATGTAAAAAAGAAATTAATATGTTAATAATATAAAGAGTACTCTAAAGAATTATACATTTTCAGCTCATATTTAGAAATTTTAAAAATAGGTTTAATTTATACCTTAAATTTGGATTAGTTCAGTATCATTCCATTTAAAATGTGAAATTATTAAATAAAACATTATAAATGTGATAATAAATAAATATGTAGTAAATATAGTACTAAGTATACAGAGTTATATATATATATATATATATATATATATATATATATATATATATATATAAAGTAGAATTTTAAAAAAAATGATATAACAAAAATTTCATTCTAAACTAACTAAGTTGTTGTATTATCTTTATTTTACACCAAATGCATGCGTTCACTATTAAAATAATCTTTGCAAAAGAAGAATAAATAAACAAACAAAAAAGAAAAGGTAAACTAATGTACCAAAAAAAACAATCATACATGTATAGATATATTAACACATAAACATTCATATCCAAAAACTTCTAGTATGTGCAATTATTCATACTAAACTCAATCATTCGAATACATATATTGATATCAAACTTTGATGAGTTATGCACTTGTGGTGGCCTTTATTCCTCTATAGAGTCATTACCGTTGGATTTCATCCTACCACATACATGATTAATTTGTCAACATCTTTGACCAAGTAAACCCTTGGAATAGAACTTTTTGTTCTTCTTATCACATACATACCCTACTTTACTTGAGATTGAATGATTATTAAAGAAACATTATAACTCCAAATATGAAAATCGATATATCAATACATACATTATTGAAATCACCACGAGCAACTTCTTAAAATTTTTTCCACAACATTTACCATACATACTCACAATCATGTTATCAATCTATAAAAGATCATAATATATATTAAACATACATAACAACCATAGTAAATCCATCTCAAAATAATCAGTGCATCAGAAAAATCACAACATACACTGTGATACTCAGAAATAGAACTCAACGCTAGACCTTTCGAAAAAAATGACGCTTAGGTTTTGTTCACTTTAAGGAGATGGATTTAAAAGATTAACTGTGCACCAAAAGATTTGTAATGAATGATTAGCATTAATTTACGGGATGAGGTGCTTTTTTCATCTCCAAGAATGCAACGAGATATGAGAGTAATATTATGGTGAAAAATATTTTCTACCCTTGATAACAAGCACAGACCACATGAAGCATAATTACTCCTCCTGCCCGACTTTACAACAAAGATAAGTATTTATATAATGTGAAGAAGGAAACATTGTTTTATCTCTATTGACAAAATATTTATATAATGTTTCTTTTAACATAAAAAATGTTTTATTTTTACAATTTAATGTCATTTAGCTAAATTTAACTAAATTTAACAGTTTGTTATTCTATAACAATTTTTATATACGCAAGCATATTTCTTTTGATTTAACTATTTAAGATTATTTTAAAGTGTGTAATTAATTTTTTACATATATTAAAGTTAATTTTAATATTAATTTTAAATTTTTAATAACTTCATTGTTATTTCTTTTAAATTTATAATAACTCAGGATATAAAAGACATAATTACAAAAATAATTAATATTATTTCACTTTATTGATTAGCAAATAAAAAACATTTTCTTATACAGTCAAATTCAAATTAAAAATATAGATATAATCTATAAAAATTAATTTTTATTTTTTTTCTTGTTATAAACATTTTTACAATTAAATATAACATTTATAATCATCATTTTATATTACTTTTATAGTTAGGGGTATTTTAGTAATATTTAATTTCTACCAATTAAACGATTTCTTTTTATTTGTCACATTGATAAAATCTTACATTAATTTTCACAAACTTTACTTTCAAATCCACTCTTATTCACCACATAATTCACTCAAAATCCTCTCAAATTCATCAACTCACTTTCCTCCAAATTATCTCCCTAAAGTAAACACACCCTTAGTGACAATTTTTACGCCTAACGTCAAACATTTCGCAAAAGGTTGCGCTCAACGCCATTTTTCTCACTAAATATTTTGCTCAAAGACACCCATCTACCGCCCAACGACCTGAAATTAAATTGTTTCAGACCTACAATGAAAAGTGGCATTCAACGGTGCCTTGTCACCACTCAACACCAAAACATTTGCATTTCTTACGCTCAATGGTACAAGTTTGACACTTAGCACTCTAGAGCTAAAATGCTTCCAGACCTGTACAATGATCTAGCGCTTCGCGCCAACTTGCTATTGTTCAACACTATATCAAATAACAGCAGATGAAAATCCAATGATTTGTGAAAATCTAATGATTTGTGAGAATCAAACATATTCAACTGATCAAATTGGTATTCCCTTTTGGTATTTAGGTCAAAAACAATTTTTAATGTTAAGACACATATCAATTAGCTCAGTTGATCATATCTTCATTTTCTCAATTCAACTCAACTCAACTAAATCAACAAAACAACATTTAAAACAACCAACATTAGCAAATCGACCAATTCCAAACAAACCCAACATATAATTTAACATTCTAAATAGAGTTATAACTTTAAAACAAGGTAATTAGCTTCCTTTACCTGAGAGACAACCAAACATCTTTAGAACCTTATAAACACCTTTTAAAGCAAAAAAGAAAACTCTATCTACCCTTCAGAATCACACAAACACAATTAAGACACGCTATTAGAATCACTATCATTAGCTACTCTTTAAAGAAAACTCACACACCACATACAAATCTAAATGATCCACATGCATAGGAAAAACATACAGACTAAGAAAAATAATAGAAAATCAACTTACTTTATTCAAAAAACCAACCAGATAGAAGTGAAGAACTCATTTTGAAGATTACCTAGCAGTCTTTGATCTTCAAACAGATGAACATAGGATTAGAAACTCTAAAGAGAAATGAGAGAATTCTAAAGGAAATAAAATAAATGATGTGACTTAAGATGATGAAATTCATTTATAAAAATTGTATTTATACTTTAAACTTTTAATATTAAAATACTTTATTTAAATCCATTCTAAAATACAATTATTCTAAAATACAATTTTTTCTATACTCTTACGTTATATGTTTTATTTTAAATATTCATACTGTCACACCCCATTTAATACCCCACCTTAGTGGAGTACACTTGTCAAACCGTCCGGTCTTCCCTGGTTAAGTGGGAGACCAACTCTGCCAAGTTTTAATTCCCTTCCTTCGTTATCCGTGTAGCAGCAGCAGAGCAGTGAGGTCTAGAAAGTGGAAGTCAGGTGGCAGGCTGGGAGTGGACCGAACGTTCCGAATGGAGGCAGTACTTAAGGTAAAATGAGAAGTCTGACGACACTTTTCCCATGCAATCTTCTTCTTCCTCAAACTCAACTTTCTGAAAATCTCAAACTCTCCTCCTTCTCTCTAAACCTCCCAACCTTCTCTCTAAAATTCTAACCAATCTACTATTCCGATCACCATTCAGATTACACCTAAAGACTTCTGGTGGTCTCCTCTTCCATTAGAACCGTTCGGTTTCGGGTTGCACCTGACCTTGGGAAACTTAGAAGAAATAGTTGCTACCAACCTACTTTCGAAGTCTTAGCTGGAATTAGAGGTAAGAGAAGCTTATAAAGTTTAATTATAATTTCTCTGTATGGTTTGAATGTATGCCTGATTTAATGTATGTTTGATATCTAAAGTATGTTGCTTGATTCCTTATGATTGAAATATGGTATGTGGTGATATGAGTTGTATGGTAAGTATGAACTGTAAATTCTGCACTGATATGAGTAGGTATAAAACTTAGAGAAAATATGAATCTGAGATCGAAGGTCATTAGGACCGTTCGGTTCCCTTTTTCCGTTCGGCCTAGTGTGGTTGCTAAGCTTAATTGGTTTCCTTTAATTGTTTTATTGATAGCTATTTAAGAACGCTACTCATAAACCAAGCGTTCGGCCTTACAAGTGTTCGGCCTTAGGCTGACACTTAAAAAGATAAACTTACAACCTGATATTCTTCTTTTCAAACCGCTCGGTCACTTAATGACTGAATGGTCTAGTGAGCCTCTATTTATTGAAACGTCCGGTTTACTTGATTAAAGTCCTTTTTCCCCTTTAAAGAGTTTCTTCTTTCTTAATTCGTTCGGTCTGATAAGTGTTTGGTCATAGACCAACCTTCAACCATGATTATTGCTTATTTTATAACACTCTTTGCCAAANCGTTCGGATGACTATCACTTATAGTNCATCTCTTGNAGTACGATCTTATTCTTTGTCGNACCATCCGNCCAACTATTTATACTTCATTCTTGNGGTCCGGTTNTCTTTCGCCTGACCATCTGGTCAAACCNTCTTGTCTTACTCAAACTNTTATTCTNTCTTTGATTCATCCGGTNNGTTTCTTAACATCCTTACAGNTTGGAAGTGATAATGAACCTTGATTGAATTTGGCTAANTAAGGGAATTCCACTNGAGGAATGTCTCATGAATNTGGTGATGATTGGTAAAGTATGAATGTGGGAATGAGTCTGGTGTCGTCCTGATCCTGATATTCCGTGAGGGCGCTTTCTCAAGTAGAGAAAGGTCACTCATGTGTGGGAATGGCAGGAGGTCCGCGGTTATATGAATAGATAACCGTTTGAGGACTAACCTCGGGTGGCAGCTGATAAGGAAAGGCAGTTACTACACCACACCGGGTGCTAGGGACGACCGAGCTACAGGTTCATACCGTCCGGACAGGGTCTTAGTGGTCGGTCATGATTAAAGGAATGTAGTATGCATGTATAGAAATTGTATGTATGTATGGTTGATTGGTTTGAGTCTGTATGTTCTCGTGTATGATGAAATTGATTAATTAATTAAATTTACATAAGCTTACCCTTATCTGTTGTGTCTTTGTCTATGTTGTCGTTCGGCATCCGACCGTTCGGTTGTTCTCTTCATGGCCATGATCATCCTTTTGGATGTGAGTAGAGGATACCTTGGAAGCTACCCTGGAAGACACTCTGGAGAATGCCGTGCAGGCCGAGCTCCCCGTGGAGGTCGTACCTGAAAGCTATGCAGACCCATCCGACCTTTAGACTAGTTCATTTATTTTTTTTAGTTAACTAGCCGTCCGATTCTGGTTTTGTAAAACCGTTCGGTCTATTTTGTAGATACTGTATTTAATCTAACTGTTGTACAATTTTAAATTTTAATGATATTTTCCTATCTCTTTCATCTCTCTGCTTATTCACTATTGTTCTCCTTTATTGTTCATGTTAACTCCTAAAATGAATTATAACTTTGGTTATATTTATTGGGATGTTACAAATACAAATTTAAATTTATTTGTTTCATATAAGCACTGTAATGACTTTAAGAACAATTTTGATTATTCTCTCATTTCTAAAAAAATTCAATTAGATTGAATATGAAATTATTTTCGTTTCAAAATTTTGTTTCGCAATATAGATTTATTAGTTTTTTTTATATATAAATAGAATATTTTAGTTGTCATTAAAAAAAATTATTACCTAGTAAAACTAATAACATCGATAGGAAAAAATTGTCACTATCCTATATATTTCTACATTAGTTTACAATTTATTTTTATTTCACTTATTTTTTTCATTTTAAACTTTTTTTCTTGGATGTACATCATCATCCACGTTTAATTTTTAAGTTTAAATTTTGTACGTAAAGGTTATACTTTTTTTATTTCATTTTATCTCTTTATAATATTTTTGTATGGATCCTTTAAGTTTTGATTATATTTATAGTTTCTATATTCTTTTAAGTATTGAGAGATTTATTCTTAAAAAAAAATAGAGCTTAAAAAAGAGTAACAAATGTCGTAATGTTCAAATGATTAAATTATTGGAGTTTATTAAGTCTTTTATAATAATTACATAAAAAGTCATATCTTAAATGGTTTCTGTGCAGAGTATATATATTCTTTATCTTTAAAAAAATTATCTATAATTATTAAATTAAAATTGACCGTTCAAAAATGTAAAAATTAAAAAAAATATGTTTTTAAGTATAACATTATGTTACGTTATTTTATTTTATTTTAAAATTATGCAATTTTTATAATTTTACGTGTAAAGTCTTGACTACTTTGAAGTGAAAAATCATGAAGATATAACATTAGTAAACAATAAATAATTACTATATTAAACTATTGTTAGAAGTGAGTTTTAGGCCTAATTCAATCTCACAAAACCGGCTTGTGAGGTGAGATCTGCACCCCCACTTATATATTATAAATTGGCTTTATCTCTAGTCGATGTGAGACTTCCAATACACCCCCCTCACGCCGAGATATATACATCTCGAGCGTGAGACTAGATATTAATGGGTGGTCCGATAACGGTCCAATAGCGGGTAGAACAATATGTCCAACAAATCGTTAGGATAAGCTCTAATTAACCAGGCTCTGATACAATATTAGAAACCGGTTTTGTAGGGTTGAATTAGGCCTAAAACCGACTTCTAACAACTATAATATCTTCTACAATCTAAAACTTTAAGGAATCATGATCTACATTGGTGAAGAGAAAATGAATATTAATAAGCTCATTATTCTTTTCACAGAGTAATATTTTCAAAGTACAATCATGTACGGATAGGATGAAGATTCAAACACGACGATTATTTGAACACAATTCCTCATGTTATACAATATTATCTTTATCATTAGATTTGTTTATTTAAAGCTCATAACGTGTAAACAAAATTTTTCTATTTGAATTTGATATAACGTGTCATCACTATATGAACATTAAAAATAGAATTTAAGGTTGTAATGAAAAAGAAATTGATATAAACCACGTGATTATACATTCAAAGAATTCAGATTTATGCCAAAAGAACATACCAAAGGGAGATTGATACAGAAAAAATAAATTAATTCACACTTTAAATATCATAATCAAAGTTTATAAAAAATATATAAATAAGATAAAAAATTTAAAAATGATAATGAAGTATTATATAAAAAACAACAAAAAATCATAAATCAATAATTTAAAATTAAGAATAATTGAATCTGTAACCAAATTACAAATTAATATTATCAGTATTAAGTTTTTGTAAAATATTTGAAAATTAAATAAGGGGCGGAATTAAGTTTATAAAAAAAAAAAATCGCAAAACTCTTTGTTAAAATAGTGTTTTAAGAAATAAAGGACAAAAATTCTTTTTAGAATGTGACATATTTATTGTATTATTATTCTCAAATATGTTGTATAAATGATTGTATTTCAAAGAAATATTTTAAAAAAATATATTTCAATTTTAGTTTAAAAGAGATTAAATTAAATGAGACGACGGAAAATAAATACAAATGAAAAAAGTTTTATATTAATTTATATTTAGTTAAATTTATGTTTAGTTCTTTATTATTAGAGTAAAGTTTTACTTTCATACTTTGTTAAAATATGTAATGGTCAAGAATGGTATATACACAAAATTATTATGAGGAGGGTGTTTTAGAAATTAAAGATTTTAAGATTTTCAGTATTGCTTTATTAAGAAGTGGTAACGAAGGTTAGTAAAAGAAAAAGAAGGTTGTGGTTTAAAACCTATAAAGTAGGATTCAAACTTCATTTTATAAATCAATTTTATAGAATTGAGTTGGATTTAAAATTGACTTCTTAACTAGAAAGTAATTGGGACAAAAGGGTGAAAATATATTAACAATACGGGCAAAAAGGAGAAAAGGATTTGATGGAGTATGACGTGGAGTGTTAGAAGTTCCACGACTAAAAATAAGACCAATTTATAATATATAAGTGAGTTATGTTATGGTGTATGCGAAACGGAAACATGGTGGGTTCAAGATGGTAGGTTTGTTGTGGAACAAAGAGATGATTAGGATGGTTTGTGGTGGAGGAGTGATCAAAGGTGCATGCATGGGTGTGCCACAATGCTGCTTCTGTCTCACTCACTATCACTCAGGCTTCCAGAATTAGCAACATGTCTGTGCCCAATAGTACAGGAAATGGTGAGTCAATGCAAGTTTGGCAACCCATGATTTTCCAATGGTAGCTGCATCCTTGTACAATGTACTACTGCTTCTACAAAATGCTCTCATTTTGGTTTTTATCTTGATAGAATTAAGATTGAATTGTCATTAAGGAAATACATTTGATTACTACAAACTCTGATAGACAATGTCCATTGTTTTATGTCTTACTGTTACATTGAAGAGTTGTTTAACGTTGTATCAGAGTGTGATTGGTGATGTGAACATGTGTATCCTCGACACATGCATATGATGTACTCTTTTAATGTACCTTCATTAATTCTTCAATGTCTTTCTATTTTATTTTATTTTTACTTTACACAAATCCTCTTTTTATTTATAAATAGCAAGTTCAAATTGCTGGTAGAAAATGAAAACCTTGTAAATACACTAGATAACATTGCTTGCCCTACTTTAAGCATGATTACTTTGCATGGCACTTAAATTAAATATCTGATTGAAAACATATTTTGTTTAATTACTTTAAAATTTTAATTATATTAATATATTTTAAGCTTTAAACTTATTTTTTATTTTATTTTCATTCATTTCGTTCTTCCATTAGTATTATCTAGTTATCATATTTTAATTTGATAAAGTGTAATTCTTTCGTAAACTTTGTTTTGTTTTGGAGAAAAAATTAATTAAGTACGTAATCAAATAATCATTGAAGTAAGAAATATTTAAAAAAAATCATTGATATAAAATTGAATATTTATAAAGAGTCAGTACGTGAACTTGACAAAATATATAATAATAACTATTTTGTGACACAAACTAATAACCAAAAATTAAACCAACGAGGCGTTTTATTAGATTTTCAAAGTTTTTTTTTTTAATCTCAACAATAAACATTCTAATAAAAAATAACCAGTTGTAAATTATTAATTATACAATTATTAATCAGAATTTCGTACTTAAATATTTTTAAAATATCATTCTTAATAGTATATAAAATATTAAATTCATTTAATATATTATTGAAATAAACAATATGTAAAGTAATAATTTTAATATTTTAAACAGTATAAACAGTTATGTATAGTATCAATATTACATTGAAACAATGCATATTTTTGAAACAGATAATAAAAAAATATAACCCTTTATTTTTTATATAAGTGAATATTTAGAGTAGAATTAGAATTCCGTTCTTAGACATTCCAGTAATATATTCATTGACAAAACTGAAGATTATTATAACATGTTTTTAGTTCCTTGTCATGTTCTTAACTTATTCAAACGAAAATTGATTTCATATTTTAGATGAATAATTCAAGTTTGTTTTTTTCACTTAGATAGATGTCACTTCATTCATAAAATCCAAACTCCATAATGAATGAATGAATTAACCATAAAAGAAAGCATCTTATAATGAGGAATGGCAAAAGTGGCTGCACTGTTTAGAAATAGTCAGCAGAAAATAAGACATTTCATTAAAGACATGCTGTCTTTGCTCAGTCACTTGTTTCTACGTACCTATTCATTTCTAAATCAATGGAAAACCCAACAAAAGTAACTAAACAACCCCCACTAGGTTACCTTACCTTACTGAAACGTATGTATGTACGTATTTCTCTCTCTTTATATATATATATATATATATATATATATATATATATATATATATATATATGGTCCAATCAAGTTGCACGAGTGAAATACTTACAACAAGACTGAAAAAAATGCAAGTTGTAAAAACGAAGAGAAAGTTTTAGTGAGCAATTAAAAGCAGAAGTGGAGTAGAAGTAAAATGTTTTGGAGCATAACTAGAAAAAGTTTTGTCAAAGAAGTAAAAGTGGTTTGGTCTTTGTTAAATGTACGTTGTTGTGGTCGAGTATTTTGTTACTGTGTTTATTGTTTTATCTGTCTGAAGTGAGAGAGAGAGTAACCCAGATGCAGTATTCAAATTGTACTGTGAGCAGTGTGAAGAACAGTATGAAGAGAAGGGGAAAGTTTTGAGGAGAGTGTGTGACTGGCTATGGTCGGTTGTCAGAATTTGGTGCCTTGTCATTGTGAAGAAACAAGTGATGATGTGCTTTAACTTTAACCCATTCTACTGTTTTGGTTCTTGGCTTTATTCCCTGGACTAAACTCTCTTTAAGCAAAGAATGCTTGGAATGGAGGGACAACAAAACCACAACACTATAAAAACTATAACACAATCTCTCTTTCTCTATCACACTGCCACTGCTGCAACTCTCTCTCTCTTTTCCTATCAGAAAATAGGAACTCCACGTGTCACAATCTGAGGCCATGCTTTACCTAAAGATATGTTCTCACTAGATCTTGTTAAGTAAGAAAAGCATAGTCAAGGTCCAAAGCCATTCCTTCTCAACTGGGGTTTTTCGTTTTCAAGAGAATTCAAAAAATATCCGACACTTTAATCCCATCTTTGTTATTTTTTTTTTCACTTCTCTTTATCTTCAATCTATGAATAAAAGAGAAAACACAACAAATGTTAGCTAACAAAAGCCTATACTCATTCCAACCAAACACAGAATTATTCCTCTTGTTATTTGGTATAAAAGGGTCAATATAAATTTCTTTTTATTATGTCCCTTCAATGTTTTCCCATACCAGTTTTGTTTTCTTATGCTTACAAACTCCATTTCACACATGCCTTTCCAAAAATTTCATCTGATATATTTTTTTAAGCACAACCCTTTTAGCTTTGAAAGCCTTGCAGTCAGGTTGAGCTCATGAAATTCAAAAATCTGCAGAAAAGGTAAAATCAAAAGACATGAAAGCATGGCGTAGTTTAGACCACTTTTAACGTTAGGAATGTTCTGTTTTTTTTGTTTTTTTTTTCTGAAGTGAATAAGCAAGCACAAGGCCATTATCATATCTATATATATAATAATGTGCTTTGAAAAGTGATCATAAAGCTCCCCATTCAGCAGTCCTCTCCCAAGGTAGATCTCCATAATCTCAATCCCCAAGTGTTTCTTTCCCCGTTTCCAATGTTTGGGGTCTGATTACTTTGGTTATTAGGTTGTTCTCTTTTGATTTCTTGCTCCAGAATAAAACCATTATTTACCCATGTTAAAAGAAGAGACACAAGTGAGCTGTCTTGTGCAAATACTGTTTATCATATAACTTTTAGTTCGTATATACATCAAATCAGTTCATTTCTCTCTCATTTTCGTGCATGACCTTGGTGAATGATTTATGGGTTAATTCTTACCCTTGAAAAGTAACGTTTACCAAAGCAAGTAATAAAGTGGTGTAGGGGGTTTGCTTGTGCTTAAGGGAACACTCTACTGATTAATTAACGGCTAAACACTTGAATTAGAAATATGAAATTGGAATCTCATTTGGGGTGATATGAGATAAGATTGAAAAGGGAAGATGAATAGCATTAAGGTTATGATGGGTTTGAGCTAAAAACAAAAAAGAAAGGTTTTGTTAGATGGGATGGATCTAGCTTTCAGAAAAACTGTTTCTTGAATGAAATCGAAATAAGGGTAAAGTGAATATTCAGCTTCATTTGATTTAGTGATGATGATGGGAATGTCAGGAAAGGGTGAAAATGATGGAAAAAATAAAAAGAAAGAAAGAAAAAATGTGTGCCTGAATTGTTCTTTGAACAAAGAGGAAAACATTAGATAAGACACTTTATTTTGTTTGTTCCATTGGTTGTCTTTGGAGGAACAAGATTTAAATTGTTCATGTACCAATCTGTTTAAAGAGATGAAACGGAATTCCTGCAAAATCGTACATCAAAGGAAATCGTACCCTACTAAGTGCCTATGAAACTTCAAGATATTAGCCATTCAATATAGGCATAAATTTGCACGTTCGTGAATTCTAGTTCTTACACAAAAAGCTAACTTTTTGGTGCAATTTGATTAAGATCATAATTTTGTTTCATTGGATTGTTCAATTAAAAATACGAGATGAATGTTTATGTAGATTCGGGAAAGTTTGTTCTATAAAATAACTCATTTATAATATATAAAATTGCAAGAAACACAAACGGAAAAATTTATATGGGCAGTGACTACTAGTAACTTGAGCTAACTTCTAACTTGTCTCCATTCCCAAAGAAGTGGCATAACATTCTTGATGAGGAAAGGAAAGAATAGGCATAACTTTTTTTCATGTCCTTCACGTATTTATGCTTCAACGTGGCAAAGTTAATTCTTTGACGTGGCACTCCATATGTAATAAAATACAATGCCTCCATCTGTTATATATAAGATGGATTAGAACTATATGCTAACAAATTATCTAACAATGTAATCCATGGTTTGTTTTATACACATCAACTTAATGTTAATGTCATATGCCATAGGTTTATTGCTTAGTTAGTAACTAAAGAATTTGTTCGTTTAAAGGATATGAAAAGATGACATTACTTGTGATATTTTTCACATTATAATAACTTAACGAAATTATTGTTGAAATTTTATCAATAAAAATAAATAGATCGATTGGTAAATTTAAATTATTGATAGATTTTATTGACTAGATTTTAAAATTTTAATCATCAACAATTTTTATTGATAAATTTTTTACCAACAAAATAATCTATGCATAATACATATTTCATTTATTAATAGATTTTTTTATTGATAAAATTCATCAGTAAATGAAATATATATTACCGATGAAATAATCCATCGGTAAAAAGAGTGATAAATTTTGTCTAAAACTTGCATTCAATGTCAACTTATAACTATTTCTTTATTTATCGGTCAATTTTTTTTGTCAATAAAATTTGTTAGTAAATGAAATAAATTCTTTGATTTTGTTAGTAAATGAAAGAAATGCGTTTCATTTGTTAGTGAATTAAAGAAATTCGTTGAATTTGTTAGTAAATGAAATATGTATTATCGAATAATTCGTTGCTAAAAAGAGATTTTTTTTTGTCCAAATCATGTGTTCAACTTCAACATATATCAATTTTTTATCTTCTCCAAAGCGTAACACTATCACGGCAACCTAAAGACTTGTCACTGTTACCTCTCACTATTAATTGAACTGATCATGTCGGAGATCAAACATGTTACTAACATCACTTACGAGAACTTCTTCTTTTCCTTTTTTAGTGTTCGCATTTCAGCGTCTCTTACGAGCTCTTGTGATGTTGACATACACCAGTACAAAAATCATATTTTATAACGTACAAAAACGAACTATGACGTACATAGTTTTGTACGTTATAATAGGTCTACATATTTTATGACGTAGCAAAAATTTACGTTATCTGAACATATTATGACATTGTTTCTAAAATCAGTCCATTTTTTCTATATGAATATTGGAGAAAATTGTTTCGAATTGATATTGAGTAAAATTATCTATGTTCACATTCACTAGAGTTATTTCTTTTAAAAACATAATATGTTCAGATAACATAAATTTTTGCTACGTCATGTACACCTATTATAACGTACAAAACTATGTACGTCATAGTTCGTTTTTGTACGTCATAAAATATGATTTTTGTACTAGTGCATGTTCAACGACTCTTCATTATTCTGATCCTGCCTCTGATGGTGGGATGGTATTGAAACAACATGTGCTTCTTCTTCTTCCATATTCTCATTACAATCCATGAATGATTCTTCTTCTTCCATATTCTCATTAAAATCCATGAATGGTTCTTCTTCTTCGATATTCTCATTACAATCCATGAATGGTTCTTCTTCTTCTTCGATATTCTCATTACAATCCATGAATGGTTCTTCTTCTTCTATATTCTCATTAGCAAGTTCCATGAATGGTGGAAAGATTCTATTGTATTTCTCTATCATATCATCAAATGCAGGATTAGCAGGCAAAGTGACAGGAGGAATTTTTGTTTTCCAAAATGCATGTTCGTAGAGCTCAGGCCACTATATTCTTTCTGCTGGATTCTTTACCAACAGAGAATTGATCAAATCAACAAAATGTGGACTTGGATGACCAGGAAGAGGTGGAATAGGATCTGAAAGGATGGACTTTGTGTTACTGTATTCTCGTACCAGAAAAGGTGGTCTTCTTGCCCAACACTCGTATAACACACATCCTAGGACCCATAAGTCTGATTGATAGGAATGGATTCCATCATCATCAAAAAGTTCTGGAGCCATGTAACAGGGTGTTCCGCGTTTTGCCAATGGTACCTAAAAAGTATACAAACTCAGTATATATTAAATATATTAAAAAAAATGAAATCAAAATTTACAATTGAAACCGAAAGATGCAACCCAGAATCAAGCAAAGAAACATCTTCCTAATCTAATTTCAACCAAATAGCAAGAATGAAAATAGGAATCAAAAATTGCAATTTCAGAATGTAAATGACAAGAATTAAGTATTGGAAAATTAAGGATAAGTAAACATTCAGATCAAACATTAAGAGCAGAAACGTAAATTTGGACAAGAATTCAAAAGAAACTTGAGACTTTATTAAAATCAAGAACTAAATACAAAATTGATAACAGAATTCACCAAAGACTCACGGCCTGTCACTCTCGTGAGTATCCTCAGCAAAATCCAGAGAAGAAAGAAAACATAAAGAATTAGACTAACCTACTAAAGAAAGAACTAACTATCTAACTTTGAAACTGAAAAGAACTAAAAAGAACCTAGAAGGAACCAGATTAAAACTCTATACAACTCTCCTGTTAATAAGAAACTAAAGGAAAAAGAAAAAAAATCAAACCAAAGAAACTTAGTATAGTAAAACATACCGAGGAAGAATAAGTTGATATATTTTGTAACTCTCTGGCAGATCCAAAATCACATAACTGCAATAATTAAGCAAAGAGTAAGTGCACACTTCATTTCAAATTAGATCAAACTGATTTTAAAAACTAAACCAAGCAATCATGTACTTTTGCACACCCATCTTTATCGAATAGAATATTTGATGGTTTAATATTGGAATGAATTATTCCTTTTGAATATAAAAACATGTATATCATATCACAAGTGTATATGATAAGAATAATAAAACCTAAAAGTAGAAAATGATAAGAATAATAAAACCTAAAAGTAGAAAAACAGACTAAACTAAGACGGTTGAACCTACTCTAAAGCTTTCACCATGTCATATGCAATGTCATGAATAAAGTCTTCGGAAAACATATTATCTTGCAATTCGTCAATACCAAAAGTTACCAAGATCTCCAGATTAAAATTCATAAGCATATTTAGATCAGATATGAACATTTTAGACTAAGATGGGGTGAGAAGGAATCAAAAAGCATAAATAGTTCAATTGAGAACATTAGTCTTTTACGAGCTCTTGTGATGTTGGCATAATAGTTCAATTGAGAATATTATCGATGCTGATAATGTCTTTCTTCCTTCCCTCTTTCTCTCTCAAATTTGAGAATAACAAAAAAACCTCACCTTGTTCAGAATAAAGCAATGAGCATCGCAGGCATGGGATTTTTCCTCTTTCATGTGAGGGTTTCTTGTTATTTTAATTCTTTGAAATAAATTGACTGGAGGGTGGTTGTTTGGGGATTGATAGTACTTTGTTTGTGGCATAATTCATGAAAATAGAAAAATAAAAAGTATCAAGGATGTAGGAGGAAGAAAATAAACTAGATCCAGGTGTTTATCAATGAATTTTTTGGTTAGTAATTATCAACAAATTTTTTTATTAAAATTAATGATGATGAATTTTTTTTGTTAATAATTATCGACAGAAGAGACACTCTGTTAATAAAATTTATCAATTAAAATTTTATTAATAATTTTTTTTATCGATAAATTAATAATTTTGATTTATCAATAAATTTTAAGTATTATTAACGGACTTTAATAGTCAATAATGTCAAAATATTAATTCTTTTTTTAGGTTATGTTGGTAATAGTAATTTTTCATGCAACAATATGCAAAATATGTCGTAAAAATAATTAATTATCATATGAAATAATTTTCATATTAATATAGTTTTTGGTATTTTCATGGGCTAGTTAGGATAAATTCTCTGTCTAATGTGACTCCCATATTTTACGGGTATCTAAATTTTTAGTTTAATTTCTTTTGCTCACCAAACATTTTTATCCTTCCACAAATTATCAGACATGAGATGAAAAGGAACTCTCTGTAGTATGGAAATATACATATTAATAGAGAGATCTATAGTGTAATAATATTTTTTGGAGTTATTGCAGTACTCCATTGTCAAGGATGATGCCAAGTTGGTATGAAGAACCTTATCCACAACAACAATTCACGCAAACTAAAGATGTTGATATCCAATAATACTATGTTGGATTAAAGATATCCAAGAATACTATGATTAAATATATTATAATTTTAAGACTCAAAGAGAGTAATTTGATTTTTATATTTAAGTCTTTCATTTGTGTTGGTTCTATATTTTGTTTTTTCATTCAATTAAATTTTAATATTTGTTAAGTACAATCAACTTAGTTCATTCTTTTAAATTGGTATTCATATTGTTTGATAGCATATGTTAAAATCTAAATATGTTATATGTAAAAGAAGATGAGAATCATTTTATAACTTAAAACATTCTTTTTTCGATGAGTGACACTCTTTTAAATAAAAGATAATCTAAATTTTGACATATAATAGTTTGAAATGACATTAACAATAATTTAATAAAAATGATAATGTAAAATTTATTTAAAAATATTAGATTTAATTAAATTAAAAAATATATAAATATCAAAATGAATATAAAAATATAAATATTAAATTACTGATTAAACCTAATTTTGAAAATCCAGAATATTGCAAGGATTCAAATACTAGTATATTTATAAAGTTTGTTTTTTAAAACTGTCTAGAAAACTTGTTTTGGAAGACTTTTTTTTAAAGGTCAAAAGTCAAATGAAATATAGTACAACTTTTAGGTTACACTTAGTAATTATGAGGGTGCAGAAAGTAGAAACTGAAATGAAATAATCGCATGAATACAGAGGCTTTCAAGCAAATTTTAGGGTCTAGAAATAAAAAAATAATAATACATTGACACATTTTTTACGCTCATTTAACACGAAATATAAGGATAAAATGATCCAAAAAAGTATAAAATTTTGTAATTTTTCAAAAAAGAAGAAAATAAAAAATAAAAAAAGAATAGTATCAAATAAACGTTAAAAGTTTAGGTGTATCAAAGAATGAATTTTCAACTAAAATACTAAGGGAGTGGTCTATTTTTGGAAAAATAATCATATACAAAATATAACAAAATAAAGGAGAAAAAAAAAGTAGTTTTTTTACTTTGTAATTTTTTGTGTGTATGAAATTTTCTGAATCCACACTGAACCAAAATGATTGTGATAAAATAAGACCAGTAATTTAACGATGTAGTTCAATTATTTAAAAAAAATAAACTTTTTTTATACAAATCCATTTAATTTAATTAAAATATTTTAAATAAGCCAGTAATTAACAAAATGTAGAAAATAATAAGATTAATATGAATAGATATTAAACATTATCGTGTTTTAAATGACTTGCTCTTCTTTTTCAACTTTTTCAGCACGCATATTATCTCTCAGGTGAATAATGCCTAAGCTGATTTGGCGAGAAAAAAAATTCCAGGAAACATTTTTTAAATTATTATTTTTATTAAACATAAACTACCTATATATTTTACTTATTTATTCGGGATAACATTATTTATATGTTTTAAATATTTTTATTGGATATCTTATAAGTTTGTTTCAAGGTGCCAATAAGATAAGAAAACCCCATATTGTGTTCTTGTCTTGATTTCAGTGATTCACAGCACAATTTAGGTAATGTAATGTAATGTAATCACAACGTGCTTTTGCTACTTTCTTATCCTGTTAGTGCTTTCTTCTCTTTGTTTCTTTCTCTTCGCCAACTGTCAAATTTGGATTCGCCCTATAATCCAGAATCTTCTATGGTTCTTCTCCCAACTTTCAGGTTCCTGGTTTCGCCGTTAAACATTTGGAAAATCGTATTAGTTAGTGAATCACACTGTTTGCTTACTCTTTACCCTGCTGAGTGTTCAGCAATCTGTTTCGATTGTTTGCTGTTATTGGGATGGTGGCTGAATGGAAGAAAACCAAATCTCATTTTGTAGGCTCCACTGATTTTTGTTTAATTCTTGAGATTTCTTTATATGGATATATGTATGTAACCATGAAACCTGTCATCTCTTGTCAGTGTTTGTCATGGTCATGTGGGTGGGATAGTAGATATGCATTGATAGATATCCAAGAAAGATGAAGTTTGGCTAATTGGGTTTGATGACGGTGTTTATAGTTCACATTGAGATTGGAAACCACTGTGGATTACCATCCAAGAATTAATTAAGAATTATGAGTTTATGATCCTTCTTTAAGTGTGTAGAAGAATTATGATGCTTCTAGCGTTCAATGCAAACTTCTAGCTGGCCTTATAAGGATCTTTTCTGCAATTGGCGTTATCCACATGTATTGTCCTATAAATTCCCTATTTACTAGTTCTCCCTGACTATTTTTCAACCTAATCAAAATGTGTTCTATACTAAGAAGTTTGTTGGTGGCACAAAATGGTTTTAAGAGGCTGTTGTTACCGCAAAGATATATGTTTCAGGCTCTTAAGTCGAAAAGGCAAGTTCTAGTCTGTTGGGTAGTTTAGAAACACAATGCTGATGATTGTAATACATTTCAATGACATTTTGTTAGGTCACTATGGATAACTGGCTGTGTCAAATATCTAATGATTCTTTCCTCCATTCATTTATGCTGACTCATGTCATGATAAACTTTTATTATAGTTTGCGAGAGGTCGGCAGGTTTAGCGCTTCAACAAACTTTTTTTTTTTTCTGGGTATTTCTTATTTATTTATCAATGTTCTCAGGTCCTAATGATTATAAAAGGATTGTTTAGAAGGTACGAAAGATGGAACCCTGTTCATCCAACTTATGGAGCGTTTTGGGGAATGGGTGTGGGCGTTGGTTGTGGTGTTGGATGGGGTCCTGGGTTTGGCCCTGAAGTGATAGGCTATGTTGGAGCTGGCTGTGGCATTGGATTCAATGTAGGCATTACTTTTGCTGGTGTTGGAGTTGGGCTCCCTGCTCACTTTGTCTTTGTAGCTCCATATAATGGTAAATCTCTATTACTAAGTGAAGCCATTGATTGCTATCTTAAAGTGTCACTTATACAAGTGAAGTCAGTTTTTGTATGCATTTTGGGGTCATCAGGAACTGTCTTTCTCAAACAGTGGATACAAAGTTCATGTTCTGTGAGAATTTTGGACTTCCAAGCCTTCATTCTTAAACTCATGCAGAGTCTTCATTCTTAAACTCATGCAGATTAGATACAACTTATTTTAATATTGCAGGGGCTAGCTGGATGAGAAATTTACCTTGTATCTCTGACTTGCAAAGAGAAGCCAGTGGAAAATTGTTTGAATTTAGGCAAAGGCATTTATCAATCAAGGGAATTGACTTCTTTGACACGAAGAAGAACCTGTCTTTGATTACTTCTTCTGCTCGTAGAAGTATGCAAACATTCCATAACCAGTTGTTCTGCTCTCATAAAGGTATTATTGCATTTATCTTTATTTCAATGTAAAATTTCTCCCTCGTGTTTTCATAGGTTTTTGTGCATTCCTCCACCTGTTTTCTAGCTAGATTGAGTTACTGATTTCAATTTCCTAAACGAATTTATGGTTTGACTCTGAATTCTCAAATTCCAGGACTATCCCTCCAAACATGACATGGTTAATGCATTATTTGGTTTAGGAATATCAGAAATTCCTTTGAATTCTACCTTAGCGTCTTCAAGCAATTAAGCCCATCCTATAGAATATGAATTCTTTTGGTTTGTAGAAAGGAGGTCTTTGACCTTGAATGAAGGAGATAGCAGCCAAAACAGGCAAAGCTTCCTGGCTGTGATTCAATTCTAGGTTGAAGCTGCCCCAAAGGAACATTAGCTTAGCTACCTCCCCCCAAAAAATTTCGAACAAGTTAGTAGATGGGTCAACTTTTAAGTAATTGGTCAATCAAAACACAGGCAGTTTGCCAGTAATGAGAATCTAACAAAACTGATGCACGTCTCTCAAATTCATGTTGCATGATTTTATATGGTAATGTTCGGAAACTTTTGTCATCAGACAAAATGCCTTTTATCTAATGTTTTTCTTATTTAATGAGCTTAAACCCAAGTTAGAGAGAAGGTCGAAACCATAATCATGAGAATTTTCTCTACTTTGGTACTTTGTTTTCTCGTGATGCGCCAAATATGAAATATAGATTAACAACGTATAGACAGCAAGTGGAGGTTTCCCAACTGTAAACTCAATCCTTATGTAAAGCTAATTATTATCAACTGTTCTAAACTGATCCCGCATCTGATTCCAATTTTTAGTTTTCCTTGTTGGCCCATTCTGATATCATCCCAAAGATTTTTATTCCTCTGGACGTGTGAGCTAAGGCTGTTGAGAATGATATCTGAAAGTTTGTTTCTTTAAGATGAATTCTTCGTGCTGAAACAGTTTAAGTTGGAGAATGAGAAGTGCATGATGTAGCAGATGATGTCCTCTTAAAGCAATTAGTTTGAGAGAAAGTAGCTCATATGTGCATAAGTCTAGAGTTGTGAACCTGTTATCGGAAGATCCTTGCACTACTCTCATTCAATGCGTCATTTCATTACTTGCTGAAGGAAGTGAACTTGACGTTACGTCTCTTATTTTGCAGGAAAAGATTCTTGACTTCTGTGCTTCTCATTTGCATTTTGTTAACTCGGAACCGAAGATCTTGTTTTCACTGTAAATAGATGAGATATAACCTTTTGTTCTACTCTATGTCTTGTTCCAAATTCAGCTGTATTTTATATTCTTTTAAAATGCCCTTTTTTTTTCACAAAGTTGCACCTAACAAAAACATATTAAGATCTCCTAACCTTGTCCAACTTAGAGAAACAAAAACATACAATTTCCTTGCATGTAACACTAGTATTTTGCCCAGGTGTGACGGTTTTTTTGTTTTTTGTTTTTTTACAATATAGAAAAAAAATTATCGTGATATGAATAAAAAGTTATACAAAATAATTATCTCACTTTCAAATCTAGATAATAAATTATACATGAGTATAATGACAAAATATAAGAATTCCCTAAAGAAACATTTCATTATTATAAACAAAAAATGAGAAATTTAAGTCCCCTTATACAGAGAGTGTGGTGGGAAAGGAGTAGACAACAATCTCTTTTCCCTAACCTTATATTCAAACAAAACATATAATATATTAACAAGCTTATTCTTCTATTCTATCCAAACATTTTTAGTAAATTTGGGATTTTACAACCTTTGGGTAACTTAGTTCCTAGAATAAAGTCAAGGAAATAAGATATGAAATGTTGATTGAAATGACCTCACTACTCTGTTAATTCAAAACTTTCTAGAGAATACAATTTATGTCAAACTTTACTAAGTTATTACTATTTCTTTGGCAATATTATATTTCTCTTTTATTTATTTTTATTCCTCGTCTGATTTAGAATTCTATAGACATCCTATCCTCTTTAAAATAAATAACAATTATTATTCCTATTTTTTCATTAGTATTATTTTTCACGTGAGAATTCAAATTTTTATTTTTATCTTCCACGAATGGTGAAAACATTCTCAATTTGAATAATTTGACATTACGAGTAGTCAAAACTATCACTGACTTTTTGAACAAAAGGGTTTAAAATTATGATAATTTATTGTGATAAAACATTGACCATATAATTGTTATTGATCCAGAATTATTTCAAAATTTTTACGTTGGAAATATTCCTGCATTGAATTTATCACCTAAACTTCTATTAAAAGAATATGAAAAATTCCTATAGATTACCTTCTTTGAATGGATAAAAATCTCTTCAGTTTTTCATTAGTGAATTTTGTCTTGATATATACAACACTTGATGGATTAGTAAACATCTCTAAATGAATTTGATCGATAAATTAACATCTCTAGATTTGTCAATGATGCATAGACGTAGACCTACAATATCTTTCATTCTCACGTGTACCATTGGTTGATTCCTTTAATTTGAATCATTATTCCTAATAATTGACTGAATATGTTTAATCTTAGTAGTCATAATTGAATCTAAATTGGCTAATATATGACTTACTATTTATGCCATAAGAAATTGATTTATTGACCTTGTTAATAGCAATTCATGTTTCTTATTCACTAATCACATTATTATTATTTTTCTCAATATTATTTTGAACATGAAGTCATGTTTGGAATTATTCTACCACTACACAATTTTGTACAAAAACAATACCATATATGTTATACTAATCAAATATAAGAAAACCCCACCAGAAATATTTTTTTAATACGTAATTATTTCGAGCTTGCCAATTTATTTTCAATAAAACTTAGTTTTAAAACTATGTCTATGCATGAGTTAATGTTTGTTTGTGTCTTTATTAAAAGAAATTTAAAAATTGAGAAAATAAATCAATATTTTTATGTTTATAACTAAGTTTTGAGTATAATCAATATGGTGATTTATAAGTTTAAAAATTTAATGCTAGTAGATTTTGTAAAAATATCAAAGATAATACATGTTATATAAAATAGACTTTTTAATAATGTAAAAGATATACATAAGCATGTAGAGTAGACTCGTTAAAAATATAAATAAGTGTATAGATAAATCGGTCTAATATATATTATTAGACTCATATAATCATTGTATTAACAAATTTGTCTATTATGTATTGTTAGACTTCTCTAATCAATATTTGGACACACTAATATAATGTATATTGCTAAACTTTGTAATGGACAAATTTGTGTGTGTATATATATTGAAAGACTTGTATAATTAGAAAATAGATAGAGTCATTAATAGACTTGTCTAATATGTGTATGAACATATTTTTCTAATTTATATTGTTATACTTGTCTAATTAGTGTATGGAAAAACTCATTTAATGTTCATTGCAAGATTCATCTAAACTCATTTATTATGTATTCTTAGATTTATATAATAAGTGTATGAAACATTGTTAAATGTGTCTCTTGTTTTTCGTTATACTTGTGTATGAATAGACTGGTCTAATGTGTATTGCGAGATTCGTCTAATTAGTGAGTGAAAAATATTATCTAATGTGTATTAATAGAATGGTCTAATTTGTGTATGAAAAGTATTGTCTAATGTATATTGTTAAAAGTCATTTAATCAATATATGAATTATTCGTCTAATGTGTATTACTAAACTCTCCTAATTAATACATCAACATACTTGCCTCATTTTTTGTATTATACTCATCTAATCCATGTATTTCTAGAATTGTCTAATATATTTTTTTTATTCTCGTTTAATTGATACGTCATGGAATAACTCGTCTAATATTTTTTCTTATACTCTTTTAATTAGTGTATGAATAGTCTCGTTTAATGTGTATTGCTAGATTCATTAAATATTTTGCTATATTTGTCTAACTAATGTATGAAATCAAATTCGTCTAATTAACGCATCTATGGTCTAATATGTATTACTAAACTTGTTTAATCAGTATATGGATACATTCGTGTATGATACGTTCTTCACTAGGAAAAGAATACGATCTTTTCTAAATTTGAATTCTCAAGAAGCACACCAAAAATAAATCAAAAAAGAATGCAAAATAAGACAGGGATGAGATGTCATAATCTAGCATATTGATAAGTCAAGTGAAGATTTGCCACAAAGAAGTCAATCTTTGATTTAGAATCAGGTTCTAATCCAAGAACCAATATAATTCTCGCACAAAAATGTAAATTCATATACTATGACTTAAAAGTATCTACATTAGCTTTTGTTACCTTTATATAGGCACATATGTTTAATAAAACCTAGAAACTCAAAAATAAAACCCAAAATTCAAAACACATAAAAATAACAGAAAATGAAAATTACAGATCCAAACACAAATCTGTAAATGAAAATCTTTTTATAGATTTTGTCATAAATCCTTTGAATTGCTAATGTTCTTCTCATAAATATTTCTAGGTATAATTCTCTATCAGTGTAACTTATATTACTAAACTCTTTTAATTGATGTATAAACTCTTATAATGAGTATTACAAATATACATAGACTCTCTTAAAATAAATTATAATAAATTATATGAATAAATATGTAGAGTAATGTATATGAACACATTACATGAAATAATTATATATTTATTTAAAAACAAACTAATTTCTAAAATAATTGTTAAGAATATATATCATGGATTAAATTAGTTAACAAAAGAATTCTAACAAAATAATTTCAAAACATAATTAATGTTTTAAAAAATAAGATTAAGAATAAAAAAATAATATATAAATATAGTTTCATTTTCATGATAAATCATTTTAAGATTAAAATAAATAGATAAATAAATAAAATAAAATAATATCAACTTTACACATGATTGATGTTTTAAAAAATAATATTAAGAACGAAAAAACATAGTGTATAAATATACTTTTTCCTTTTAGGACAAATCAGATTAAAATTAAAATAAGTTTATAATTAGATAAAATAATTTGACGGCAGTTTAAAAACCAATCAAATAAATAAAATAATAAAATAACGGTTTAAGGAGACAATTTTTCATATGACACTAGAAATAATTTTTAATATATATATATATATATATATACATATATATATATATATATATATATATATATATATATAATTTTAATAAATAAAAAAAATACTGTTTTTAAATTTAATTTATTAAATGATCAATTATAAATTATAAAAACATAAAACTAAGAATAAAAAATAGTATAAAAATATATCTCTATTTTTTATAAAAACCAATTTAAAATTAAAATAAATATATAAAAATATAAAATAACTTCTATTTACCTATCACAAGAAAATAAATATAAATGAAAAAAAATAATACTGTCAAATAACTAAAATATCATTATTAAAAATACTTATGGACCAAATAAACATGAGTAAAAAAATAATTTTCTTAATATAAAGATTTCTTATATTATAATAGATTATAACAACTTTAGAGATTAGAGGAAAATAAGTGTTAATATAAAAACTAAAGTAATTATACAAAATGATAATTATTACTTGAAATAACATAATAATAATAATAATAATAATAATAATAATAATAATAATAAAATAATAATAGTAATGATAGTGGTAATAATAAATCAAGTAAATTTAACTAAATGTAATAGCCAGCTGAAAATGAATTACATGAATTGTATATTGTACTGAAAAACTTGTAGAATTGTAAATGGTGTGAAAGTAAATGATTAAAATAGATAAAATGATTCTGAGGAAGTAAATAAACATAAATACAAATTTAGATATAAATATCATAAAATAAAAATATTATAAATAAATAAATAAATTAAAAGACTTTAAAGGTGATGCTTATGAAAAAGGAAAGATAAAGCATGTAATTGAAAGAATAAAAATAGTGATGCCATACATATTAACTACTTTTTCATTAGTGATGATGATGATACACAATACAAGGATTCCTAAATGCTTTTTTTTAGAGGTTTTCTTTACGTTATATATATGTCTCATTTCCTTATGTATATAAATCCTACTCATGAATTAAAATGCAATTTATTTCTCAAGATAAAGACTTTTAATATTTTCTTAAATATGCTATTATATATATTTAAGATTCTCAGCAAATCAACTTTATCAAAAGTGGAATAGGGATGACAATCACAGGTTGGTGGGCTTGTTAGTCCCTGAATTTGATGGGTCCAGTTTGATTTTTTAATTCATTAATTCACTTTTTCAAAATTAAAATTAAAATAAAAATTAATTTAAAAAAATATTTTCTTTTTGTATAATATGAATTAAAAGATACATTTTCAATTATTAATTATAATAAAATTTAACATATAAAAATAATTAATTTTATTAAATTTAAGTCAAAATATAAAATAACTTAAACATTTTCCCTTCCTTCTATTTTTTATCATGTTTAGACTGCCGAAACAGACTTGGGTGACTTGTTTTGTCACTTATAAAGTTGACTATTTACTTTTAATATATTTTTAGTTATTAAATGCATGATATATAATATATATATACATATATATTTTGAACCTTTGCATTATAAATAATTTTGATACTGTGATGAAGTTGCATGTGTGATTCTGCACAGCTGAATAAGTTATTATATTATTGAGTGACTTTCTCATGATAAGATGTAGATCTCTTGTTATGATAAAAATGATCCTCTTCCTCCTCTTGTCATCATACATACACAAACTTCCTTTTATGCTTTCTCTTTAACCTCATGTGCCAAACCAAAAAGTTATACCTTTCATTAATGGGATGTTAGAAAAACACAAAAAATATAATTAATTAATAATGTAACAAATGTAAGGATAGGGTTTCGGTGCATTTTCCATAAAACAAAAAGTTAATCAATAGATAAATCTTGTTTACACGTTATGTCCATTAATATTTGATTACCTACACATACATGAGACTGATGACCTAATTAAATCTTATTTTTTAATTTTACATCAGTCATGAATTATGTATATATATAATTTAGAATTACAAGTGTTATTTGATCCCTCTTGCTTGTGTAATTTAAGACAACCAAAATTTAGATGCACATGGAAGTCTGAATAATCTAAGTCAGGATCAAATACAACTGTTGAAAAAAAAAAGAAACCTAATAACAAATTTATGCACTTGGTAATTTGTATAGATATATTTCACATGATTGGAGAATCATAACACACCATACATGTTCATGATAACAGGTGTTCAATGATAATCTGTGAGATAAAATTGAATTGGTAAAATCTAGAAGTACTAGCTAGCTGGCTTGCACATGACAAGGTTGTTCATAAAAAAGAACAGAGTTAAGGTTGTCCTAATATCCTAAGAGAGAAAGTAATTGATTCTTTAACATTCATAATGGTAAGATTAAGATGAAGATACAATTTTGTACTTATATAAGTATGCATAATTAAATGGTTATTATGAGGGTAAAGAAGAACAGTAAGTTTGTAAGCCCTGGAAAAGTTAAATTCTTTTAAATACCTGTGGGCCACAGAAATGTGATTTAAGATTCCCAAATTACATGGCTATGGTGGAAATGTTGGTACTAAGATGATTAAGGTAATTTTTTATTGTTTCCCTGATGAAAGTAATTATTGTGTTTTCTGGTAACGAGGGAAATCGATGATAATGATGGTAATTGATGATGCATCTGCCAGTGAGCTAATCATTTTTTATCATTTAAGTGAAGATCAGTGAGAGAGCATACCATACATCTATCAGAATGTTGACTTTAGTCTCTGAAATTTTCCATTACAATGATGCAGGTAACGGTAAAGTTCCTCTGCATCACACTGTGTATCTTCTGCTCAGTCACAAGAGCCACACTAAAAAGATAAAGTTAACCTTTTTTTTTTTTACATTCTGTTTATAGGTCTTGTCATTAAAATAAGTGAGAAATATCTATAATTTACAAAAAGAAACTAAATTGACTGAACTTTGAGCTTAATTTTTTATGTTTATGTTTTGACATGTAATTGTATGATATTGAGAATATATTTGATGCAAAGGAAGAAGAGTTACCGTTTTGGTTGGTGTTTGGCTGTCATTGGCGTGAAGGCATTATTTGTCTTCATGAACGCTCTTTTTGTTGGTTATCAATGAATGGCGTATTTGTCTCTTGTGTTTTCAACAGTTGGGTGACTATGATGTCAAAAAATGACAAGTGCAACCATCATTTTAGTGCATGATACATGAGAAAGTTTTTATAGTAATATTACTTAAGAATCTTTTTCTTTTTTTTTTAATTTTAAAAAGTATATGTAAGAATCTCAGAATTGGGCATTGGGATTTGGGACATATACCACCTCAATTATTTTATTGACAGAAGAGTCTGCAAATGACAGATTTCACAGCATGAGCATCTATTGATTAGATTAGATCAGTTTTATTTTCTGGTTTTTGTGTAATAAAAATAGTGATGAACACATAAGGAAGGTCACATGCTCCTTGAGCCACCTTGGCTCCACTAAGCTTGAGTGTGAATTACATTGCTTTTAACAGTCTCCGGAATAAGAGGGTCATATTGACATTTGAGTAGACACCAAAAACTGGAATATGCTTTGTGATTGCTTCCCATTGTTACAGGAGCATTAGTCTCTTTCTCTCCTTGTCTTTTCTCTCTCTTACCCACTAATTCCCACCACCACTGCTACTATTACTCAATGTTTCCTCATTGCATTACCCTCTTTTTGTTGTTATATAAAACAAACCTCGTTCAACATTACCACATGTCACACACCAATATCATGACGATACCTCAACCATGATTCTTCCTCACCTTCTTTTCTTTCCATCAAGGCTTTCTTTTATTTTTTATTATTATCATCCTTTTTCCATTCTCAGAATCTGGAATTGGCTAATGTCCTATATACTTCTTCTTGCTGTCACTGTATGCTCATATATACACTGCTTTTAGTAACCAAAGGTTGAGACTTTAACAATGTCTTCTTCTCGTTATGCCACAAGCAGTGCTTTGCTTTTTCTGTTTCTGGCTGTGCTTCTTGCGAAACTTAGCTTTTGCTTCTCTACCAAGGTAATTCTAACAGTGGTGGTTTTGTTTGGCATTTTTGGTTATGGTGATCAGTAGTTTTATGGATTCTTAAGTGAACTGTGGAATATGAATTGGATGGCAGGTTTATGTAGTGTACATGGGAAGCAAAAGTGGGGAACACCCAGATGACGTTCTTAGGGAAAATCATCAAATTCTTGCTGCTGTTCATAGTGGAAGGTCAGAGCTAAGACCACTTTTATCATTTTTTGGCAAATTTTCTCCAAGTCTTTCCGTTAGTTGCGTTTTCTTTATCACCCCCTTGTTTTTAAGTAAATGGTTTTCTCATTTTTTTTCCCTTCATTGTAATGTTTTGACAGCATTGAACAAGCCCGAGTCTCTCATGTTTACAGCTACAAACATGCTTTCAGAGGCTTTGCAGCCAAACTCAGTGATGAACAGGCTTCCCAAATTTCAAGTATGTCAGAGGAAGTTTTGCTTTTGCATTTTCTTTTCTTTTTCTCAACTTCTTAATTTCCAAATTGTCCAACATAACCCTTGGTGCTAATTTTAATGGCCCTGTGATTTGGGTGTTCAAATTTAACCAGAAATGCCGGGAGTGGTTTCTGTTTTTCCCAATTCTAAAAGAAAGCTGCACACAACTCATTCCTGGGATTTCATGGGACTTCTGGATGACCAAACCATGGAGACTCTTGGTTACTCCATCAGAAACCAAGAAAATATCATCATTGGTTTCATAGATACTGGTAATTGCATATATTCTTCGGTTCATAGAATCTCCCTTTCCACGCTTCATTTATTACTTTAGAGTGGCAGAGTATCAGTCCCTTTATTCCCCTTCTTTTAGCAGTAGCAGGCATAAGGAAAGCATAATTAATAACATTGGAAATTACACAATGGCATTGCTGTTGTAGTCAAATTCTTCAGTGAATTCTTTTAGTTAACTAAAGCACTTTTTGTAAGGAAACCTATGTTTTATTCATCTGCTGTGAGTCTCTTCACATTTACCGAATAACTGGCTATTATTCCAAATATGCAATATAGGACTGAGATCTTGATAATGAATGAGTTTGATAATGGGTCATATTCACCTTCACTATTCACTCAGGAATTTGGCCTGAGTCCCCTAGCTTCAGTGACACCGACATGCCTGCAGTGCCACCAGGCTGGAAGGGCAAATGCCAATCAGGGGAAGCATTCAATGCCTCATCTTGCAACAGGTTTGTGACTGAACCCCATATTTTTATTTTCACTTCAAGGAAATTATTTTCAAGTTGGTTTTTTGATCTTCCATGGTTAACAATTTGTGCAATAGGAAAGTGATAGGAGCCAGATACTACAGGATTGGATACGAAGCTGAGGAAGAGTCAGATGCGAAAATCTCCTTCAGATCTGCGAGGGATAGCACTGGTCATGGGAGCCATACAGCCTCGATAGCAGCAGGGAGGTATGTGGCAAACATGAACTACAAGGGACTGGCAGCTGGAGGAGCAAGAGGAGGTGCACCAATGGCCAGAATTGCTGTGTACAAGACATGTTGGGATTCTGGTTGTTATGATGTGGACTTGCTAGCTGCCTTCGATGATGCCATAAGAGATGGGGTTCACATTTTGTCTCTTTCACTGGGTGCTGAATCACCTCAAGGAGACTATTTCAGTGATGCCATTTCTGTGGGGTCATTCCATGCGGCTAGTCGTGGGGTGCTGGTTGTCGCATCAGCTGGAAATGAAGGGAGTGCTGCTTCTGCCACAAACCTTGCTCCATGGATTCTCACTGTTGCTGCCAGCTCAACTGATAGGGATTTCACTTCTGATATCATATTGGGAAATGGTGCCAAAATCATGGTAAATAAAACTTGTTCAATGTTGGCTTAAATATATTCTTGCCAGTTGCAAACAAAAAAACAAAACATTTTTTACACCAACAAAAAACACTACATTTTTCGCCTGTCTCTGGAGATTAAAAATATATGATTTTTTTGAAAATTCTTAGAGTTAAAATGAATAAAGCTTAAGTAACCTTAGAAAAATAATGATTAAGGAATTAAAAGTAAATTTCTTTTAGCGTCTCTAGTTGCCCATCACCTCTGAAAGAAGCTACAACTTGTAATTTTTCATCAAGTGTTAATTTGACGTGATTTATTCCATCCCAGTGCATTTCCAAACACAAGGTTTATAGAAAAGTGTTACCAATGTACTTCCACCATACCATAATTTTAATAAAAAATTATCTACGGTTTGATTTTATTTTTTTAAGGTAGCATTTGGGTATACTACTAGCTGATTAGCTTTCCATAATTGAAACAGGGTGAAAGTCTCAGTCTCTTTGAAATGAATGCCTCCACAAGGATAATTTCTGCTTCTGCAGCCAATGGAGGATACTTCACTTCTTACCAATCCAGGTGAAGCAAGGTACTTAAAAGTGAGAACTACCTACGAATGAGTGCAAAGATGTGACTCCTAAGTTATGTTTTCCTTCTTTTTATTGGCCTCTGTAGTTACTGTTTGGAAAGTTCTTTGAATAAAACAAAGAGCAAGGGCAAGGTTCTGGTGTGTAGACATGCAGAGAGTTCAACAGAGTCAAAGGTGCAAAAGAGCAAGATAGTGAAAGATGCTGGTGGAGTTGGCATGATACTTATTGATGAGAGAGATCAAGATGTTGCCATCCCATTTGTGATCCCTTCAGCCATTGTTGGAAAGAAGATAGGAGGACAGATTCTATCCTACCTCAAAACTACACGGTTTGTTTTGTATTAAGAATGAAAAAGAATGAATTTCTGTTAAGTATTATTCTACTTCCATTCTCCGAAGTTTAAGTTTTCATCCTGTTATATACTGAACAGTAAGCCTGTGTCAAGGATATTTGGTGCAAAGACTGTTCTAGGAGCTCATCCTGCCCCAAGTGTAGCAGCTTTTTCCTCTAAAGGTCCCAATTCTTTAAACCCTGAAATTCTGAAGGTGACTTTCTAACTACTAGCAACTGAATTCTACATTCTCGATTTGGCTTCATAATACTCATTGCTACTTTTTATTTCATTCTCAGACTTTTGAGTTCTGATTGTGTTTCTGTTGTTACACAGCCTGATGTCACAGCTCCAGGTCTAAATATCCTTGCAGCTTGGTCTCCAGCAGCTGGAAACATGTTCAACATTCTCTCAGGAACTTCCATGGCGTGTCCTCATATAACAGGAATCGCAACCTTAGTCAAAGCTGTCCATCCTTCATGGTCTCCATCTGCTATCAAATCTGCCATCATGACAACTGGTAATGCACTAATTGATATCATTTTCCAGAGGCCTATATATAACTATGTTTAGAGTTTCTTAGTCAGACAATTGAAACAAAACTCCATAGTAGATTAAATTTGAGTAAACCATTCATTTCTATTAAATTGTCTCCTAAGTAGTCTCTGAAATAAAACAAAAAATAAAAAATACAGTATTGGTAACCCTTCACTCAAGTATTAAATATTCATCACTTTAGTTCCTATATTGATTTATTAACATTTAATAACCAATTTAAAGGGTTTTCAAAAACATAGAAGTTTACTTAAATTGATTTCTAATGCTTGGAGAATTATTTATAGAATTTTTTTAGTTAGGGACTATTTAGGAGAAGGAGTAAACTTAAAGATAAAATTGATGGTATATTCGGTTAAATTCCAATTGTCAATGTCTATAAATCTAGAAAGTGAACATTATGAATAATATTTTATATCACCAAATGAAGTAATATGATACATAGAGAATGCTACTATTATAGTCTCTAATACACCTTTTCCAACATACTCTTACATTACAAATTGGGTTGAATGAAAGCCATTAAACAAGGGTAAAACTCATTATTTAATAGGAGCTCCCAATAATAAAGGGAATATTGGAAATAATATATTAAAACATTATGCTAACCTTTCTAATGATAGTGTTAACTTTCGTACAGTGCACTGGCTTCTCTGGTTCCACTTGAGAGACTAATTATGAATTCTTTATGCAGCTACAATATTGGATAAGCACCACAGACCCATCACTGCAGATCCAGAGCAAAGAAGGGCAAATGCATTTGACTACGGATCAGGGTTTGTAAACCCTGCTAGAGTTCTTGATCCTGGTCTCATCTATGACTCAGAGCCTGCAGATTATGTTGCATTCCTGTGTTCAATTGGTTATGATCAGAGGTCACTCCATCAAGTTACAAGAGACAACAGAACCTGTGATAGGGCATTCAACACAGCATCTGACCTGAACTACCCATCTATTTCAGTGCCCAATCTTAAAGATAACTTTTCTGTTACTAGGATTGTGACTAATGTTGGGAAAGCAAGAAGTGTTTATAAAGCTATAGTGTCTTCTCCACCTGGTGTTAGAGTCAGTGTTATACCTAACCGGTTAATTTTTACAAGAATTGGGCAGAAAATGAATTTCACTCTGAAGTTCAAAATAACTGCTCCCTCAAAGGGATATAAATTTGGGTTCTTGTCATGGGGGAATGGGAGGTCACAAGTCACTAGTCCTTTGGTTGTCCAGGTTGCACCTGAATTAAAATAGGTTGGTGAGATAGCAATGGTTGTATATATCAATATTAGCTTAAGAGCTTTCAGAATTCTAGTCACCAGAACAATGATTCCTATTGAAATCCTGATGCAACAGATGGTAGCTGCCAAAATTAGGCTCATTGTGTGCTTGGAGCAGCAACAGTTACCAAAGTATCCAAAGAGATTACAATGAAATTCTTTATTTATCAGTTCAACATATTCGCTTACACTTTGTTTAAAAGTTAGTCAATTCCATATGCAGACATCTGAGATGAGCTATGTGACTCAAATATTTAAAAAAGAAGGTGAAGTTTAGGGGGAGTTTTCAAAATAAAAATTCTGAAGTATAGGTGTATATGGTGTTTAACTTTGTTTTTAGGTGAGTCTCTTTGATATGGTATCTTTTCTTTCAAGTGTAAAGTAGCATTTACTTATATTTTGTTGTAGGTATATTGTTGTTCTCGTTGTTAACTCTGATATGAAATTTTTTTATAAATGGGTATCATTAAGAAGATATTATTATATTAAATCTAATTTATACTTTTAATTCAAAACCTTAAAATATATGAGTTTATATAACATTTAATTTTATCATTTAAATATAATGTGAGATTTAATTATTTTCAAGTAAACATTTATTATTGAAAAGAAGGCTGATAAGCATAAGTGGTGCTAACTGTAAGGAACAGCCTTTTCATCATTTCAGCAAACCATTGCTGTCATAGAATCCATATCAGTTTCCACAATTTTGAGTGGCACAGTTCTCAAATCAATCGTTCTCCTCATAATTATTATACCTATTTGGTCCATCCCCTCGTCTGAAAGCTCCTGCTTATTTCTCAAATGCAATATTTTAGAAAACGGACCCATCACCCACTAATTTTTTCTTGTATATCTGGGAAGAATAATGCTAGAAACTCTCTTTTTGTCTGAACAAAATTTTGATGCAAGAAAATTTTTCGTTCTCAACAATTACTTTAAAGAAATTTATTTTTATTTTATGATGTATAAAATGTGAAACACTATCTTATTTTTTTATCTAGAAATTTCATAAAGTTATGTTATAAAAGCACTAACACGTCCTTTTCAATGCACTTTATATTATTACCATAAATTATTAAAAGTGGGTCTCATTCTTATGCTCAGCGAATAATTGTGAGTGTGACAGTGAGTGTCCTTCTGGTACGAAACATAGTATAAAAGTAACCAGTGTCTTTAGTCACAGAAGATTCTTCGTATTGGGATAACGATACTTTGACACCCAGAATTTGACAAATTTTTTACACCGCCATGTGTCAAATTCTAGGTGGTCTACGTGTTTTAAAAAAATGAAATGAAAAAATGACGAGGCTTATATTCTGCGAGGTTCTAAAGAGGAGTTTTGAAATTCAGATTTCAAATTTGCATTTGAGAGATTGGAACCAAAAACCTAGAGAGAGAAACTCTCCCTCCCGCGACAAAAGCTCCATCCCCGTTTCCACCTTGACGTGTCGTTCAACGGCCACCGGAGGACCACCCAGAGACTTTGTTGCCGATCAATGGTGGAAAGTTGTCAGCCCCTGTCGTACCCTGCCGTCTCCATCCGCTGGTGTACCTTGTTGTCTCCCTCCGCCGTCTTGTCCTGCCTTTATTTTGTGAACTTTATGTGTTATTGTTGATGAAAGAGATTGGTTGTTCAAATGAAGTTTGTATGGACATTATGCATGGTTATTTAAGATTTTGTAAAACTGAATCTGTAGTAACAGACATGGGAGCAAAGCGCAAATAAGTGGGTACTTCAGGCAAACTTTCTGCACAAGGGTGTCAACTTTGAAATTGGCCTTGTTTTTAAATTGAACAAACTTTTTTTAACACTTATTAGAATTATTGGATACAAAAGTGATGTTCAGCCATTGATGATCACGAGTATATGGATGTACATGGCCAAGGGAGAATTATTATTAGCACTCAATGTGTAGTAACAGACCTGGGAGCAATGCACAAATAAGTGGGTAGTTTAGGCTCACTTTTTGCACGAGAAGGGCATCTCTGAATCTGCCACTTGTTTTGAACTGCAGCATTTATTGATAATTAATGAATTTTATATATGAATTAATAAATTTATATAATCTTGTTCTTAAATGATAATTATTGAATTTTATCCAATATAATTGGTTAACAGTAAACTGTGGAGTTCAAAACAACTGGCAGATTCAAATATGCACTCCTCGTGCAAAAAGTTTGCCTAAACTACCCACTTATAATGCCTTTGCTACCACTTTCGTTTCTGCACCATGACTTTAAAGAAAAATGTTTCCTTGGGGATGGACTTGGATATAAATTTGTTCTTAAAGGATAATTAATGAATTTTATTCAAAATAATTGGTTAACAATAAACTCTGTAGTTCAAAACAAGTGGCAGATTCAAAGATGCTCTCCTCGTACAAAAAGTGAGCCTAAACTACCCACTTATTTGCGCATTGCTCCCAGGTCTGTTACTACACATTGAGTGTTAACAATAATTCTCTCTTGGTCATGTACATCCATATACTCGTGATCATCAATGGCTCAACATCACTTTTGTATCCAATAATTCTAATAAGTGTTAAAAAAAGTTTGTTCAAATAAAAAACAAGGCCAGTTTCAAAGTTGACACCCTTGTGCAGAAAGTTTGCCTGAACTAACCACTTATTTGCGCTTTGCTCCCAGGTCTGTTACTACAGATTCAGTTTTACAAAATCTTAAATAACCATGCATAATGTCCATACAAACTTCATTTGAACAACCAATCTCTTTCATCAACAATAACACAAAGTTCACAAAATAAAGGCAGGGCAAGACGGCGGCCGGAGACAACAAGGTACGCCAGCGGATGGAGACGGCGGGGTACGACAGGGGCTGACCACTTTCCACCATTGATCGGCAGCAGAGCCTCTCGGTGGTCCTCCGGTGGCCGTTGAACGACACATCAAGGTGGAAACGGGGATGGAGCTTGTCGCGGGAGGGAGAGTTTCTCTCTCTAGGTTTTTGGTTCCAATCTCTCAAATGCAAATTTGAAATCTGATTTCAAAACCCATCTTTAGAACCTCGCAGAATATAAGCCTCGTCATTCTTTCATTTCATTTTTTTTAAAACACGTGGAGCACCCAGAATTTGACACGTGGTGGTGTCAAAAATTTGTCAAATTCTGGGTGTCAAAGTATCATTATCCTTTCAGAAAATAGCCAAGTTTCAACATTAAACAACAAACTACAGGTTTTTCCAGCATGGCTACTCCCATTAATTAGAACTTGTATGTATGATACTTGTCGATATACACAAGATATCTACCAAGAAAATCGGATACGTATAGATTTTCTTTTATTGGACTCATGCATCATGCAGGCAAAATAAATAAACATTTTCAATTTTTCAAATGGTAGAAAAATTTGATTATAGGTGGAACCTGAAACTGAATAAAGTGTGGGCCATGTATAATTATACTATTTTTATAATTGAGTTGTTTATTTATTTAAGGTTTTGTCAGTTTTAAAATACAAGGGTCACTAAGTTTAATATAGTGGTTATTAGATAATAATACGAGATAAATGATGTTTTAACGATAAAGTTTATAATTTTGTAGGTGAAAAGGGTTTTATAAATTGTAAGTGTCTTATTGACACATAATGCATGCAAAACACCAAAAATATATTTAGAAATATTTAAGTGAGTGTCATTTTCTATAAATTGACTTTAGACTTGAGAGAGTCTGAGTGTCCGAGTGAGAAAGAGACAGTGATAGGAAGATGGTTAGCTTAGCAAGCAGTATATCCTTGCCTTAGTTAACAAAGAAAGTCAACTTATTGGAGTGTGCAAATGAGAGTCCTTCTTGGATCCCAAGACGTTTGGGATGTTGTAGCAAATGGCTAAGAAGAGCCCACAGAAAATGTAGAGCAAACAGTAGCCCAACTTGCCACATTAAGAAAATTACGAGTGAAGGATCAATCAGTTATGTACATATTGTCAAGTTGTTTATGAGTCTGGCTTTGAAATGATAGTGAATGTTAAATCTTCAAGAGAAACGTGTCAGATTGTTGAGAAAGTTTACAAAGGTGATAACCTTATAAAGCAAGTTAGACTTCAAACTCTCAGAGGCGAGTTTCAGAGTCTAAGAATGGGGAGTAGAGAATGAGTGGTCAAGTATATATCTCGAGTGGAAGCAGTAGTGAACCAACTCGAAAGAAATGGAGAGGAGTGTCTGCCAGTCGTATTGTGGAGAATATCCTAAGGTCACTAACTAAGGACTTTGAGAATATTGTGTATGCCATTGAGGAGTCCAATGACTTATCCATGCTCTCGATTGAAAATCTTATTAGGTCTTTGGAGGCACAAGAACAACGGAGGAGAATGTTTTGAACCACTTGATCAGGCACTTCAGGCAAAACTTGACCTAAAGGGAGGTGCTCGGAATACTCAAGGCTAAGGTGGTCTTAAAGGAAGAGGTCGTGGACAAGGAGGTTGTGGCAAAAGTGATTATGTAAGTTATTATGAAGATGACAAGGAGCAAATTGATCAGCAAAATTGGCATGGTCTTGAAAAAGGGAGAGACTGAGGAGGTCGTTCAAGTAAGTCTGATGTTGAATGTTTTAAGTGTGGCAAGCATGACCACTATGCGAATGAGTGCAAATTAGTCAAATGTTACCGTTGTGGTGATACTAGTCATATAGCAAAATATTGTCGAGATGAGAGAAAGGAGAAGACAAATCTCCTTGCAGAGGAAGCCAATGAAGAAATAGGAATCTTGTTGATGGCAAAAAGCCGAATGTCGAGTTGCTAAGTATGAGCCCGAAAAGGGTTAACAGTCACGCCGGCGATGCCACATGTCGCGAAGTTGGAGAAGTGTATGTCTAATGTGGAGAAGGGGAAGGAGGTGATTGTAGTAGATGTAGAGAGTGAAGAACCTTGTGCAGAATCGAGTGTGGAATATTCACATGGTGGTGGTGACAAGTTTAGGGTTCAACAACAGTCGCAAGACGTTATCGTTTAATTCGGAGTTGAGGAATGTGGAATTGAAGGTAGTGAGTAGTGAGGGGTTGTAGGGTTGTAATAGGTAACTTAATGTTGAAAGTAAGGGTTACAATACTGAGTTCTTCAATAAGCTTGATCATATGGAACTATTTTTAGGCCATAGAACACTTTCAATAAAAAAATATTCTGAAGGAGAAAAACTAGAACTATAGGGAAGTTTCTATAACGAATGCAAATGTTGCATTGACATTTGTTGAAGATGAGGCAGATTGCATGGCTTTGAACTAGAAGAGGCTATAAACAACCTGGAGCTTACCGAAGAAGCCATTAGGAGACTTGAAGAGGATGAATATGTTAATTAAGATAATGAAACTGCAGAATTAGGTGAATTTGTTTCAAACTTAAATAAAGAGAATGCCTTTGTGTTAAATAGATGTGATCATAAGGAAGATAGACCACCAAACTCTGTTATTGTCAAAGAAGACGATGCAAATGTGTTGGTTGATGATGTTAAACAGATAGTTACAACTATAGTTGAACAAGCTATCTCAACATTTGAAAATCAGCTACGCCCTATTGATCGATATACCATTCATAATGTGGGATCCAATTATAGATAAAGCAACCTTGGAATTTGAAGTTAGGATTGAGGGAACGAAATGGGAGTTGGACCAAATTGAAAAGTACAAGGATGAGATAGAGGCTAAAATTGATGAAGATGAGAGAAACCCAGTTACCAAGAATAAGTTGGCCAGAGCAACAGGGAAGTTAGCCAAGGTGAAACAGAAGAACCCGACATTTAATGAAAAGAACAAGTTCGGTGTGGATTGATGCAGTTGGAAAAGTCATAATGAAAGACAAAATAAACATTTAAGTTTAAGGGGGAGTTTTGTTAGAGTAAACTTAAATGTGATAGATTTAATTGAGTTGTTTGTTTGTTTAAAGGTTTTGTCAGTTTTCAAATACAAGGGTCACTAGTTTAATATAATGGTTATTAGATAATAATAAGAGATAAATGATGTTTTAATGGTAGAGTTTATGGTGTTGTAGGTGAAAAGTCAATATGTGAGTGTATAAATTATGTGTGGCAAATACCAAAAACATATTCAAAAATATCTAAGTGAGTGTCATTTTCTAACAAAAACATGTATTCATTCTATGAAATGAAAAGTCATATTCCTAAAAGGGATGATTTTGTAAAACCTTTTAAAAATACAAAACATTTTCTGTAGAAAAACACTAAAACTAGCCACTATGAAAGCCTAAAAAACGAAACCTCTTTTCCCCACAATGCATTATCTGTACAACCTCAATATGTTTCTTCATCCTTTTTACCAAAATTTCATCTTCTTCGTGATCAAAAGTTAAGGTTGCATTCATTGAGAAGAACCCTTCAAATCTACCTGATCAATTTCTCCATTTGAGTAAGTAAAAAAATTCAATCTCCTTTGATTTCAAGTTTGTTCTTTCTTTTCATGTGATCTTTCGTGAGTTACATGTGTTTCTAGAGTCTTCAATGCAACTCCCTGCTAATCTGTGGTTCATTTGGTTCAGTCTGATCTTTTTTATGTTGTTTCTAAGTTGAGATAGAACATTTGTGAATCGAAAGGCTGGGATTCTAAAGTTGTTCTGAACTGTCTTTTAAGGCAAATCAAACTACGATTTCTTGAAAATTTGCATGTTGATTTTTTGTCATTTTGATTGTATGCATGTTGATACATGATGTGGTACGAATTGTATGATTCATAAGATGTATTTAGGATCACTAGTGCAAAAACGTTGTTTAACGTCTATTACTGCACGGTGGCATTATCGTAAATAAATTAGAAAACTAGACGTTCATTTCGATGTCAGGCGACATCTATGACATCATAGACGTCGCACCTGCTGCAAACTGACGTCCAATTGCCTGAGGTATGTGATAAGACAGTCCATTGACGTCGGTGTTCACGGGGACCGACGTCTACTAGGCTGCAATTAATGTTGCCCATCAAATTCCCAGGAGCTTAGACGTCGGCTAACAAGGGCACCGACGTCTACGCCACTGACAGGAAATCAAACATCAATCGGTTCAACTTTAGACGTCGAATAGACGTCGGATCCCGTGAAAAAGAGACGTCGACTGGGTTACAATTAATGTTGTTCACCTAATTCCCCAGGCAATTAGACGTCACGTAGTCAAACGCCGACGTCTAAGGCCTGTATGGAATGCGGGAAGACAAAAATTCTTCAATGTAAACGTCGGTTCTGAGAGGCACCGACGTCTAAGTTCCTGTATTTTCACCAAATTCGAGGGTTTTAGACGTCGACTGTGAGGGGCACCGACGTGAACTACCCTGACAGGAAACCAAAACGTCAATCTTTTCAGCTTCATAGACGTCGGATCCCCTGAAACATCGACGTCTATAGACGTCGATTTCTGGAACAACCGACGCCCCATTTCATTTTAAATAGACCGCAGACTCTTCTCACCATTCAGTTTCTGATCTCGTCTTCATCTCTTCTCCTTTTTCTCTACTTCTCCTATTCTTTTACTCGCTTGCGCATCTCTATTTTTTATCTCTTGCAGCATTGCATTGTCGTTTCTCAATATGCTATTGTCTTTGTCCTCTCTTTTTTCTCTCTTGCATCCCAAGTGAGTGTTTTTTTTAATGCTTACCTTTTAAACTTTCTTTAGTTTTTTATCGATTATCTTGTGGTTCAACTGATTAAAATTTTTTTTCTTTGTGTTGTGTTTTAGTGCAGTTTTGATCCTCTCTTTGGGTACCATAGTGTAACATTCTCCCTTTGCCGGTTTCCTCACAAATAGAGTGGCGATCTTTTGAGTTTTCTATGGCTTCCGATCCAAAATGGAACTTGGGTCCTTGTCTAGTTCTCGTGTCACCGTAATTTTTTTATTTTGCGGTTGAATAATGGGAAGTAGTCATGGACCCAGGTTCGGTTTTGGGTTGAATGTCATAGAAGATTCAAAAGACGCAAGCTTTTTTTGTGGGGAAACTAGCGAGAAGGGAGTGTTACACAATGCTACCGAAAGTCTGGATCAAAACTGCACTAAAACACAACACCCTTGTTAAATGTCGGTTAGTTCATGGTCCGACGTCTATAAGAACATAGACGTCGGTTAGTGTTATTTACAACCTCTATATATTCATGTTGACGTCGGTTTAGGAGTAGGCAGACGTCTATATAGAGTAAATAGACGTCGGTTTGAGTATAAGCAAACGTCTATATAGAAGTCGGTGGATATCGTTAACTGACGTGTATATAGACGTCGGTTGGATAATTCCGACGTCACATAGACGTCACCCGTATAGACGTCGGTTGGGAAAGTGACGTTAAAAGCCCAAATTAACCAACGTTAAACAGCGTTTTTGCACTAGTGGATCCATGAATTGATTTGATTTGTATTAATTTGCTGGTTGAATTTGTTATGGCATATATGTTGAATAAATGCTCATTTATGTTACTGGGATGGTGAAATCAAGTGTGTTTACAACTAAATTTGAATTTTTAGTATGATTGGATTGTGGGTTTTAACTTGAGTAATTAGTCTAATTGGTAGAATGTACATGTTTTTAAAATAAATTAGGTTAAGAAAAGAAAGGAAAGTACTAATTTGATCAATTGGCATATTAAAACTTTGCATATTCTACATCTGGTGTCATGGCGTTGAGCGGTATGAAGTTGGCGCTAAGCACCAACCTTTAATTTCAAAGTCAGTGTGAGCAATTTTGTGATAGAGTGTTCAGCAGTGGTTTGTACCGTTGAGCGCCAAACAATGCAGTGTTTTTGTTTGCCGTGAAATCGTGATTTTTTATAGTTTGATTGCTTTTATTTGCTTATATTAATTAATTTCCAGTGGTTGTAGTAATGATATGAGTTGTTATGATTTAAGGAATTCCATGAGGAAAATCCTAGTATTATGTTTTCTTTAGTTTATGCATTGATGTATGGATTCAAGCAATAAGATATCATGATGCTCTAATAAGCATCCATACTTATGTAGAGTGGAATGAGTTATGTGGTGACAATAGCAAGATATTCTAGTATAAGGATTTTTCCTTGGCCTAAGACGCGAAGGACATTAACCTTGTGTGTGGTAGGGTGAAACCTATTGACAATGGTTTTGTAGAACGAGACCACTATAAATGCTCGACTCCAGTGAATTTGATATTAATGCATGTATATAGATAATTAAGTTTAGAATGTTTGTATTATATGTTACATTTCATGATGACTACTTGAAATGTATGCCTATTTTCTGAAATACATCTTGTTAGTTATATGTATATTCCTTTTATAAATTAGTTTACCCTCCCTTATCCCTTTTATAATATATAAATTAGTTATATGTTTGACCATGACTAAGAAGAATATATGAGTCACATCATACAATACTATATATAAAATTTCATATATAAGTCACATCATACTATCAATATAAAAAAACATATTTTAACTTAATTACTTTTAAACAAAATATTGAAATCTTTTAATACATTTTAATGAAATAGTATAATTTATCATACTCGATATTTCTAAAAAAAAACTTATATTAAGAATGTCTTATTAAATATTAACATTTGACTAAGAAAATATCATTGGCAAAACAACAATTTCAAATTCTTATTATGGTTACTTAATCTACTACAGAAAGTGGTAATAGAAAACTTTGTTAAGTTTCTCACCAACTCAAATTACATATTTAGATCATTAGTAAAGTATATGATATTTCCTTAATAAGTTTTGTGTTTAATATAACGACCCTTACAACCAAATACTACACGAATAATTCTCACCACACACTCATTTATAAAAGATCATATGCCTAAAGGACAGCATATGCATATATCATATTGTATACATCACCGGTATATATCATACCAACTCATCTCCACCGTGTTTGTTAATTCACATATCAAACGTATCTCACACATTAATAATATATATATATATATATATATATATATATATATATATATATATATATATATATATATATATATATATATTATTAAACATACATAACTAACCTAAAATACAAATAATTTTCACTATAAATTAAATGTCTATGAGTGACTTTCACTAGCTTGAATAACCTTATTTCGTAAAATTATGAAAGAATTCTTAACTTCAATGATATAATTCTAGAAACCATAATTAGTTATTTTGCTTATCTTTGCATTTATCTTAAGTTTGAGAAGACTTGTATTGACTTTAAATTTGAACATACTCATCTTGAAAAAACTAATCTTGACTTTTGGTTTGATAAACTTATCACAACCTTTAGCTATGGTGATTCATCTTATCTTTCGATCCAGATTGACTTGTCTTAACACTAGACTTGAGACTATTCGTCACAACCTTTGACCTGGACAAATTCATCATAACCTTCGACTGAAATTGATTTAGCTCGACCTTTGACCCAACGAACTTGTCTCAACCTTTGACCTAAACCGACCTATCTTGACCTTTAAGTTGAACAAACTTAACTTGGTCTTTAGAGCCAACTCAACTCGACCTTCGACTCAGCTTGACTCGGTTCGACCTTTGATTCAAGTAGACTTTTCCGACCTTTGGCTCGGGTTGACTTAGCTCAACTTTCGATTCAGGCATACTTGATCAACCTTTTACTCATGCTACTTCATTTCGACCTTTAGTCTAGATTTATTCGTCTTGACTTTCAACCTGAGATGAATCAACTCATCCTTTAACCTAAGGAACTCATCTATACCTAGACTCTTGTCAATTTTTTTCGATCTTGAATTAAACTTTTAATTTGGATTGACTCAATTAAACATTCAACTTAAATTAACTTAAGTAAATTTTCATAAATAAGTTGAATGGAATGAAAAGAAATGAAATTTCAAATTACTTATAATTTATAAAGTATTTGAAACTCTTCAATTTTATACATTTAAAATATCTTTCAAATTTCTTAAATTTTAATTTCTTTCTAATTCTTTTTATCTAAATAAGTTATCTTAGTAAGATGAATGCTTCGAGTAATGGTCGCTCTTAAACTTCTGAATATATTTTGTTCACCAAAAATTATTTTAAATCTCTCACCAAATCTTTCCTTCCGAAAATTCGATTGGACTCAAAATATATTCATAAATTTAGTTTTAACATAATTCTAACTATTTCATCTAACTTTTAACAAAGCATCAAAATTACTTCATTTATCAACAAAATACTATAAATATATTAGTAGAAATACATATACTTAAACAGCCACGGTTGAGTATATTTTTTTATGATAAAATAAAAAATATCAAATATGATTATATATATATATATATATATATATATATATATATATATATATATATATATATATATATATATATATATATATG